>NC_135874.1:2457473-2771223 GCF_031162955.1 Sander vitreus | reverse complement strand
AGGTGAACAATCTTTTCTGGGTGACCACTCACACACCTTAAATAAGTCACCTCTTCTCTGTAAACAAGTCCCTGTTTTTTTTCTTTTTACAAATTGTAAAATTGTAAAAAATTGGTAATTTCATTCCTGGAGGATTTGGTGTTGGGTGACATCTTGCATGTGTCACTCTGGGTGTTAATCAGAACGGTTTGTACCACGGCGCTCCCTTCTCCTCCTCCTCAGCCTTGTGGCAGGTGCTTATCAGGCCCACCAGCCGGACCACTCCTTTGGTTCAGAACCGGGCCGGCCGGTGTTGGATAACGTGGCCCACTCCCATTTTCAACACCGCATTGTTTTGCCTGGCAGCGCGCTCCGCCAGATTGAGATCTTGCCGGAGAAAGTGTCATTTCCTTAAGCTAAACCCACCCGAGTGCGGCCCACTGCAACCTTCCTCAGAGAGCTGGGGGGAACATACATTTCTAGGCCGTCCATCACTCAGTGCAACACAAAATGGCCGTGTATTAACAATGCAGTTGCACCCTCTTAAGATCCTGACCAGCGATAAACGCATGCACACACCCATGAACACATGTAGTCACACAGCCTTGGCTTTTTCACCTTCAGCTCCCACAATTTCTCGAAGTTTTACTGTAAGTGAAAATTACTTTCATGTTTGGGGGTTCCTGTTGGAGAGGGAGTGAGTGTGAGAGGGCAAAGCCAGAGAGAAACGGGGAACAAGGGAACCTAAATGCATTTGGAAGTAAACTTAAAGAACAAACAATGTCATTTAAATGCAATGTACATTTACAGTGTACAAAAAGACTTTCTGAGGTTGCCAGCTGAGTCAAAATGAGTGTTGGCATATTCAGCTGGATTCTGAAACAAATGTGCACCCATTGAGGACCAAATGTGTGCCAGCTTAGGCCCAGCTATGGCTACTAGATTTGTTGAGGTTGTGAGGGTGTGAACTTGGGCCAGTTTGGGCCGAAAATCAGCTAAGGGTAGAAGTAATCAGGCCGCGGTTGGTGCTGGCAACCGGATCCAACCAGTGCACTTGATGACTGATGTTGTTTATCTGTTGTCTGGCAGCTTGTGCTGGGTTTCGGCTTTGCCTTGTCGTCCTGCCAGTCATGGGTTGTTGCGACTTCTGTGCCTCTACACATTTAATAACACTCAAAAACATTATCTTCAGTGTGTCATTTTGTAATCATTTTGGCTATATCCCCCTTCATTTTTTTCTTTGTCTGCACTGACTCTTTTCATTATTTCTTTACGTAAACCAAAAAGAGATACAAGGTTTTCGCACTACAGTAAAACTAATCTCTACTTTTTTTGACATGATCCAGAACCATCATTGGTGTCCAAAGATGGCAGTGGATTCCCCCCCCCCCCGGCCCCTGATTGGAGCGCATCTCAGCAGCAACTTGACACTATCCAAACTGCAGCGATGCCGTGATCCCACTGGTACTTACTCCACACAAACTACACATGCTCTGAAAGTTAAAACACAATTTTCGCATCTAGAGCCAGTAATGAGATGCTACATCCATGCTCAATCAAATTCCATGTCCTCTTAGTTTTCAGAGTCACAAAAGGTAGGTATAGACCTTTATGTGCAGGTCCCCTCCCTCTGAAGAGACATTTTAACAGGCTTATGTGACTAATGGATGTAGTGGGGTCTAATTTAAAGCAGGGAGGGTATCAAATCCACGGCTGCACAAAGACATTAAAGGAAGTCCTCCGGGAGGCCACAGAGTTTAGATACCTGCCACCCCTCGTGGGACGCCTAGTTGTTCATTATGTCGGATAAAAACCAGAGCACAGAAAAAAGAAAATACTGTATTCGGTGCCTCTAATGTGCCTGTAATTTATCGAACGATACACAAACGTTTGTAGTCTGGATCGTCATCACGTATCATGTCACAGACAGGAAGTGTTGTGGGTGGGTGTTGTTTTTGATGTGTGGTTGGGTAGATTATGACCCTCAAAGAGAGGAGAGCTTAAGAGGAATCCTTTATGAAAATAATGGTGCCATGCTGAGCTTATTTTTGGCACGCCTTATTACGCTAAACAATCCAAGATATCCAGCTTGTTTTACAGTAGCATTTCATCCAAATAATTGTATGTAATTGTTTGCTTGAAGGGTAACCCAAAACAAGCACCATCCGTTTTTTTTTTATTTGTTTAGCTTTATTACAAAAAGCATTCAAGATGAAAGGTGTTCACAGCAAAGCAATTCATTATCTTAAATAACCGGAGTCTTAATACAGAGTTTGCCAGATTTGTTCCAATTCCGATTCAATCCTCGTAAAGTTGCGAGTCCAGAGTCCAAACTTCAACGCAGTGTGGCTCAATTAACAGTTTACATACATAGTTTGATTATGTCAAACAAATTGTTTCAACAACCTTTTGTACTGAAGTACAACAATAGCACAGAGACAGTGCTATTGTATGTTACTGTAAATGCCCAATGAAGACATTTTCCTTTTAACTTTATTTTCAGCCCAACCGCTCTGACCTGCAAGAAATATTAGATTTGGACTTTGAGACTAAATTTGTTCTTCCAGAAAGATATCTTATTTTTAAAAGGCTGCTGAAACGTTGGTACCTTCAACAAAATGAGCACTGGTCTTGCCAAAAAAGTTCCAGCAGGGCCAGCTACCAAGAGAATATATTAAAAATGGAAAGAGTTCACTTTTGTCCAAAAAATAAGAAAATTAAATTGAAGCCTTTTACACAAACACATTTCTTTTTCGGATCAAGGTTGCTTTTTCTGAGCTTTCACACTGCAAATAAAGCCATCAACCTATCATGTTGTGTTGTATACTTCTGAGGATTATAAAACAACAACTTAGCTCTGTTATATTTAGGATAGATCTTCCTGCGCTGCGGAAGAAGGTCTGGCTAGTCTCCACACAGCATTCTGGGATGGGAGAAAAAAGTGCTCTGGTTTATTGGCATTTCTTTAAACCAAACACAATCGTCCTGGGCGGTGCTAAGCACCGGACGGAGCCACGGTGCCGCTGCAAAATAGCCTCGGGAAGGAACTTGTTTTGGTGGAACATGTGTACGTTCAAAAGTAGTTTTAGTCGTTCAACAGAAAACTCAGATTGGACAGATAGTCTAGCTAGCTGTCTGGATTTACCCTGCAGAGATCTGAGGAGCAGTTAACCATAGCCCTCATAAACCATATCTGGCCGAAAAGAAGGGACATCCGGCGGAATTTCCGGCGGCACCTGAACAATATCGGAAATGAAACATCGTCGATATAGGCTATATTAAGGTCAGCAGAAGTCTCAAAGATGGATATCTCAAAACCTCAGTAAATGAAACATAAACCACCTACGTGGCTTTGCCTTGACATGAGAAGTGAGCGTGAAAATCTGTTTTTTGTGATTTGTGTGTACTCACCTTTTGATGTGTGCCAGCTGATTTGAAACCACTTTAATTTCGAGAGATCTGCAGGCCTCGACACGCTGGTGACTGCACCTGCATTATCCCCTTCATGGAGAGTTTTTGTCCCAGGGACCATGAACTGGCCCAGGATCTCACATATGAAAATCTCTGATCAGAATTGAATGTTGAAACTTCACATAATAATAAGACATGTCTTTTGTTTCATTCTGGTATTTTCAAATTTTGCTTTGATTGGCAGAATATTTGTTGACATGTTGGATATAAAAGCAGTGATGAATTCTTGCAAAATAACATAGCACGGCCTCAGGGGAACGACAGTTTAGTATAAAGTTTATTAAACACACAGACCTAATCATTTGCAAGATAACATTTATTTAAAAAATAAAATATATTATTATTAAAGTGCCCATATTATGAAAAAAACACTTTCTGGGATTTGGGGTGTTCTTTTGTGTCTCTGGTGCTTCCATACGCATACAAACTTTGAGCAAAATCCATCCATGCTGTTCTGAGTGAGATATGGTTTCTGAATGTGTCCTGCCTTCAGTCTCCGGGTGAGCTTTTCAAAATCGGCACGGCTTGTGGCGTTACAAGCCGAAACGAGCTGGCTAACCGCAACCGTTAGCTCGTAGCGTAGCATGCTACCGGGTTCTCAATAGCAAAGCACTGCTACAACACACAAGTTCACCATAATCTACAAAAGAACTACTTCCATGTGCGCCCTCATTTAGAAGTCTCCCAGCTAATCCTGCCTTGTAACTGACTGAAGCTGGAGAAACAGCCTTTATTTTACTGTCTATGGAGCTAGCTAGCTGACATGATCTACATCTGAGCTACTGCGCATGTGCAATCAAAGATAGTACAGAAGAAGAAGAAGAAAAGAGGTCTCACTCTGTAGCTAAAACAGAGACCAGGTGAAAAGAGGACCTGCAGCAGTGAGAGAGAGCTGTGCAGTACAACAAAAAATGGTGTTTTTTGAAAATTAAACCATGTAAACCTATTCTGGTACAACCTTAAAATACAATTATGAACCTGAAAATGAGCAGAATATGGGCGCTTTAAGTTTTCCTATGTTCCAGTATTGGCTGACACATTTTTCAGATGTACATGTCTCATCTGAATCAGTGGTGGAATGTAACATTTAAGTACATTTACTCAAGTACTGTACTTAAGTACAAATTTGAGGTACTTGTTCTTTTCTCTTCATGACACTTTCTACTTCTACTCCGCTACATTTCAGAGAGAAATATTGTACTTTTTACTCCACTACATTAATCTGACAGCATTAGTTACTTTACAAATTAAGATTTTTGCACACAAAACACACGTAGTTTATAAAATCTGATGTTTTATTATAAATTAAACTAGCCAACAATATAACGGCCTACAAGTCCAGATGAGATGATCAGACCATTAAACACACAACTGTTCCAGTTTCTAAAATGTGAGGTTTTTTCTTTACTTTAATACTTTTAAGTACGTTTTCCTGATGATACTTTTAGTTAAGTAACATTTTCAAGTGCAGTATTAGTACTTTTACTGATCTAAAGGACCTGAATACTTCTTCCCTCACTGGTCTGAATAGATATTTACTTATTTGTTTTTCGAATATTCCATAACTAAAACAGCTTTTTAAATTAGCTAAGATTAAACGAGAAGAGGTTCATGTTTCTTTTTTTTCCCTTTTTAAGTTGTGTGTGTATTTGTACTTACAAATACAATCTTCACTGTGGAAATGTTTGGTTATATTGGCCTATTTTCCTTCATCCTTTCTTCCGCAACTTCTCAAAGTATTAAAATCCAGAAAACTGGAGATAAAAGATTTTCAGCTGACAGTGAAACTAGACTCTACCTTTTCACAATGATTAGCTCGTTACAGAACGTCATGTGAATTAAAAAATGGTAGCAGCAATGTGCTCAGGGCACACATTTAATGAATGCCTGATAGCTGTAATGCATAGTAAAACATGTTTATCTTAAACTAATACAATCTGCATGCAGGACTTGTAATGGATTATTTCCCACTGAGACATTTAGAGCTGTAACAATTCAAAATGTTGCCATACAATTAATTGTCTCACGAATAATTGCGATTAACAATATAGTTGTCTCTTTCAGTCAAATTTAAAAAATATTTATTTATTACTTTTTTCAGGGTACATATTTAGTTTATTCTGTATATCAGTTATGTGACCCAGATAATGTAGTAACAAAAATACACAGCCTATGAAGTAAACTACGCCTCTTAATTATCATAAAACATTTTTTCGAACTGTATCCCTCTTGTCATTTTTGTTGCTATGAACAAGGCTGCTCAAGTGCCAACAACTTAAAATTAAAATAATACAAATATACAGTCTGACCAATAATCACTTATATAATTACAATTTGGCGCATCTAAACAAAATCAAAGATTACCAGTCATACGCCTCATACGCTAATGTTAGAAATTAATTGCGGTTAAACACGAAACCGTGTGCATGTGAGTGCCTGTGTTTGGTGATGCGTGTCGTTTAGTGCAGTGATTTGTGGCCAAGCAGTTATTGCTTTATGCTTTAATTGCAGCTTGATGAGCATTTAAATAAACAGCTATTTTAAAAATTTAAGGATTTTTTAGTTTCTTGAATGATTTAACAATAAATCCAAAAATGAAAATGTGAATATGTTTGATTCAAGAACATTTTGAAACCAGTTTGATTTAAAAAAAAAAAAAAAAAAATTACATGATCTCATCCTAGTGGAACATTTTCTATAATTGGTTTGAAATTAAATCAAACCAGTCAATTAAAGTGCTACCACAGGCACGGCAGCGCTGAAAGGACTCCCTTAAGGCTCTGACACACCAACCCGACGGCTGACCATCAGCAGAAAAGGCAGTCGGACTGATCAGTCGGCTCCTGTTTATCAAAAAAGTGCCTCGGAACACACCGATAATCTGTATTGTCGCCCCAAAAATGAAAACCGGAAATGACGGAACATCTCTCTAGACCTAGTAAACACCATATACTGTATAATATTAATGGACAAAGCATGCGGTTCGGCGAAGTGCTGCAAATGCGGAAGTGCCTTAAACCTGCATTCTATCTGAATTCCAGCAGGGGGAAACACGTGCGGTTGCAAAAGGAGGTCGGTTTCTGTAGAAGTCTATGAGAAAGTGACCCACTTCTCACTTGATTTATTACCTCAGTAAACATTTTCATAATGAGTTTATGGTCTCAATCGCTAGTTTTAAGTCTTCTGCAACACAGAATGATGTTCATTTTTTGAATTATGGTCTCGTTGATTTTAAAATCGTCGATAAAGCAGGGGGTGTTTTAGGGCATGGCTATAATGTGATTGCTAGTGAAAGTGTGTAACGTAACGTGTCTCCTCCCTCACTCCTCCCTCTCGTCTAAAATCGTCACATTCGCAACCAGGATGGCTGCGCCCTTAACGGCAAACTCGACGACTCAAAGCAGATCTCCACAAACCAATGGGTGACATCACACATGCTCTGTCCATTAATATACAGTCTATGGTAAACACAGAGCACGCTGTCGTCAGTCATTGTTTTCATCAGAGAGTGGTGATAGTAGTCAAGAAGGGTCGTTGTTGTCATTACTCGCTGAACGGAAGAAAATACGATGGCTAGCAATAAGAAGAAACTGGCGTTGTCAGCTCTCGGGCTTCTTCTTGTGGAAGAAGCACTGATTCGCTAGTCAAGGGCTAGCACTCCACCAATCAGATTGGTCATTGAGTCCGACTGCCCGCTGGCCGTTTCAACAAGTCAAATCGGCCAAAATGGATGCCGATGGCTCCTCCGACTGACACACCGAACAGACTCGAGTCACCGACCTCGCCAGACTGTCCGACGACCGATAATCGGGTTGGTGTGTCAGAGCCTTAAGATATGCATATATAGTACAGTACATAGGGCTGGGTAATATGGAAAAAAAATCACAATACTTTTGACCAAATACATCAATGTCGATATTGCGGCGATATTGAAGGGTTGACTATTTTCTTTTTTTTTTCTTCTTTTCTTTACTTTCACAAAATATTAACACAATGAGAGTTTTGATAAATAATCACCAATAATGTGGACATAATGAATAAGTGGGTTAAAGCAAATAATAAATCAGCTAGTAGCTCTGGCTGTAAGTTCAGAAAATGACATCACTTTACTGTGATGCAGCCTTTAAAACAAGGAAGATGACACTTAACGATATCCAAAATTTAAGATGATATCTAGCCTCATGTATTGATGTCAATATACTATTGATATATTGCCCAGCCCTTACAGTACATAACAGTAGCTTTGTCAGAGTATAATGATTTGCATATAGTGATGAGCTGTAACAGTAATTGGCATGGGTTTCTTTGCATGTGCAGTTTAGTGCAATGATATGTGTTTGCAAGCATTGCCTGCTTTAATTGCCCTGCTGCGGCTGCTGCTGCTTTAGCCAGAGACATGCCCAGCCCTTCCCTTTGCGCTAGGATATTTTCACAGGAGGTGGGCACCTGCCTTAGCTTCCTCCCTGATTGTTTCCAGGACGGGGGGCCTCTATAGTCCTGACATTTTTTGCGCTGAGGTAACGTTTCCTTGCATTATGGTCGCAGAATAGCTCCCCTTGTCTATTGTGCTGCACATTAAGACTCCTTACGGATTCGTGAAACAGTGATGGGGGGAAAGTGGAGGAGATTCCGGGGAATTCCAGCGGCATTCCTATCAGATTGTCTTCCTCACTCTTTTTCTTTTTTTTCTCAGCATAATCAGCGCAGCTCTGTTGTGTCAAGGCCATGTCAGAGCTTTGTGCTTGACACATAAGATCACAAAGAACTTGCATACAAATTGATAAAAATCTAAATAAACGGTGATTGGAAACCTAGAAGTGAGAAAGGAAATTTAAGGGTATTTCTGTTTCCTGAATGATTAAACAATCAATGCAAAAATGTGAATATGATGTTTGATTCGTGAACATTTCCACAGGCAGTTTGATTTAAAAAAAGAAAAAAAGGATCTCATCCTAGTGGAAATTGAAATTAAATCAAATCATTCAATTAAAGTGCTACCACAGGCGCGGCAGTACTGAAAGGACTCCTTATGCTAGGATCAGACTACACAAATTCAGCCCGTTTTTGACAGACAAATGTTCAAAGTCATGCCCGATAATGAGGGTCAGGACCAACAAATATGTGTCTTTACCTCTTGTAGTGTGACATAATCTGGGATGCTTCACGACGCAGAAAGTCTAGCATGTCAGAATTTTACGGTTCCCGGGACCCAACGGTACTTTTTTTGGTACTTTTCCTCTGTAATTACAAAAAAATTATTTCAGTTGTAAAAATAATTCCAAACCTATTTACTTAGAACATTATGTTATTTATTTAGAATATTTTACACTGACTGAAATTAAACAAAAATAAAACCCCTCCCTCTCTCCTCCCAAACCCGTCCCTCCGACCTATTAAATTGAATAATTATTAATTTCTTACTCACTGTAACTTTTATTCTTGTATTTGTATGTTATTCTTTTTTTAGCCTGTTTTATTTTCATCATGACCGTTTTTAATTGTTCTTTAATGTTTCATGTAAAGCAATTTGAATTGCCTTGTTGCGGAAAGGTGCTGTCGAAATAAAGTTGCTTTGCCTTGCAACCTCAGCCTGTCAGTCAGTCCCCAGGGCATTAGAAACCACCGTTGTGCCTGCTCGTCTCAGAGGAAGTATATGCTTTCGGCTCGCCATTAATACCATATCACGTGAAGTTTTGAAAAACTGTAACCACACTTGAAACCGATTTATCGGCATTGCCGTGACTCTCTGTGACTTCAACAAAACTGCAGAGCCAACGTAGTTTGCTCCGTCCGCACCTCTGCGCGCGCGTGTGTGTCGGACCTCTGCTCTCTGTCAACATGCAGAGAGGACAGACTACTACAGACTACTACTACTACTCTCAGGTACCGAAATTTGGCACCATTTGATTTTACGTGAACCAATACTCGGTAGTACCAACGTGATTTGGTCGGTACCGGTAAAAGTACCGGGTTCGGTACCCAACACGGTGCCCATATAGGTTTTTTTCACGGAAGGGATTGCCCCGCTTCCCAGCATTGCACGCTAGTGGGCTAGCCACTAGCAGTTAACTGTTTCTCTACACTTTGACCACTGATGAGCAAAGAAAACAGGCTACACCCTCCTACAACCACGATGGCTGCACCTGATTAGTGTTTCTGAAAACATTTTAAGCGAGAAATAGGCCATGCATTTGCTGAATCTGTATTTATTTCAGATTGACAACAGTCAGTTTAAAAGATTTTGGTGAGTTTTTGAGAGGCTGTTGCTCCACCAAAGCGTATGAACTTGCGTGTGATCTTCATGACAGCACGCGATAATCGGTGTAGAGGCTGGTCAGTGTCATACTTGTAGTGTTGCCACTCTTCTGTCCAAGACACGGCAAGATTTTTTGGCAATATGTCTGTCTAGTCTGACATAGTGACTGTTGTGAAAGACAAAAAAATTGTGTAGTCTGATCCTGGCATTAGAAGAACAAGGACATTTGGGTTTTTTTCCATTCCAATCACACTTTAAGTGCTAACACTTTCCCCCTTGAAGTATTTTAAGAGAATCATGCATCCATGGGAGTACCTGCTGCATCAAGTTTCAAAGTGATTAGAGCAGGAATCCTCCAACAAAGTGGCCACAAATAAAGCAGCTTCTCTGCTGGAGATCCAAAAGCAAAAAGACAAATAAACAGAATCAGAGTTTGAAGCGGCTTCTTATCTGTGTTGACGGTAAACAGAGAACAGAGAGCGTGCGGTAAGAGAGCCACAGAGATGGAAGGTCAGTGTGAGTGCTGTTGGTCTGATGATGGAGCACTCTGAGCGGCTCATTGTGTTTACCCCGTGCTGCCTGGTTTGAATCGAAAGCCTCAAAGCCAAATCACCTCCCTGTGACTGCTTTCAACTTCATCTTCCAACCATCCACCCGTTACCCAATCCATCAGTCACACACAGACTGCTCACACTGACACCACCATCCACACAGCTGGGCGATATGGAGAAAATCCATTATCAAGATATTTTTAACTAAATACATTGATGTTGATAATGCGGCGATATTGTTGGATTGGCTATTGGTGCTTTTACAAAATATTAACACAAGTTTTGATAAATAATCACCAGCAATGTGGATACAATGACTAAGTGAGTAAAGGCAAATAATTACACAGCTAGTAAGTCTGGTAAGGTCAGAAAATTACATCAGTTTACCGTAATGTAGCCTGTAAAACCAGGAAAAGACAACACTATGTGTCTATCACCAAAGGACGATATCCAAAATGTAAGACGATATCTAGTCTTGTATATCTTATCATCTTATTATATGCTGATATAATATATATTATATATATATATATTACCCAGCACTATGTGTAAGTGTTGTGTGTGCAATGCACTGCAGCTTAACAAACATGAAGACCCCATCTTTCCCACTTTGACCACACATAAACAACATTTAAGAAACAAATAAGCCAATTCAGACACATACTCATCAACACATACACACTATAAATACATGCACTGCCATTAGAGAAACCCTGGGAGTTTAACAGAACATATCAGAACTAACATAGGTTTCTGGGGGACACTGAAAATGTTTGAATGTAAAAGTCAAATTAGATTTATAGACAAATCTTCAGTACTATTGGAATCATGCAATCACATTGTACAAATTAAATTAAACATTATACATATACCTAAATATAAATATATCTACAATACAGAGTTGTATAGGCATGATTATCATTTGAAAAGTAGGAAATTTCAGCTTCTGCCAACACGCTAGTTAGTGAACTAAATTAACTTTTATCATCATTAGTGGGTAGGGTTGGGTATCGTTTAGGTTTTTTCTGATCCCGGTGCTAAAGCGATACTTTTGAAAACGGTGCCGGTGTCTAAACGGTGCCTGAACCGATACTTTTTAAGAAAGTAAAAAAAACAGAAGGGTACTACTAAACAACAGTCTGCGACATTAAATTATGGCTTGTTTATTGCCATATTAATATTATAATATTAAGGCCATATGGTCAAAATTAAAGATTTAATAATAATGTAATAACTATAACTTATAACAATTGATTTCACCAGTAAATTGCTGTTGAACGACCAAAACAACCACCTGAGGGTATTTTACAATAACTTTGAATGCACCACGAAGCTACCTGTTTCAAGTGAGTGTATGTGTTGTTTTTCCGTCAACGGCAGCTGCAGAGCAGACTGTTACGTCCCGGTGTTGGAATCCTCTACAGTGAAATACAGTCACACTTTACACTGTTTAATGTTAGCTGTCAGCATTTTAACCGTGTTTAATCCAGCTGCTAGCTAAAGGTAGGCTAACGTTACCTGCTGTTGAGTGTAGTGTAAAGTCAGGCACCGAAATGAGGCACCGAAATTTTTGTTCTTATTCGGTCTCATTATTACCGTTTACGTCGACACCGGTGCCCTATTGGCACCGCGTTTCAGTACCCAACCCTATTAGTGGCTCTCTCATAGTCAGTACAGGGAGCATAAAACTCCAACTTCTCAGCAGGTGGGATTCATGAAGTTTTAAAGTTGCTGTAAGTTCAGATATGTTTAATTATCTCCACCAAGAAGGTTCCGTTTTCAGTTTGGTTCGTTTATCAGCAGGATTACGAAAAAAAACTAGCGGCCCAATTTATGGAACTTGGTGGATACCAAGGTTATAATCGTTAACGAAAACGAATGAAATAACGAAAACTAGGTGGGAAAAAACATTGTCGTTAACTGAAATAAAAATAAAAACGAGGCATTACAAATAAACGATAACTAAACTAAAACTGTAATGTCTGTTTGCAAAACTAACTAAAATAAAATTATCGAGTAAATGTTCTTAGTTTTCGTCTTTGTCGATCTTTCATAGATCAAATAACGTTATATCTCTCTGAGCATGACATTTCCCGTAAACATGTATAGTTTCCGACTGGAAACCCCGAAATTCCGACATTCCACGTCAAATTGAGCACATGTCCGTGGCTCCATGCCTCTCGCCTGGCATCATAGCGGTACCGAAAGTAGGAAGAAAGCGGCAGTCCTATTTGATTATGAGTGTGTCAGATAAAGTGCCTTGCAGTGGAAGGTGGTAAAATATGTGGTCAATTTATTACAGGGAAAAATTCCACGAATTTGAAAATACATTTGAGAAGCGCACACAAGCTAGGAGGCTAACCTAGCTTACCTTAAGGAGAACGCAAAGCCCCCTTTCCCCGAAACAGAAGCTAACCCCGGTAACGTTACGGGCATGGATGTATGGATACAGGGCCAGGCAGCATGACGGAGACAACAGCAGGACAGAGAACACTACAGGAGGGCTTTCACCGGCGACCCGATAGCTGCTGGTTAGTACATACGCAGGAACACCAAAAGCGGAAAGAAGCGTGGGTTAACATGTGGATTAATACTGGGATGTCTACACAACTGTGTGAGTCGACTGACTTCAAAAAGTTCGCCACTTTACTCGGACCAAAGTTGAAAACACCTGTTCATGTATCATCAGATGCAAGGTTCATCAGTAGGGCTGGGTATCGCCAATGATTTCCCGATTCAATTCCAATTCACAAGTTCCCAATTCATTTTCGATTCCATATCAATTAGGTTAGGGAATTTTCAAGTTATAATACAAATTTTGCTTGGATATAAAAGAGGTTCTCAAATAAGTTAGCTTGTAAATTGTACAAGCAAGAAGCAACCCTCAAATGTGTTTTATAATGCACCAGGTTAATGTTTACATTAAGAATTGACCCCCCAAAAAAGTTTGTGGTGGGTTATACGTCATGGTGAAAAGGCATAGATTAAAAGAACGTATGAATAGATATCAGATCACTCCGACAAAGATACATTTGAATTGGACACTGGATTATTTTAACCCAGCCCCATTGAACCGTCTGGCATTTTACGCCTTAAACAACACTATATCTTGCATCCGCAATTACACTTGACAAGATTACATCACAGAACTTCTAGTAAACAATGCAGCTCCTAGACTACCACCTGATTGTTCCTGTGTTCTTTTATAAATAATACAGAGAAGCTAAATAAAGAAATCAAAACGCTGGCAGCAAGGCAAGTTTCTCTTGTATAAAACGAGAGCCGGATCAGGTCCAAGTCCAGCAGGAAGGTTGAACAGAGGGAAAAGTCAAGTGGTTTGAGGAAAAGGCCCCTGCTCGGATCAGCTCCAAAGCTTTAGGTTTATGATGTTTATCTAGTCAGATATTTGTGTCTACATCAGTTAATACACTTCAAGCTGTAGTAGGAAATCTTGTGTCTAACTTTATCTGCCGACTTGATGCGTCTGTGAATGAGATTATCTTGGTCATATCCAACATCAGATTTAGTACTGTTCGTTGTCAGTCTCAGATATGAATATGACAGAGCACAAATGGCTCTTTTTAAGAGTATAGATTAGGGCTGCAGCTATCGATTATTTTAGTAATCGAGTATTCTACCGATTATTCCATCGATTAATCGAGTAATCGGATAAGAAATACTTTTGTTTTATTGAAGAGCAATAATATACAATAGTTTGGTTTAATTTTCGGAAAAAGCAACATTTTTATTGCCTACATTGCTTACAATATCATTTCTCAAAAAACTAAACCTATTAAGTGCATTTAAGTGCCATATGACATTGTTTTAAAGAAAACATTTTCTGAAATGCAATAACAACCTCAAACTAAGGCACACATTAAACATACATAAACATTGCCTTAAGTTGTGCAACTTAACTTTCAGAACTACAAATTTCAACCTGAGACTGATCTGTATATAGGCCTATATGTAAATATTCATTATACTTAACCTATTTTCATTTATATATTTGATAACAATGCTACATAGCTCTGTTACACTTATGCTAGTAGATCGTTGATCAGCTGTTTCTCTGTGAAGAGAGAGAGTGAGAGAGATTGGTGCACAACAATCGGCTGTTTTTCCGAAGGGATAGTCAACGAGTCGGCTGTTTAGATCAAATTGTGGTCACCACTACGTATTTTCTTGTCTTTGTTTTTGGTAGTTGTTGTGTTTGGTGTAGTTTCATCGTCCATATGACTCTGTGATTTTCTTTTGTCAGGTCCGCTTCGTGGAATGGATGATTAAGTTAGACTCAATGTTTTCTGTTGAAATGCTGAAGCATTGACGTTGTGCTGTTATTGTGGTAAGCGAGTTCCATTTTTCAGTAGACACACTGTAGAGAGTTTTCGTTTTAATTACGTTTGAAATTATTCCAAACTTTGGACACTTTGTCGTTTTCTCCAGCCTGTCTCTTCTCTTAGCCCCTCACTATTTACGCTGCCGTCAGTCTTCATGGCATGTGTCGCAAGCAGCGTTAGCGCGGTGCGCGACAGTAATATTCTTCCGTGCTGAAACACCGTGAGCGAAACAACGTTGGTAACATTAATTAAACAAGCTTTGAGGCAAATTATTTTGCATCGAGAATTTTCAGTAATCAAATTATTCGAGTTACTCCAGGAATCGTTTCAGCCCTAGTATAGATCATAGAAATAAAATGGATAGAAAGACCATTTCCATTCAAATCAACGTAGCAGAATTGTCAGAGCGGCAGCCATCATGTGTGCCATTGCCATGGTAATGTATAAACTTCAGTATAAACCGACTTCCGGCGAGTTGCGTATCTGAGGTTTTACCTAAATACATCCATGGGTTTTGCAGCAACGGACTTGGACTTGGAGTAGTAACGTTACAAGGCAGAGACCCAGCCACTAAATGAGTCAAATTAACTTCATGCTTCATCCACACAGAGCACACTGCTATCGCCACGAGTGACAACTTTATTTGGCTCGTTTTCTGTGAACGATGTGGCAAGGGGGGTAAGTTGGAGTTAGCAAGCTAACGTTAGCCTACTAACAAGTTGTTCACCGGCATTGGTTACAGAGAATGAGCTGAACAGCGGGCTGGGTCTAATGTTAGCGGTCCGCTGACCCACTGCCGCTGGCTCTAACGGTCCCTCCTCACTCCCATCTTCCGAGCTGCGTCGTGCGGCTCTCCTCCCAGCAAGCTACAACACAGTTTACGGCTCCACTGACGCGTATTGTCACCGTGGCAACTAACAACAATCGCCATTTTGTTTTGTACCAATCAAATGACCACGGCAAACAGTCCAATGGCCTTTCTATCCATTTTATTTCTATGGCATAGATGCTGTATTATTTATACATTTTCCGTCCGACTGCATTTTATTCAGTTAAAGAAAGGTTTAAATGCAACAAAAAAATAACAAATATATGTAGTACCTCTCCCATATATTTCTTCACAGGGTTTCCGCAGGATCTTAAAAAGTCTATAATTTCAAAATCAAAATTATAGGCCTTAAAAATGTAATTCTTAGTGTTCTAGGTCTTAAATAATTTTAAACAGGTCTTCATTTTCCTATGTCCATGCAACGCTACTTCATTATGTTAATTTTTTTTTATTCCGTGGTGCTGTAGTTGTTTCTTTCGCTAGTCAAAATATAATTTCGCTGTATTACGACTACAAATGAGACCAACATGTAACTTATATTGCAGCCAATCAGCTTTCGTGTTCTTTGTGCCAGTCTCTTTCAGATTGTACCACAGACATAAAACTGATTTTATTCTTCAGCTTTGGGGAAGTGCAAGTTTAGCGATACTGAAAAAACTGAATTTAGGGCTCAGTTGATGTTGTGATAAAGGTCTTAAATTTTATTCAAAATGGTCTTAAAAAGGTCTTAAAAAATCTTAAATTTGACTTGGTGAAACCTGCAGAAACCCTAATTTACTTTAACATTTAAAAAAACATTAGTAATTTGTAATTTTACTGGTATTTAAAGTGTCAAAATATCATGTGTCTGGCCATGACCGCTGTTTTGAAAACATCTTTGAAATTACCCTAAATCTATTCCAGTGTATTTTTTGCAGTGTTTTGTAGCCGAAAGTAGAAAATTGCAAAACATTTGTATTCATATTTCCATCATAATATATGAACATACTTTGCCTAATGATGTCCATTTTCTGAAATATGGACATTATGGAACAAAACTATCATTATTTACAAAAACGAGACGAAAAGAAATGCAAATACGTAGTTTCTTAACACTTTATATTACTAAGAAATGTAAAAAATGTTAAGCATGTTTAAGAAATGAATTTATTTTATCTTTAAATCATTTTGGCATTGACTCCTTGTTAGAGTACTTCTATAATTAGCCCTACAGTACGTGTTTCTTGTCAGCACCACTATCATAAAAAGCCATGACTCAGGAGAGTGAAAATGTGTGCATACATGAGTTTTTAATCTTCACGGTTTGTTGAAGTTTGCTGTGCGATATCTTTTTGTACAGTATCTGTGTCTGTGTGCTCGCTTGTGAGTCCCTTACACATGTGTACTGTATGTGTTTGTGTATTTGTGTGTGCTCGGGGTGCTCCAGAGAGCACACAGGAACATTTTCCCACTGCTCCGTGGAGCCGCCGTTCTGTTGTCGTCAACCCGCAGCCGCGCTGCTCATTGTATTTGTGTCCTGTGTTTCACTTCCTGCGTCAGATTGTGGATTGTTTGTGAAACAATGGTGTGTTTCGCCTTGAAAGGACACCTCAATCATTTACCACTAGGCTGTAAACGCAGACGTATACAGCGCTGTTGCTCCGAGACAATATGCAGTTTTCCCCTCTGTGCTGTCACTTGAATGCAGCCTGAACCGACAGTCCACGTCATGAATCATAATTTAGATATGAGCTTAGCCCTGGTTTTCTATATCATCTAAACACAATGCAGTAAACTGCAACTGGCATTCACAGTTTTCCCCTCCCATTTCTGTTGATAAGAGAAAGCAAAAAAAGCAATGATGAGAGATCTTCTCAGAATAAACGCAACAAAAATGTAGATTTCCAGTGAAAAGAGACAATTGACGTCTTTTTATGGTGTTACAAAAGAGCCTGTCCATATAACATCCTTATATCTTGTGAATTAATCCAGTGTGGGCTGTCACCTACTGTACCTAACCAGAAATATTCGTGTGAGCCAAGGCAAACATTCCCACCTCCACAAATATGCAGTCAAGCACACACTTGTTGCTCCTGGTTGTGGTTCTGGTGATGGTTATGAGAGTGAAGCCTTTCCCGCATCCCAGCTTTACCTCCCACCAAGGATGTTGTGCAAAGTCAAAAAGAAAGAAAAAAGAAAGGAAAGAAAAATGAAGGCTGATGCAAGTCTTTGTCAGGACAAACTAACATGTTTAGACTGACTGGCATTCTTCAGGTCAGGAAGTCTTTATTAGGCTCCAACATGTTGCTGCGTCTGCTGTTGCATGACAGCAGACAGTTCAGAGATAGAAAGTACAGTAGCTCCTTTTCTCAAGTACTGTGGCTAAGTATAGTATCAAAGAATGGGTATTTTAGTTGAGTATTTTCCAATTGGAAACTGTTTTTAAGTTTTTTTTAAGTCATGGCTGCATTTACAGTCCCTTTGCAGAATCAGAATTGTACATTCAACATGAGATAAGCTCATAGAATATTTGTATTGTCAGGGGAAAAGTCATTAAAATTTCAGCTTTATGACGTTGTTTGAAAAGAAATGGACAGCCTATAAATCCTATACATTTACTGTTAAGGCCTACACCTCGGCAGGTTAGGACACTCTGGAGCCATACACTGATAGGCTGATCCGGCGATTCACCGCAGGGTTGTGTAGCGGTGGACTTGTCACTTAAACGGCCCGTTTGTGTGACGTGCTATTGTGTTCTTTAATGCCCCGATGTAGCACAAGTAGACTTTATATTTCACAATTGGTGTTTACCGTCATATCGTTTATATATCTCAACATTTCCGACCGCACTTGAAGGCAGCTTCATTTCACGGAGAAGGAGTGAAAGAAAAGAGACGGAGGGACTGAGGAAACAGTCAGCTGTTCCACAAACTCCTGGGCAGTTCAGTGCTTCTGTTTTTCTTGTGGCAGTCTGATCCACGCACACATAATTGGCCACGTGGGGTTGCGTGTGGCGTTAGGATTATGTCATATCTCGCGAGCACGATAAAACATGCTCACGAGCAAATTATATAATTTCACACACGTAGATATTACTCTTCGCGCACCAATTCAACAATCGAGAGTTGGACAGGCATCTGCAAGCGTGAAGGATTTAAGGATTCCCAACAACAGAACGGATAAGAGACACTTATTTACGGTGCTATCTTGCGCTACATCGTTAATAAAGACAGAAAAACACGTCTTCAGCCAGGACACCAACTCCGGGCTTCCCGATAGCTGTTAATCAAGGTAAACTAAGGAGGTTCTGTGGGTGAGATCACCTTGAAAGTGACCAATCATAAGAGGGCCAGTGCCTTCTTGGTTTCCGCCCCCAAAATGTCAAACGTCAGTTTCGTTCAACTTCGAGAGTGGCTGCTGCTCTGTACACGTGCTGCTTAGTGTTATACGCGCAGGTGCCATTCTTTCCCTCTCCCGCCAGCGAGATATGACATAATCCTGACACCATAGTTGCGTTTCTCCAAAAGTTGAATCGGTCTCAACTTTTCAGCTGCCCCCTCCGGCCACTACCACCATCCCAGCCTTAGCGCACTACCCCCATTTCAAAATGAATGGGAAGACCTGCGTTTTCGGCCGCCTGAGTGTGTGTAAATGCATGCTTATTTCCAGCTATTTTCACCTTAATTTGCTACAAGAAAAGGAGATGGGTGAAAAAGGCATTCTATCTAGACATATCTGAGCCCAAGCTGTCTGGTTTGGCGTTTTTATTTGCTGGCCTATGAGTAGGGAGATGGGCACTGGTAAGATGGAGGGAAGTTAACCATCGTTCATTTATAAATACTACCAACATTATTAATGATGCAAAGTTGGTTGAATATCGGCAAAGTATCCCCTAAAACAAAAAAAGGATCACTAGTTTTAATACAATCCACAAAGACATTCTTGTTCACCTGTGAGTTTACTGAGGTTTCTTCCAACACTATCTGCTGCCACAGCAGAAGGGCCATCAGATGAACAACACAAAGGCAGAGTGCAGATAAGTCTCAGATCAGACTGAGATGAGATATACATGATACCTGCCATCCATTCAGGTGGTTCAAACTCCAGAATCCCTCTCTCAGACCGCCAGGTCTCTCAATTCAGTGCTGCATTTTAGGGCTGTGCAAATAATTATTTTGCACACTACATTTTGCAAGTTAGTGTTAGTTAGTGTTGTCTCGTCTGAATAAAAACAAGTTCAAGGTGTTTTCACTGTTGATTTGTTTAACTGTTTCAAAGTTTTTTAAGTTCAATAATTGCAACATTTTTCCAAAAGACAATGAGTTATCATGTTAATCGTGATTTCAATCTTGACCAAAATAATTGTGATTATGATGTGTTCAACAATCAAGCAGCCCTACTGTGTTTCCTCTGAGATCCCAGCAGAGCAACACTCGATGGTTCAGAGACCCAGGTCCTGATGTGTCCGCCCCCCTCTGTTCACCCCTCACAACACTGAAACCTGCTTTGAAAAGAGACCTTTCTTTTCCTCTCAGTTGTTGTTTGTACTTCTCTTTGTCTCTCAAGTGTTCATGTGTATAGCTATGTACTTATAATTAGATGTTCAACACATAAATATCTGATCCACATGCTCGCTGATGTGACTTCTCAGGCGTGCAGGATGTAGGGAGCCTCATCCATACCTTTTCAAAAGCTTTCAGAGTTCACAGAAAGACCCTTGAGCTTGCGCAGGTATTCATTTGCAGTGATTACCTGAAGCTTCAGAGGAGCTGCAGCAATCTCAGACGGGGGCCTAATTGACACTGTCTGTCAGGAGGGGGGAGGTGGTGTCGTTTTGTCCCTTCCTTTTATGGCTGAGGGCTCCTTAATGAGATGTTTACATGGAGCTGGCTGTGGGAACCGGGGCCCATATGCTGCTGTGTAAGATGACAGGGACCTGCTTTGTGTGTTTGGCCTTGTTAAGAGGTTTTAGTGCTGAAATCAGAGACTTCGGCCTCCACAGAATTGCAGTGAGGTGAGAGACACTCGGCATAACATCTGTTATCAGTCAAAGCGCTAAAGCAGAATTGGAGGAAAGACGGACAGACACATTTGGATCTGATTTTTAGCATGTGGGCCGACTTAGAAGGTTTCTTCAGTTAAACAGATACACACTCTATTCTTTTTCGTTTTGACCTGCACGTTCTCCTCAAATTTTTGTCTAAATTCTGTGGTGCAAAATAGAGCATTGCTTATTTTTTAGGGCTTTTATTGCCTTTATTGGATAGGACAGATTAAAGGGGAACTATGCAGTTTTGTTTTAGCTTAATTTACCTTAACTGAACATCTTCGGAGTCACTGGAATGGTTATGTGACTTTTTTCGAGTTGAATGGTGGTCGTCTCGCTCCCCCTCGCGCCTGTGAGCGGAAAAACCACCCTTGCAACTTTCGGCCAGCGAGCCGACGGCCGAAGGCGTCAGGAAGTATGGCGTGAGTATGTAGGCCTAACGAATTGCTTCACGGCACTGCACACATACGCCCATTCAGGAAACAAGCGATGGAGTTTTTCACACTATCGTCATGGCTGAGCCAGCAAAAAAGAAGCAGAAAGCTAGGAAGCATTGTCGGAGGAACAGAGAAAGAGGAAACGGCAGACTGACCGAGCGAGGAGTCAGACACGAGTAAACATAGGAGCTGCCAAATATCTATTCCGAAGCTGTATCGGGAACTCTATAGAGAAACCTGCGAGCAAAAAGCGAGAAAACAGCGAAGAAATGGCCAAAACTGCATAGCGCCCCTTTAAGACAGGAAAGTGGTAGAGAGAGGGGGAAGAGATGCAGCAAATGTTGTTTGCCGTAAAGCTCAGCTCCCTCTTCACCACAGCAGTCCAGTACAGCGTCAGCAGTAATGTGAACACCTCACCAATCCGCCTTTTTATTCACACTCCTCACATCTCACCTTAACCCGTGTTGTTCCTGGCTCAGCATGGACTTCTTTTTTTGGGGGGGGGGCACATATGAAGCGGGAGGTCCTCCCCCAGCAAAACGTTTGCATTTATGTTATGTAAACGCAAACTTCAGGCGGCAGGTGACAATTCAAAATATAATATATAATGCAGTAAGACCCCGAGGCATTCTGTATTGCTGCTTTCATATATTTCAAATTTTTGGTAATCCAAAAAGTTACACCAATGGGTGTTTCATTATCTATATGGAGATGCTGGAGGAGGAACACGTTCCAAAAAAGCTGGGACAGGGGCATGTTTACCCGTGTGTTACATCACCTTTCCTTTTAACAACACTCAATAAAACATTTGGAAACTGAGGACACTAATTGTAGGTGTTTATTCCCATTCTTGCTTAACAGTCCGGGGTCTCTGTTGTCGTATTTTGCGCTTCATAATGCGCCACACATTTTCAATAGGAGAAAGATCTGGACTGCAGGCCAGTCTAGTACCCGCACCCTTTTACTACGAAGCCACGCTGTTGTAACACGTGCAGAATGTGGCTTAGCATTGTCTTGCTGACATAAGCAGGGACGTCCCTGAAAAAGACATTGCTTGGATGGCAGCATATGTTGCTCCAAAACCTGTATGTATCTTTCAGCATAAATGGTGCCGTCACAGATGTGCAAGTTTCCCATGCCATGAACACTAACACACCCCCATACCATCACAGATGCTGGCTTTTGAACTTTGCACTGATAACAATCTTTGAAATGTGGACTCGTCAGACCACAGCGCACTTTTCCACTTTGCGTCAATCCATCTGAGATGAGCTCAAGGTCAGAGAAGCCGGCGGTGTTTCTGGGTGTTGTTGATATACTGTATGGCTTTCACTTTGTATGGTAGAGTTATAACTTGCACTTGTAGATGTAGCAACGAACTGTGTTAACTGACAATGGTTTTCCAATGTTCCTGAGCCCACGTGGTAATATCCTTTACATAATCATGTCGGTTTTGAATGCAGTGCCACCTGAGAGATCGAAGGTCACAGGCATTCAATGTTGGTTTAAAGCCTTGCCGCTTACATGCAGAGATTTCTCCATATTCTCTGAATCTTTTGATATTACGGACTGTAGATGATGAAATCCCTAAATTCCTTGCAATTGTACGTTGAGAAACGTCTGTTATCAGAACTTGTCAAGCCTGCATTTCATATCATTGTATTTAGGAAAAGAGACTTGGACAAACTGACAGACAGACGTACAGACAGATGGACAGACAGGAAAGCGACTCTATAGCTCGATTGTGCAAGCAGATCGAACGATCCATAT
The DNA here is from genome assembly GCF_031162955.1 of Sander vitreus. Taxonomy (NCBI): domain Eukaryota; kingdom Metazoa; phylum Chordata; class Actinopteri; order Perciformes; family Percidae; genus Sander; species Sander vitreus. The sequence continues at coordinate 2,748,564 of NC_135874.1, read as the reverse complement.
ATACGTTTGTTAGGCGGCGAGCTCTCGTGGCCATAGTAATAATCGCAGGAGTAAACGAGGAAGTGAGAAAACAAAAACAGGACTTTCACTCAGTAGACCGGGGTTCGTTTCCCATGTGAAACCAAAAGTCAACTGTCGCTTTCTGAAATTAACCGACTTTTTACGGACCTTAGTCCATGACGCAGTGACAGCAGTGGCGTTATGTTTTACGTGAGTCATTTTAAGCCAAACCCTGATGTTTTTCTAACCAAGTATTTTTGTTGCCTAAACTTAACTAGCTCCGTTTCACAACATTAACTACGTGGTTATAACAGCGGCTGTTACGTCAAATAGAGCAGTCACATGATTGAAACAGTGTTAAGGGTCACCTGTTAAAAACGGCCATGCGGCCATAAATAGAACGCTTATACATGTTGTTTTTGGGAGTCTTTGTAAATCTACCTTTTTTATGTCGGTTAGGTATGGGGATGTGTTGGACAGACAGGTGCTGCTGGTGATAAAGGCAGTAAACCATCATGGCTCCGGTGTTATCTGCTGCTCACACACTGAACACACACCTGCTCAATGCCACCTGCCGTGTGTGTGTGTGTGTGTGTGTGTGTGTGTGTGTGTGTGTGTGTGTGTGTGTGTGTGTGTGTGTGTGTGTGTGTGCGTGTGTGTGTGTGTGGGTGTGGGGGCGCATGTAGTCGCGTGTGGGATGGGGTTGCCTTTGAGGTTAAATATTTGTGGCTTTCAGGAGATTCTGCATAGTGATGTTGCTCACTTGAAAAACCACGACGACACACTCCCCATGTCACACAGAGATGCTAACATTGGTTTACATTTAAACATGTTGTGCTCTGATTTAAACTAAACCAGCAACACGTGTTGGGTCATAAATCCTTCAGGCTCCTGAACCATTGCTGTGAAGAACAACCCCTGAATATATGAGAAACTTATAGCACCGACATGGGACGGAATGCACACATCATATCAATAGGTTAACCCTTAAACTGCAGATAAACACAGCAACAGTATTTCTTGCAACCTAATCATGGATTAAAGTGACTACCAATACAATTTTAAAGCTTTAGTGCGTAACTTTTTGATATTAATGAACGTCCGTTACATTCAAGCCATTGCCAAATGAGTCACTACAAAGCTAATTAAGACTATCAGCTCCACACAACTCTCTCTGGATTTCTCAGTATGGCTATGTTCAGAAGATTGTGGGGTCAAGTGACTTAACAACACTCAATAAAACATTTGGAAACTGAGGACACTAATTGTAGGCATGAGAACGACGTGGTTTATTGTTTGGCAAACATGCAGCTGTTCCACAAACTCCTAATTTTCTTAATTCCATACTACATACTGATTCTAACTCTGATTCTCCACTGGCCGCGTCTGTGCTACGTTCCAGCTGCATTGCGGTTTTGTTCCGTCCTCCGCCACGTGCCATACCACACCGGGAGCGTCTCAGAAGCGGAGAATCTTGCTGCGGTAGGCAGTATGCTCTCTCTTTTATACCTCAGACTATCAGACAGCACAACAAGCACTTTAAACGTACATTTTTATAATTTCTGTACTGTATTTATGTATTGTATTTGTATTTATTGTATTGCTCTATCTTTTTATGGGCATTAAGGCGTGTATGAGCACTGTCATTTCCATTTTTATGGATGAAATAAACTTGACTTGACTCAGATTTAATCCACTTTAATGAATGTAGCCTGAAATGAAATCTGTGGATCAGCCCACCATCATTGATGCAAGGAATGTTTCCGTGGGCTGCATAAGAACTACGTAAACAGAGAAATATGTGTTTGGAGGTGTGACTGAAACAAGCATGGCAAGAAGAAGGTTAAAGTGGTGGATAATGCTTCATTTGGAATGCCTCCAACAGTTCACTCTTAAGGTAGAAATACATATGTGTGTGTGTGTGTGTGTGTGTGTGTGAGAGAGAGAGTGTGTGTGTGTTTGTGTGTTTGTTCCCTGGTATGTGCAGAGGTGGAGAGTGGGCTTCCTGTCAGCAAGCTGGCAGGTGATCAAACAGTGTTTCCTCAGAAGGTGCGAGTCTTGAAAGCAGAGGTGTATGGAGGGAGTATTTATTCATAATTCAAATTGAAAGTCCAAAGAGAAAACGAAGCAAGATCAAATTAAAAATAGTATTATTTTACTACGCTACTAGGAAAAATCATGCCATAATTAAATGTGAAATGTAAAAGCTTAAATGGAAATACTTAAATTAAAATCTCAAATAGAAAAAAAGAAATAATTTTATTTTAGCCTTTCCCCTTTATAATTTTCAATTTGACAATTTATCTTTTGAATTTTACGTTTTACATTTGACATTGACATTTTAAGATTCACCTTTTACATTTTGATTTAACATTAAGCTTTTCATTTAGAAGTGACAGGTGTCAATTTAAATGAGGAGGCGTGGCCCAACGGCTGGTGGGGGGGTCTGAAACGACTTCCAGCTGACAGCGGCTGCTGTGAGTATTACTGGCTGCCGGAAAGCAAGCGATCCCGGCCACCGCCAGCTGGCTGTCACCTAAGACTGGAGCTTCCAAGTCCGACAACATATCGGAGCAAATGTGCAATTGGCCATCAATTTTTGTAAAACTGCCCATATTCAAACTGTACACAGTTAATTTCTCGCATAAACCAGTCTCAGAAATGAATTTAGTGGTGAAATAGCAGACTTTGGACTTTCAATTTGAATTATGAATAAATACTCCCTCCATAGAGGCGGTGCACACTGAGGTCAAATAGGGTTTCTACTTTTTCTACAGAATTCTGACTGAGCTTAGCATCATCAATTTATAACAGCCCAATCCAACTGGCAGAAAACTGGCTGTAGGCCATGACTTCAGAGAATACTGCCTGCTTGAGTCAGTATTCATAAAGAAAGTGATGGCATTAAGTCTTACGTCTTGGGCGTTACACACCACTCTGATGTTACTACGCCCAGCTGTGCCACCTGTACTTAACATCTAAAGTTCGTCCAAACGCTAGGGCTGTGTCCCGAATTCAGTACTTTTGAGGCACCGACTGCCTCTCTATATTAAGTATCGAAAAATGCCTCATCATTCAATACCCAATCTCATCCGCGTCAGTGAGCCAATAAGCATGCAGCGTGCTTCTACCGAGCTCTAATAATGTTACACTAGAGTGAAAAATAAAGATTTGTGCCTTAATGTGTGATTTGTGTGATTGAATTTATTTTTGTTTTATAAAATTGGTATCGAAAAGATTGTTTAGGAACCAGTTTCAAAGTCCTGGTATTGGCATCAGTACCGATATTGAATTTTGAACGATACCCAGCCCTACCAAACAGATTACTCATGACTTTTGCCGACGCACTGCAACTTAATGAAACACACGCAAATAGACAAAACACAAGCAAAGTGAGAAAACATCTTCCTAAATTTGACAACACATGCGCAGCATTTATAGCCTGGTCCTACCAGACTCTGGTCCATTTCATTTGTACAGAGAGTCTGGCCACTCTCCATTGACAAGTGTTAACTTCCTTGAAGGCGGGTACTCTGTTGAAGTTTAAACTATTGGATCTGCCCAGATCCACTTTGGTAGCCTGGCTCCGCCCTCCTATGTACTGTCTGGTAGGAACAGGCTAACAAGAGGGGAGACAACGACAACTATCGGCTTAGCATCGCTAGCGTTAGCCTTAGCCAACTCCTTCACCACTAACAGAGCGAGCTGGAAAATCAAACTGTTCCCGAACCCCGTGGGGAGGAGGGCCACAACATCATGGCCACCAACACAACTCAGCAAAGACCGTTCTTGCCCGGGCTTTAACTTCTGGATATTCGGCAGTGTTGCCACAACGGACCGCATCTTTCTTCACCGACATTACGGAACTATAACTCAAACTAGCGCACGTCACGACCTCAACGTCATCGTTCTCAGCCACTCCCTCTGTTCGCTGGTTGGACCGCCAAATATTTGGCCGGAGAAAACCCAAGAATATACCGCCAACCCAGACGGAGTACTGAAGGAAAATGAAAATTGAGCGAAAGTGCGTAGGAGGGCGTAGCCAGGCTACAGCATTTAGCAAACGCGCTGCAAATACACACAACACAACCAAATACACAAAAGCGCTGCAAATACAGAAACGACGCAAAAAGAAAAGCACACAACCCAAAAAACAGAAACGATGCAAAAGAAAAGCACACAATCCCCGAAAACAAATGCAACAAGACTGACACAGTTGTCAATTTCCCGTCCAGCGCCCACGTCGTTTAAATAGCAAATGCACCTGCGGCCATCGTTGCGCCCATGGGCGTGCTGGTCTTACAGGGAGGTGTGTTCAGGTGCATTCTTGGCGTATTTGCTATCTTGAGGCAGTGGGAAGCAATCGTGCCATTGACCAACAAAAACCTGGTCTAAAGTCAGTAGCGCAGCATTTCATTGTTATTTTAACAGCAAATTAGTAAAATGCGCCTAGGCTCGTGTACAGCATGTGCACACTATGTCTGTTACACACACAGGGCATCAGTACACAAAAGATTACAAATAAAAATATTACGGTGCAAATCCGGCATCAATAGCAATGCCCCAAGGTCCAAACGCGGCTGGCTTTTAAAGGGAATGGGAGATGACACTCTGATTGGTTTATTGCATGTTATGCCCAAAACACACCTATGAATTCATGAAGACGCTAAGTACAACGCTTTAGAACCTTTTTCCTGTAAAGCATGAACAGAAATGAATATGGTAGTTGTGTTTTTAGCAAATCTTTGCACACAAAACACGTCGTTTATAAAATAGGATATTCTTTTTTTAGTTCTGCCTTTTATATTCAATTCAATGTTCAATTTGTTCAATTAAAGAATGTTGGAAATGATTTCCTTTTATTTGTTTTAAATTCAACAAGCAGTTTGTTTTGTATTTTAGCAGAATACTGAAAGCAGCAGAACTGAAAACACTAATATCTGTTTTTGTATCGCAAGTAATATCGGTATCACGACATTCAACAACTTTATCGCATATTTTCCTCATATGGTGCAGCCCTAGACCTGTGTGACATTTTTAAGTTAAGAGGAGTCTGTTTGTCTCTCCTCCATTTCATTAAAAAGGTCATTTATACAAAAAATCAATAAGAGATCCTCATTGTTACCTGGACAGTCTGTTTCCAGCTCCTGTGTAAAAGTCTAAATTGTGCCTGAGGACACGTGTTTAAAATAACAGCTGTGTGCTTTTTTTCCAGACATAGATGAGTGCCAGTCATCTCCTTGTGCCGAAGGTTCCACCTGCGTGGATGAAATCAATGGCTACCGCTGCGTTTGTCCCCCGGGACACGCTGGAGCGCGCTGTCAGGAGTGTAAGTGCCATAAATATCTACAGCAGTGGTATTCAAAGTTTTTTTTTATCCAAGGACCCCTTTACTGAAAGAGAGACAGATCAGGGACGCCCTACTACATATTGTATAAAACTAAGTTGGATATTAAACTGGGCCTACAATAACGTGTGGGCAGCCTCATGCCTTTATACAAGCTATTCAAATAATAGTTGTTGGCATGATTTTATAAATCATGTTTTAGGCCAGAAAGCCTATCATCAATGTTTTTTTTTTGCATTTTGTTAATGCAGTGAGTTAATTGCAGTAACTCTGAGGACCACCTAGGGGTCCCGGACCCCCTGTTGTGTGTGTGTGTGTGTGTGTGTGTGTGTGTGTGTGTGTGTGTGTGTGTGTGTGTGTGTGTGTGTGTGTGTAGCAACCCCCAAATAAGAACAAAAAACAAGCAAAAATAGACAAAATGTATCCAGTCAAAACAAACTAAACTAAACTCGGCTCACAGATCCAGACAAATATTTACATGAGAAGAGACTCAGGTGTTACGTCATGTTATATGACAAAAAATATAAATATACACACGCGTACATATATATACATAAACATATATAGACACACAAATGTAATCCTACATAAACCTCCTGGTGAGAGTAGTTGAAATATCCATTCCAGTGTAGGACATGAAAGGCTCCCATGTTCTATGAAACACAAGTGAAGTAATCAAGTGAGATATATTCAAGTATGACCTTATGCCACTGCCCGGTCCCCCTGTTGAAGATCTCTGCTCTACAGTATGTTGTGTTAACAGTTAGTTGACTAGCTCCAGTGGATTTTCCTGATGGGTTAAGTAAAGAAGAAGATTGACAACCCAGCCACTTGCCTTTTTGTTTTCTCAACGTCTCCTTTTCTTCTCCCCCAGTCATCGGCCTCGGGAAGTCGTGTCGTCACGCTGGCTTGCAGTTTCCTCACGGCAGCCGCTGGGAGGAGGAGTGCAACGCCTGCCAGTGTGTCAACGGATACGTCGGCTGCTCCAAGGTCAGGCTCGCAAGGAAGGGTTAATCAAATAATGACGTTGCATAATAGGGCTGCACAATACATTGTTTTTTTAGCGTCATTGCAATATCAGCCTGTGCAATAAATTAGGGATAGACTGTTTATCGGCCCTGGCTGATTATCAGGGCGTTTTTTTGGCAGTCTGCAGATTATCTGTATCGGCGTTTTATTTGCCTGATAACCGATAAAGTTCATGAATTAAAAAGTGTTCTACTTTGGCTCGGCCTCAGCTCTGTGTCTGTCCCTCTGCTTCGGTTTCACTCTCCACTGAGTCTGACTTAATGTCCCCCCCCCACAACACTATCTGTTACTGGGTATTATGTTGAAAGTTTCTCATTTATTAAATACTTGCTTAAAGCATTTAAACAAAGTTTTGTGTTGGATTTTGTAACATTCCAAAATCTTAATTTTGACTTAAAGATTTTTATTTTCACTGTAAATGCATATCCAAATATCAGCTATCGGTTTCATTAACTACTAATAATTGGTATCGGCCTTGAAAAACCAGTATCGGTCGATCCTTACAATAAACACATCGTGAAATGCTGCGAATATCGTGAAAGAGACTCACATTATTTGTGGTAGTATTATTTATTATTGGGGCAAATATTTGGCAATTTGCAGATTATCTGTATCTGTGATTTATTTGACCGATAACCAATAAAGTAAATTCATTAACAAGTGTCCTACTTTGGCTCGGCTACAGCTCTGTAAGCAGTCTGCAACACCTGCAAACAAATGTTTACATGTTAAAACTTCAGGAAGCTATTTTAGTTTTTATTTATTCATTTTTGTGTACTGTGTATTATGTTTAAAGTTTCAGTTATATTAAATAATTGACTAAAGCATTTAAACAAACTTTTGTGTTGGAGTTTGTAACATTCCAAAAAATGTTGATTTTGACTTAAAGATTTTCATTAGTTCCAAATATCAGTTATCGGTTTTATTAACTAATAATTGGTATTGGAATTGGCCCTAAAAAGGAAAATTGTAGTGGTTTTGAAACAGTGACTTTTTTTCAAACCGCGGCATACCTTGAAACCTTACCAGTAACCGACCCATGTCTACTCCCGTCTAATGCCATCTTTGTGTCATTGTTTCCCTACCGAGACTGTTTGCACAGCCACTTTTCTGAGTGGCACACAAGTCAAAAGCAGTGAATGACTGAAGCTGTCCATGTTGTTTCCAGGTGAGGTGTGGCCGCCGGCCCTGCCTCCTCCCGAAGGCTCCGCCCCCCCCGGATGCCGACGCCCCGCCCTGCCCCGCCAGCCACGAGTGTGTGGAGCATCAGTTCCTCACCTGCTTCTCACCGCCCTGCCACCAGTGGGGCGTGTGTTCAACGCCCGACCCCCCGACACCCGTGCACACCCAGTGCGAGCCCAACAGTGGGTACCTTGACAACAGCTGTGCTCGCATCACGCTCATCTTTAAAAAGGACAAAGTGCCGCAGGTGAGGGACTTTCTGTGTGTGGATGAAGAAGAAAAGTTATAATGTTGTGATATGTCATTGCCAGTGGTGGAATGTAACTAAGTACATTTACTCCAGTACTGTACTTAAGTACAAATTTGAGGTACTTGAGTCTTTTCTTTTCATGCCACTTTCTACTTCTATTCCACTACATCTCAGAGAGAAATATTGTACTTTTTTACTCCACTACATTAATCAGACAGCTTTAGTTATTAGTTACTTTACACATTAAGATTTTTGCACACAAAACACATGTAGTTTATAAAATCTGATGTTTTATTATAAATGAAACTAGCCAACAAGATAACGACCTACCATTACGACCATTAAACACACAACTGTTTGGATCCTTCACACTTTCTAGTGTAGTATTTTTACTTTTAATACTTTAAGTACATTTCCTGATGATACTTGCATCCTTTTACTTAAGTAACATTTTCAATGCAGGACTTTGACTTGCAACAAGAGTATTTTTACAGTGTGGTATTAGTACTTTTTAGTATCTGAATACTTCTTCCACCACTGTTCATTGTAACTTTTAGTACATTTTTATTTATTTTTGGTGGACTCAACAAGTCATTTCAAGATGTTGCTTTGGACGCCATTTTTGACAAATAATCAAAACATCGTAGTGGGAAGGAAGTGGGCTCGACCATCAACAACAGAATGCTTCAGTGCTTCAACAGCTGCTGCCACTTTGCCTTTGAGCAACCTGAAATGTTCTGTTTTTTGTTTTTTTTAATAACTTTGTTTGGTGTTTCACAAAGCTTCTCAGAGTGAAAATCTGTGGTTTGACACAGCTCCCACAGTTTTATAGTTTCTAATTCTTCCTTCTTCGGTACTAAACAAATATAAAAGAGGAAACAATGGCAAAGATAGCCCTAGCAATTTTTTTTTATGTTTAACAAGAGAATATTTGAAATATGACCTTTAAACATAATGCTTTATGGTTTCAATGTTCTAAATGCAAGCCAGACTGTGAATGCAGAGGGTGCAGGTTTTTATCAGCCCTGATAGCGCTGCTGGGACTATAAGTTTCTGCGAGTTGTCGCTGAGAGAAAAGTCTGAAATAAGGCTGGAGAGACATTTGAAAACCACCAGCAGGCCTCTAATCCAACCATCAGGTCTTTTGTCATGCTCGTGGATGTGTCATGTCATAACAATATATCAAAACTCAGAGTCCTCCCACCCTGGATTGTTAACATTTGATAATTGCTGGATGTTAACAACCCAGGGTCGGTAGAAAATGTTTGTCTCGTGATATAAACCCCCACTTCATCCAACCCTGCCACACATCATGTAACTCCTCCATGCAGACATCGGAGGCTGAGAAAACAAATCATGGAGCGAAGAAATGGCAGTGAAGCTGCAGTTTTTTTTTATCAGTGTGTGGACCTTTTTTTTTTTTGGGTTGATGAAAAATAAAAACTTTGTATGTGGTAGAAAAAAGCTGACAGCCGCCTTGAAAAGACAAAATATCACTTAGGACTACTTGAAGCTGTCTCTGCTGGCTGTTTTGTGGAGGGGGAAGACTTTTACTGCATAGATAAAGTCCATAAACTTACCCCATAAAGTTCAATTCAATTTCATTTATAATGTCATCATCATATAGAAGTTATCGCATGACACTTTACAGATAGAGTATGTTTCTCATCTCATTGTTATTGAATTGTATTATCCTTGATGCTTTGGCAATATTGTTTTTCTGATTTTCATGCCAATGAAGCAATTTGAATTTGTATGTCTAGACCACACACTATAATTTACAGAGACCCAACAATTGCTTCTAGGAGCAAGCATTTGGTGGCAAGAAAAAACTTCCTTTAAACAGGCAGAAACATCAGGCACAATCAGGCTCTTGGTGAGGGAGGGGGGAAGAGAGGGGAGAGAGAGAGAGACACAGAAATATGACTCATAGTGGCGGACGTCCTTAATGAAGCTTTGTTCTTCTCTTGTTAGTCCAGATGGTGTTCCTGTTGTTTACTGCTGTATCATGAAACCTTAACTGGAAGCTCTGAATGAAGTTTTATGAATGGAAATGAATCGGTTCATTCTGACAAGATACTGATCTGAGATCTGAGCCACAGCGTCCCCCCGCTGGGCCTAAGCAGTCTGGCTGCATCTGAAACAGACTTAGGAGACTTCTAAATGGATTGTTCCTCGCCAGCAATGCAGATACTAATCTTTTGTGTGTGTGTGTGTGTGTGTGTGTGTGTGTGTGTGTGTGTGTGTGTGTGTGTGTGTGTGTGTTTTTTGCAGGGAACCACTGTAGAGAAGATCTGCTCAGAGCTGCGGTACCTCCCTGTCACTCGAACGCTGGCGGAGGAGCGAGCGCTGCTCATCCTCTGTGACCAGTCCTACTCCAACAGTGACGCCGTGGAGGTTGCCATGGTGATTATTACACACACACATTGATATTAAGTGTTGGCCCAATAAACACACACTTCGCCGCAGGCGACCTTCTGACTGCACCTTGGATGAAAAAAAAAAAATGAAAAACTTACAGCTGCCCTTTCCCATTAATTATTATCTTAATAGCTTAGTATTGTAGTAGGACACCATAAAAATGTATGTATAAATGCTTTAGGCCACCCTACATTGTATTGTATGCCCAGTTTAATATGCAACTTCATTTTATACAATATATGTAGTAGGGTGTCCCTGCTAGTCTCTCTTTCAGGTTAGGGGTCCTTGGCCTAAAAAATGACCACTTTACTTAGAGATAAATACTGAAAGTTAGAACCTGAAATGATTAACCCATTAATGAGTTTGATATTTAAATCGTCAAGCAGGTATATATACACAGCAACACACACTGTCAGAATTGAAAGCCGCTGCCTTCTCTCCACCTCACTTTCCATCTTTTCTTTCCCTTCTTTGTTACATCACACTTCATTTTTCACTGCAAATCGTTTCCAGAGGAGTCCAGTAAAATCTGCACTTTTTCTATTTTGAGTCTCATCCCTCTTTGTTTAAAAAAGAAACAAGAAAGAGAAAAGGAAAAGACAGAAGAGGGAGAGGTGTTTGAAGCTTCTAACAACATCTGGATGAGATTAAGCATTTCTGCTGGGACACCTTGCTAATCTTTGTCTCTGCTCTTCTTCTTTATCTTTTTCGCTTTCTGTTTCTCTTTCTCCCTCACTCTTTTCTTTGCTGCTGTCTTTTCTACCTCTCTTTTCTCTAATGTTCGGTCCTCTCTTTCTCTCTCCTATTTTCTCTTTTCCCTCCCTCCTCCCTCGGCCACCCAGACTCAGAGGGGAAATCAGTCTCATCGGGGCTCTAAGCTTTTAATGGAGGGGATTAGTTCTTGTTCCTCTGATGTTTGCGGGCCTGTTTTGAGCGACAGATACAGGAAAAGCAGTGGCGAACCTGACATTCACCCAAACCCCACAACAAGGAAAAAAAAAAAAACTCACTCCCACTCGCTGACGACTCGTGTTGCAGCAAAATGTCTGCGCTAATATCCAAGTGTGGGTGAAATCTTTATAAACCCAGCGAAGCCACGCAGCGTGCAGCCGCTTGTGTCGATTTATTCTCTTCCAAAAGGCTTTCTGTGTGTAAACCCCTGAAACGCTCTGCTGCAAAGCCTCCAACCTGAGCAAGAAACAAGTGGTTCAATATGTTTCTGTGTGTGTGTGTGTGTGTGTGTGTGTGTGTGTGTGTGTGTGTGTGTGTGTGTGTGTGTGTGTGTGTGTGTGTGTGTGTGTGTGTGTGTGTGTGCTTTATCTTGACATGTTGAGGCTGTGTCAAGTAGCTTCTTCAAGTAGTTTTAGAAAAAAATGTTTGGAAGCAACACCCAGACACGCTGTCTGAGAGCCAAGTTAGCTTTTTTTCTTCAGGCACAATGTCCTTTAAACTAGGTATAGAACAATTATCGGCCATGGCTGATTATTCGGCCGTTTTTTGGCAGTTTGCAGATTATCTGCGTCAGCGTTTTATTTGCCTGATAACCAATGAAGTTAATTAATTAAAATGTGTGCTACTTTGGCTCCGCTACAGCTCTGTGTCTGTCCCTCTGCTTCGGATTCACTCACCACTCCTGTAATACATTAAGAAATATTTTTATGTGGCCAGGTTGGCTCAGTTGGTGGCGCAGGCGCACATGTATGGAGGTGTATGCCTCGACGCAGAAGGTCCGGGGTTCGAGTCCAACCTGGACGATTTTCCGGCATGTCTTCCCCCTCTCTCTCCCCTTTCATATCTAGCGGTCCTTTCCATTAAAGGCTGAAATGCCCAAACAAATAAAAAAATAAATAAAAAAGACAAGAGAGAGACAATTAGATTGTTAATCGCAATTACTTCTGAGACAATTAATTGTACAGTCAAATTTGGAATTGTTACAGCTCCAATCGTCTGAAATATAGTTAAATGCCAATGCAATATCCAATAATAAATATGAAACCATGCTAACTTTCAGTAGATCTTTCTGGACACAGTCAGTCAGCAGTACTGAGGTTGCGTGGTTGGTCTGCGTGGCTACGATGCGGTCTGTCAGTCACTCTGGGGGCGGGGCTAGAGGTGTGTGAATGAGCTGCTGATTCTCTCCGGAGAAGAAAAGAGGAGTGTTTGTCCCTGGCCGAGCGGGGAGCACAGCTGGCCTGTTCTCTATTGTTTGTCCTAATTGAACTGCACAGCACAGCTAATCCCCCCCTGCCCCCCTTTGCTCTCACCCTCAGCACCTTATTAGGCAATTAACTCCACCCTCTGTGGTCTCAGTGGGGGGGGGCTACAGCCAGATGTTAGGAGGACAATCTCTTTTATTCTGACGGATGAATGTGTGTGTGTTTTTTCTTTCTCTTTTTTTTGTTGTCCTACATAGCCTCAAGCAACATTCTGACCATTTGGCAAATGGGCTTTATTTTCCTTTCTCTACTGTACTGATTGAATCTGTGCTGTCAGTTTCTTCACTAAAACCGCGTGCAAATGGGCTTTTCTCTACATTATCGCCGACCATTTTTTTTAAGCATACCACAAGGTTTTAGAGTGCATTTGGGTTCCCTGTAGTGAACTTTCAGATGCTCAATACTTCCTTAAAACAAGCAATGAATGAACAACGATCAAAATAAAAGAAAACAAAACAAAAACGCAGAAAAATGTAAAAATTTGTTCACAAATAAGCAAAAAATAAATAAAAAGAAACCAGCATAGACATTATTTAATCCTACCTCTTCTCCACATTATTTAATGATTATCAATTGAACTTCCCGTCCTGACCCTTACAATATACAATTTGCTATATGTACAATCTATACAATATATATATATATATATATATATATATATATATATATATATATATATATATATATATATATATATATATTTTAGGGCTGTCAAAATAACTGTTAAAAAAAATAACGCAGATTAATCCATTCCATATTGACGTTTGACCCGGAGCCGTTCTAGCCACCATTGGACTGTAAAATGAAGGAGGGAAACGAGAATGTTCTGCCTGGATCATTGATTGGAACATTTACTTGTAAAAATCTGCTTCCTGCCAACCCTGGCTACCGAAGTCTGGTGCCACTGATATGTCTGCGCTTCTCTCTGATGCTCTGAAACACAAACACAGCTGCACGTGACGCTAGTTAACACTATACTCGACAGCAGCTAATGTTAGCTAGCTAGTAGCTGGATTAAACACGGTTACAATGCTGACCGCTAACGCTAAACGGTGTAAAGTTTGACTGTTTTACTGTAGAGGATTCAACACCGGGATGTAACAATCTGCAGCTGCCGTCGGAGAAACAATGGTGCGTTCAATGAAACTGGTAAACTACAGCCTCGTGGTGCATTTGAAGTTATTGTAAATGTCCTTTTCCCATCTGATGGTTCAACAGCAATTTACTACTGAAATTAGTTATTGTTATTGTTATACATTATTATTAAATCATTTCATTTTGACCATATGGCCTTAGCATTAAACAAGCCATTCTTTAATGTCACCAACTGTTGTTTAGTACCCTTCTAATCGATTGACAGCCGTTGATTGAGCTATTTAACTCAGACAAAGTCAGATGAAATTGCCTCGTCCTGGTTTCAACATTTGTGAAACCCACAGACAGATGTGAAGGGTAACCTATACCACAGATTTACGGAAAAAAATAAAAAATGACGCAATATGGAGATATAACGACGACGATATGCACTGAAATACGTTTTTCTTTTTTTTCATACACATTACATACTACGCATACAACCACACATACATTCTAAATCAAGCGATGCAGTTGAGAGCATGTATGTACAGTATGTCTGTATGTTAATAGATGCTGAATCGACTGTCAAACAGAAACCTCTCGAATGCAACAAACCCCAAACTTCACTTATACCATTTCTCCGTTTCTCTAATGTGAACACACTCACGCCGGTCATTTTCAACATGTGGAATGCCGTGTTAACGCAAAACTAACTGATTCCTGTCCTCCATCTCTCTCTCTCGCTCTCTCTCTCTCCACCGTGCAGTCCTTTGAGCAGGACGGGCGATCGAAGGACAGTGATCGGGACCGCAGTCAGATCCAGAAGGCCGCCAGCGCCGTCATTGGTGCCCTGTCCAAACGCCACAACAGCAGCGTCATGCTGGCCGTGGTGGAGATCAAAGTGGAGACGCCGGTTGAGCCGCCGCCTGTTGGTGAGCCACATTCAATTACATCTTTGTTAAAAAGGTGGAGTAGTATATAGTGGGAAGAACATGGAAATAAAAATCAAGTAATTCTGTTGGCTTCACCAGAGATCTTCAACAGGGGGTCCGGGACCCCTAGGGGGTCCTCAGAGTCAATGCAGGGGTGGCCACCAAATTATTGTTAATTTTTAAAAGTAAAAAAAAAAAAATCAATAAGTCCTAACATGAATCCATTATATTATTAGCAAATATAAAATCCTTACTGATGATAGGCTTACTGGTCTATAGGTAAGGTAGTCACTAAGGGAGCCATCCAGAGATACAGTTCATCCTGAGGATTCACTGTGCCACATGTATGTGTAACATTAAAACATGCATTAAAAAATGTATAAAGGCTTTAAGCCGCCCTACACGTTATTGTAGGCCCAGTTTGTTATGCAACTTCATTTTATACAGTATACCATTTGTAGAATGCTCCATCTCTCTTTCAGTTAAGGGGTCCTTTGCTTAAAAAACGTTTTTAAAAAAAATTCTTTGCAGCAACGGCTGGGGGGGGGGGGTTCTGGTTAGGGGTGTAACGATATATCGATTAAGTCCTCAACAATCTAATATTATCGATGCAAAGTGAAAATATAGATACATATCGTCATCTGTCAGATCGAACTTTATTTTGAAATTCCCACTTTATATCTATTCATTGTATAAGAAAGAGTAGTTTGTTTTTAATTTAAATGTCTGGAAGAGCTCAGTAATAAAATTGTCAAATCATATTTTAGTTGGATTTTGTAAATACGTATACTGTATATAACGTGTTGAATGGGCTTATGTATCGTCTCGTATCAGTCACAGGCCCCTAAAATGAATCAAATCAAAATTGTATCGTGGCAGACTTTGAGATATCAGTAAATATTGTATCCTTGTCTAAAGAATCAATATAATATTATATAGCTCTTCCAGAGAAATGTCCTTTCTAACATCCTGGTTCCGACTTCCTCCCCTTCAGGTTACCTGGTCCCAGTGCTGTGCGTCGTCTTCAGCCTCCTGTGGATCTTCTGCATCGTCGTCTGTGTCTGGTGGACGCGCAAGCGGAAGAAAGAGCGTGAGAGAGCGGCCCGCTCCGAGGACACCACGGTCAACAACCAGCTGGAGCCGCTGCGGAACAACCGCGGCAAAGACATTCAGTACGAATGCAAGAAGCTGATGGGCCCGTCGGACCGAGCGTGCGACGGGGCAGAGGGCGAGGAGGTAGGGGAGCTGGACGGCGAGCCGGAGGAAGACGAGGAGAGGGCGCTGGGCATGGGGGACAAGTGTCCGCCACAGAAGTGCGCCGTAGCAGCGGCGCAGGACAGGGGGGGGATGGGTAAGGGAGGGGTCATCTGCACATCCCGCAGTGGTCCGGTCAAGGCGCCGCACCGGACGGCGTACAGCCCCAAAGACAACCGGTGTAAAAACCTGAACGCCGCCAAGCTCAGCGAGGACATTAAAGACCACTACGTATGAACACGCAAGAGGGACAAGGGACCTTTTTCTGAATCAAAGAGATAGAAAAAAACTGCGATGTCTTCAACGTCACTGAATTTTTAACTCTTAAAAAAGCACCAAAAGTGAAGATTAAAGATGCTTTAATTTTCTATTTTTTTTTGTTTTTTTGTTTGTCACATCTTATTTAACTTCTTCTTCGCCTGCAAGCACGGATCCTTATTTTTTACCAAAAACCAAGCAAAAAAAAAATAAATACAGAAAAACAACACAAAAAGAAAAAAGAAAAAACCTCACAGCTTCTGGATTTCTGTTTTTTCTCGTCACACTGTTGGAATTAAGAAGAGTTTTCTTTTTCACGCTCCCGATTTCTTTCCGTTTACAAACTGTTTTTTCCACTTTGCCTCACCAGAACTAACGCTTTTTTTTTTTCTTACGACTTTGAGATCTAACTAAGCGTCGTCAGCTGGCAGCTGTTAACATTGTTTCTACTGTTTGGTGCATTCGGCTCCTGTCTGCCTTAGCCCAAACCTGCGGGCCTTTTCTACACTGTGTTCATATCATGTCTTTTTATAAAACAAAAACAACAAAAAGATTTTATATACATCTAAGTTCTTGAAAGTTGGTGCAGAGAATTCACTGTATGAGCATTTTTTTTGTTTACATTCAAAAAACATTTTTTCCATTTTGTGTCAAGGCTTAAAGATTCTTACTATTTTTAAATAATTATGCCACTGCTTCCTGCGAGTCTCCATGATGATTTTTCATTATTTGCTTTGGTAGAAAAGTGCCTTTTAGCCCTTATTCTTTTCTCCTTTTTCTCTCTGCCTAAAGTTTATGAAATCAGAATTTTAAATACGTATAAAGGGAAAGATGTCCTAGTAACAACTCTTCACACCACAGTAAAGGTTATTTTCTTTGCGATGTACATATGTAAATATGACAAAAAAATGGCTGTGTATATTTGAATTTAGTAACTTAAGTGATGCTTTGTATCATAGTTATTCTAAAGACTTGTTTTTGTGTTTTTTGTTTTTAATGATGTCATTCCGTTTTTTAGTGTCTGTCACTATGACAGGTTTTATACAGATCTATTTTTAATCATGAGCATTGGCTTGAAAAGAAAACAGGTCATGATTGTTTTGTCTCTGTGTTGATGAGTATTTGTCACAGCTGTTAACACAAATGCAGAGTTGCTGTTTGTCATTGAGAGAGGTTGTTAGGATCCGAGCAGTGTTCACTGCTGCAACTATAGAAACCTCCTTTCCAACAGTCCTGTTCATTTCATTGGAGACTTCTTTTTGATCCCCTAAAAAAAACGATTCCTCCTCACCTGCAAGATTCACCTTTCTATAGTCTATATCCACGATGTTTCATTTCTGGGATTGTTCAGGTGCTGCCGGAAAGTTTTCTGTTGCACGACTAAAACAACTTTTGAACGTACACATGTTCCACCAAAACAAGTTCCTTCCAGAGGCTATTTTGAAGCGGCACCGTTGCTCCGTCCAGTGCTTAGCGTTGCCCAAGACGATCGTGATTGGTTTAAAAAAATGCCAATAAACCAGAGCACATTTTTCTCCCATCCCGGAATGCTGTGTGGACTAGCAGCGCTGTGGAGGAAGGTCTGGCAAGCGAGACTAACCTTTCTATAACAGCTATTTAAGTTTTAGGTTTAGCATGCGAATGTGCCGGCTGGCCAGTAGTTCTCTGTCCTTGAATCTGGGGGGCGGAACTTCTGAAGGGGGGGTATTTGTTTGGCAGTTAAGTTCAAATATCAACAATCTTTGCGCAGCATCGCTTACTGCACCTTTAATTACTTTTAAATGGTTTGAGTATCTGTGTGCAAATTATGTTTTAAGAGCCTTTCTACACCCATAAATTCAAAGCATCAAAGGCCAACCCTCCCAAATGACTAAATGTCACTGATTTCAGTGCTCATTTTTTTAGACACATTTTTGTAAATGATGCTTTAGCTAACATTTCTTTGGGCAAATACTTCTGTCTTTTTTTGCTTTTTTTTTATCATTTCAGGCAGGTGTTTCACATCCTACTGGCTGCATGTACATAATAAAAACAGCCTGTTAGCATTTAGAGCGTCAGTGCACAGGTAATACTGGGCCACGTGGCAGCAGCCCAAATGTTTTTGGTTTCCTTTTGTCTAAAATATTTGTAAAAGTCTGTAGAAATGAGACATCAGTAATGTATTTTAGCACATGTCTGAACCCTTCATAAAGGCCGATGTGTCCTCATTGATCCACAGTTCCCTTTTACTTTGAAATGATGCTGTGGGTAGAAACATTACAGTAATTAAAGAAACCGGTCTGGTGTGTCCAATATTATCATGGGAAATGACTTAAGCTGTGTCCAAAATCACTCCCTCATTCACGTATTTAATACTCCCAACATGGAAAACCGTCAACTACTCTATACTGTAGTGAGATTAATAGACACTCAAATACAATCAGTATATCAGGTTGAAAATTGGAAAGATTTCAGACACATCTTTTGTTTTTATATGTGATTTCACGGTGTCCATTTTATTTCAACTTTTTGTAAATGTTAATGTTACAGACCATCAGATCAAAGGTTCTGAGGAGCTCTGCTGCAGACTGCCTAGTCCATTACTTGCTCGTAATTAGGGACTCCAAATGGCACAAAATACAGTAAAGTAGCAGTGCAGCATTGGAGACCGGGGTCTGCATCTGATTTCTCTTTTCAGTACACACGGGTCACAGGGTCCAAACAACTTAAAAGCACTGGCCAGTCTGTCTCTCTTAAGCCTGCTCGTACTTCAGTTATACATTTTTATTTTACAGTCTGTTGACAGTGGAGATGCCTCGCAGGGCAGCAGGCTGTTTAGTGAGTATGAAAACCATCCTTGTGCCGCCCCCCCTCCCCACTTGGGTAGGGTTGGGCATCGTTTTAAATTTTAAGAATTCTGATTCCAATTCCGATTGTTCCTTTTGATTCCGGTTCTTATTGTTCTCGATTACAATTCTTTGAGGGTGGAACTAAAATGGGTCACATGCTTTTTTTCACAGATAAGAGGACATTTTTATTTTGATTCAGTGGTGATTTACAGTTTTATCGGGCTTTTTCAGCCACACTCTAGAGCGCCGCTTACTGCGCTCCCGGCTGCAACACAACAAGCACCTGGCCGCTACGGAAACCAAAACTTGCGCTAGGGCTGGGCAATATATCAATATAAATCAATGATATGATATGAGACTAGATAATATCTTAGATTCTGGATATTGTAATATGACACTTTTCCTGGTTTTAAAGGCTCTCCTCTTACCAGACTGTTGTAACTGTTCTTTTATTTGCCTTTACCCACTTAGTCATTATATCCACATTATTGATGATTATCACAAATCTCTTGTTGATATTTTGTGAAAGCATTAATAATCAACCCTACATATCGTCACAACATCGTAATCAAGGTATCTGGTCAAACATAACGTGATATTTGATTTTCTCCATGTCGCCCAGCCCTAACTTGCATGTGTTGAATTTGGAACCCATGATCGGATTCGAAACCAAATTTTCCAAATAATTCCATAAAGAAACGATTCCACTGGAATGGTAGTTTTTGAAACGATTCCAAGTTGGAACCAGTTCTCGATGCCCAATCTTAATTGCAAGACACTGAATGCCCATCATAAACCAATCCAAAGGTGGTTGGAGTGGGAATGGAGTGTGTATCCTAAATGTTTTCCCCTGTCCAGCCCCGCCTCTCCTCGTGTATCTATTCTGGTCTAATGAAGGGAACAAGTTGTATTGTTGTTGACTGTTGTGGGTGTTGCCCAGTGTTTGTAAAGAGTCTGTTTCTGCACTAAGAACACACAGGACTAGAGAAACCTTTTAGCATTACCTCCACAGCGGGCCGGTAGTGAAAACTAAATAAGAGTAAAAAAATTGTCATTATTTGTGGATGAACATGATGTTTTCAATATTTTATGTTTTTGTCAATAATGCTGATCCAAAATTCAATATTCTGTCAGTAAATCTTGTGTGCGTCCCACACGAGGGACTGAATGTGCAGAACATTGTAATTATTTTGTACAAACAATTTGGTAAAAGTCTTGGTTTGTTAGTGGAATTATTTTTTGTTTGTTCTTAGAACAATCCTATTATTTATTAAAGTATTTTATACCAAAGTTTATTTTGTTTTTGTCTTTCATTTATGTTTGAGACAAGTGTTTCTCTTTTCACTAAGACCCGCCATTTATACGTAATTGACTTACTTACCAAACTGTGGAATCACAACTTTCATGTCCGCCACTTGAAGCCCTCTGGCCCAAAAAGACTTTTCCCCATAGACTTACATGGCGAAAGAGACATCTGTAAATCAGTGGATACGTTTTTTTGACCGTCACAACTCCCGCAAAAGGACTTGTTTTACTATCAGAATTTGATCCATTTGGTCCGATAACATAGTCTAGAAGAGCCACACGATTAAATCATTTAATTCCCATTCAAGTTAGCGGAGCGCTAAACCGGAAGGTCTCTAGAGCGCTGCTCTATGGGCCGCACAGTGCGCAAGCAGCGCAGATCATCTGGGTCATTTTATGCGCGGCATTTGAACTTTTTTTGGAAAAGAACTCATTGAGGCTTTGTAAAAAAATTTTTAATTGAATAAAAAGTGTACATTCTTTTTTTTTTTTCTAAGATGGAAATTCATCCTATGGAAAAATAAGTCTTAGCACCTTGTAGAGTCTCTGGGTAGCCAATCAGCCACCTTTCTGCCTCCCGCCTCATTTACCACCAGACCAATGAGGTGAGTCCTTAGCGTGCCTCCATCTGGCCCTTTAATGACGCTGTGGGAAATGATTAACATTAGCCCCACTCTGCATGAAAGCCTTCCAGCAGCTGTGCTGCATATCCATAATGCTTGGTGGGACGTTATGTGCCGTGCTGTGTGTTCATTAACCCGGCAGTTGTTTTGGGAAGAATGGGAAACGTGTCTGGAATCCTGGATGGTGCTCGGGTCACATGCACGTACAGCGCACGATCTCTGACCTACTTGGAGAGAAGAACAATGAGAGGAGAACGAGTAGATGATGGTGTAGTAAAAGGAGGAAGGGCCAGTGGTGGCATTAGGATCGCGTGTCATCCTACAATGCAGCATGTAAGCTGATACTGGATTCCTACAGGAGCTGGTTATAGTGAAGGCTGTTGGTCCACACAGATTCAGTTTTCCATGCTGCTTGGGGCTTCACTGGGTCTCAGTGCCAGAGAGTGTGGAGCATGGGTGTCAAACTCAGTTTCCCTAAGAGCCAAACTGGAACATAAGAATCACATCAAGGAGAGCCAGACATGTATAGTTTATGGACTATGCTTTTATTTCATTGAAAAAGTTAAATATCTTTGACTGTATTACTGCATGTCCCTTTTTTGTCGCATTTTTGTAGCTTTTTTCAACATCTTTGTTGCTTTTACAACTTTTTGTTGCATTTTCTTTTTTTTTTTTTTTTCTTTACTCTTGTCGCATTTTGTTGACATAAAGCCCTACAAAAGTCAGCTGATTACATTTTTTAAAGCAGGCTACCACACAACCGACTCACAACGAGTACCAAATTCTGCTCTGAGCGTAATTACAGTTTGAAAACTCGTTTCCCGTCTTTTTGGTTTGGCAAACAACTAGGCGGGTCAAAATTAATTGTGAACCTAAATTGATATGCGGGCCGGATAAAAATTTGTGAGTTTGACACATGTGGTGCGGAGCTTTGGAACTGAGCATTACAATAAAACACCTGGATTCAATAGTGGTTGCTAATTTTGGAGCTCATATTTATATCAAATCATCGTCATCAGCAAGTTAAAGCAGTTGTCACAGGATTTTAGACGTTTACATTTCCATTTATTCTGAGCACTTCATGATCTTTTTGTCAATGTTGAGGCATCTACAATTCTTGGCAAACTCCATCTGCTGATAAAGATCATGTAATCTTTTTATATATGGATATAACTTTTTAATCTTTTGTATTGTTTTATCTTTAGAGTGTCTTTTTGTACTTTCTGCCGCAACATTGTGAATTTCCCCGTTGTGGGATTAATAAAGGACTTCTTGAATCTTAATCTAACTAAAATGGAAGGAGTCTCTGTCTGTCTGTCCTTTGATTTTCTCCACAACCATGCATGCATCTGAATGACTGTCACTGTAAAGAAAACTCCCTCAGCAAGTCTTATGTTGATGTGCTACTATTTACAAATTGCGGTCTTTTGTCCATCCATCCATCCATCTTCCTCCGCTTATCCTAAATCCAACTCCATGCTTGGACAACATTAAAGCTCCATGACAGAACATGGCTGCTTCACGGCCCATTTGATGCTCGTCCTCTTGGATCATTTAGATGACAACACAAAGCGGTCTTTACGGTGACACGATGAATGTTTGGCTTGATGTTTAACTGAAAGTGCCTTCATCTGCCTCCACACAGACGACTCACTGTGGCAGATAATCCGCTGAGGAGATGGGTGGCTGCCATGATACATCCACCAGGAACACTGGAGTCACCTGTTTCAAGTGAGAAGACACTGGAGCAAAGCCACTGCAATGGTTGGATGGATCCTCCTTTGTTTAAAGACAACATTCTGGTTGCTGCGCATAAAATCTGAAGATATCTTATTATTTATTGTCCATATGTCAGAGTTATTCATCAGCTGTCCTTGCTAAAACTCAGACAAGTTTGTATTGAAAACAATACTTAAAGCTTAAAGCAGTAGTTCTGATTTAAATGGCAGGAGCATCTTTTCCAACAAATGCCTCCAAACAGTTTGAGTCTTGAGCAGAGGTGGGCCGTCACACAGTCCTGTAAAGAGGTTCTTCTCTGCTGGCCAAGAGATTGGCAGAATCTAAACATTTTATTTATATCTAATATCTAAAATATATAGCTATGTATTTATGTATTTATTTCATATGTATTTTACAAAGTCCGTTCCCACAAGTCTATTACCGTAATTTCCTTGCTACTCTCACCCTCGTTTGTGCTGCTTCCAGTGCATCTCATAAATTAGAGCTTTTATCCAATCAGATTTCGCCCTGTGCTGTCTCCGGGTATAAAGAAATCTACGCTGAAGCATTCAAGGCCCAGGTGTTTTCATTTAACCTAGCTGATTAGACCTTTTCCCAGGACTGTGTGGGTGTGTATAGACTGATTGATTGACATCTCCCTAAACCCCTTTGTTGCCCCTGTTAGGGCTGTAAAATGACACCTTTATCATTGTTATTGGTAGAACAGATTTGTGACCTAATCATTTCCCATCTAAGCTCCGACTCACCTTCAACCTGAGTGGAGTCTAATCAGCCAAAATAACTTTCGCAATTTCGAGTGAAGGGACGATGTTGTCGATTGTTATATTCTTTACCCATTCAAATTTCGAGTTTGGCCTGTTGGGCGTATTCTTTGATTTCTTTGAGTTAGCCAACTGAAGCAAAACTAGCTAGCATCACATAACCGTAACAGTTACGTTAGTTCAAGTTTGTTTAGATTTTTAGATGTGAAGTTAGTGAAAGAAAGGAGGATGTACTTTTTCTTAAAATGATGAGCAGCTTTGGTAAGTTCAATGGATTTTTCAATGCATTTTAGTAAAATGATTTTGCTAGCTTTGCTGCTTGCTTTAGATAGTTGTTGCTGGTGTTGCATAGATGTATATACTGATGGTTTGAGCAGTGTCAGTGGCTGCTGTGCCTCTGTGTCTGCGTGGAGGCACGTATGTTGAGCCCTAGCAGCTTGGCTGGAATTTGTGGGGAAGCCTATTGATTCCTAATTGTGATTTTTGTGTTTTTTTTAATCGCTTTTTGGTCATCCTATGGGTAAATATGACTGGTTGTTGTGTTGTTTGTTTTTGTTTCTTTGGTTCATTTGGACTATATGTGATGCAGCATCCTGTCATACTGCGTGACAGTGATGGCATCTGTCACCATGTATTCATGTCTCTGCAATAGTGTATTGAAACTCTCTAGGTGTTGAGCCTTGCGTTAAATCACTTTATTCCACAAGATAATGTCCTAGTGTCATGGTGAGGTTATTCAAAGGTGGCTTAATTGCTGTTGGATAGTACTGACGGCCCAGGTGTAAAATACACAGCCCGCCACTGCTGGAATGTAACGGGTTAATCAAAAAGGGTTACTTAGCAGTGGCATGCACAGTGAAAAAAATCTGATTCGGAAAATATCTAATTGTGAATATTTTGCCTGATATTGAAATTATTCATGATATTGGAGGGAATGATCATTTTTGCATAATTATTCTCATCATTCTCATTTGATTTAAAAAATCACTGAAGAGGATTAGGGCCAGGAATTCTGACTCTGAAAGGCTCTCTACATTCCTAGACACATGGAACCCTTTCCTAGAATTAGTTGACTCCCCCAGCCTACTTCCCGACTTGGAGGACTGAGTTCCACCTAGACTGCTCCACTCGACGTCAGTTTACCCCCCCCTTCTTCCTGCATTTCTCTTAATTTGTTTATGTACTTGTTTATCTGTTTATTTTTTGTCTTTTGGATGTTGTGCGCCCTTGCTGGTGTGCGTCTGTCTGAGTGTATGAGTCTGTGTTGTCTGTCACCGTCTGGTTCAGACCTGATCTGGGTTGGATTGTGGGTGGGTGGGGATTTGGGAGGAATTGACATGCTGTTTCAACTATGCTTTGTTCACCATTGCCTGTATGACATATGTCATTTATGTGGAAATTTCAATAAAATATAGTTTGAAAAATAAATGTGGTGTTATTATTATTATTATTATTATTATTATTTATTCTTTTTTTTTTCTTTTTTTTGCAAGGATCTGTATACCAAATACATTTTTTTATTTTTTTTATTTTTTATAGGGTACGATTTCTAGGCCGGGATGTCTCTGCAGCACCACAATACAAATATTATGCCTTCTGCGATTTGGATATTGCACTAGTCCATGATGATGATGATGATGATGATGATGATGATGATGATGATGATGACTTCTAGTCAATTTAAAGTCGAAATTCCCCTTTTCCCATGATTGCTGTAGATTCAGTAGCGTCTCTTTGTTTAGGTCAAAGGCCACATGAAGCCGGAGCAGAGGGGGAACTGAGCGCGTGACCCTTCGTCAAAAATAATAAAATAAAAAAAATAAAAAACTATCATGGCAAGGCTGTAGCTAACATGTGTTTTACGACCAGATGAACTCTTCCATTAGTCTAGAAATCTAGACGCACCCTTGTGGCAGCAAATGTAATTTGCAAGCAGGGTTAGTCTAGCAACTCTCCGTTGGCTTGCGAGCTGGAAAAAACCAAACTCTAGTCAGGCCAATCACATCGTGTGGGCGGGCTTAACATAATGACGGCAGAGCTGCAACGGTTTCGCGTGAATTCCCTGCTACTTGAAAACTGTTTCTGGAAGACTTGGAGTTCAGCTTTTCTTTAAGAAAAGAACAAAGAACGGCACTGAAGTCCTTCTTAAAAAAGGAAGATGTGTTTGGAGTTTTGCCGACCGGATACTCAAAAGTTTAATCTATCAACTAGCGTTGCTCTGGTTGGTTGTAGCGCTATCCAATTGTGTGCAGAGGGAATTTGAAAGACAACCGTTTATCATGCCCTTCGGATTGAGCCCTGCCAATGGTCCTTCCTTAGCTCTAAGAAGCCCCCTTTTGACTGTGTCCGCACCCCAATAACTACAACAAATGTAGTTCTTAGAACACTGTTTTCTGGGACTTATTTAAGCTTCTATTTCAGTAGTAGCTACTCTCCCAGCACAGTTACTTTGAGTGACGTAAGTGTACGTTGATGGTAATACAACCAGTGGTGGAAGAAGTATTCAGATCCTTCACTTAAGTAAAAGTACTAATACCACACTGTAAAAATACTGCATTGAAAATGTTACTAAAGTAAAAGTATGTAAGTATCATCAGGGAAATTTACTTGAAGTATTAAAAGTAAAAGTACTCTATGCAGACAAATCCTCCCATTGTAGAAAGTGTAAAGGATCCAAACAGTTGTGTGTTTAATGGTCTAATCATTTCAGCTGGACTTGTAGGCCGTTATATTGTTGGCTAGTTTCATTTATAAGATTAATTTAGTGGAGTAAAAAGTAAAATATTTCTCTCTGAAATGTAGCGAAGTAGAAGGGGGCATGAAAAGAAAAGACTCCAGTAAAGTACAAGTACCTCAAAGTTGTACTCAAGTACAGTATTGGAGTAAATGTGCTTAGTTACATTCCACCACTGCATGCAACACATGAGCTAATACAGCCCCGGGCAACCGCCAACTTAAAAGAATGTTAGCTGTGTAACAGACAACACAAAACAAAAAAAACAGCTTGTGACCGAAAAAAGGGACAAAAGTCCAGGCTTCACTGAGTATATGAGACGGGGAAAATATAACTTTGACTCGTCAAAGCGAAATACAAGACTCGTCTTGCTATACCAACCGCCAGCGCTTAGGTCGCTTTGGCATCAGACAACAACAGAATAATTACTTTATTTTACTTTTTCCCCACACCAGAATCTTGGCTTTAAAAATGTAAAACTTCATGTGGGAGAAAAACACAAAACAATGTGATTGAACAGTTGAACATGACATATGAACAGTCCTTATATTTTATTAATGTTACACACTATACTGTGACACATCCAGCTGCAGGGTGAACACAAATACCAGCATATGATCATAATTACACCTCAAATATTACACTAAGAAAAGCTTGAGCGGGTCATCGGCCTCGTCCGGGAATCGCAGTCAAATCCAAAGTATTCCCTGACCTGCTGCTCTGGTGCCGCTCAGCTTCTAAACACAATGACCCAGATACAATGAAGCTGAGAGGCTCAACGACTTTCCCCAGCCTCCTCCTGCTTCTCACACACACCCTGTCTACACACACACACACACACACACACACACACACACACACACACACACACACACACACACACACACACACACACACACACACACACACACACACCTGTTTTCAGCGGATCACCAGCAGCGTGCTTTAGTCTCACACTGTCAGTGATGATAAAATACTACCACTGCTGCTGTACCATGTCAGTGTGAGTCTCTGTGTGAGTATATATCTGAATGTTTTCGGAAGGCCAATCTTTTTCACCTCAGCCAAGCATTAAAAATGCATATAGATATTTTCTGTTGGACCAAGTCGGGTTCAAATCCGATAAAAGTATTGATGTGCACAAAAAGAGTAATCTGCACCTTAGCAGGACTGTAATTCATTCTTGCCCACAAATGACTGACTTTGATTAGCTTTGAGATATTGTGACGGCAGGATAAGTAATGGTAAAGGTACTTTTATTGTCACATACACATACATGTAGCGACATTCACTCTCTGCATTTAACCCATCCCTCGAGGGAGCAGTGGGCAGTGCCCGGGGACCAACTTGAGATCTGAGCCAGTGCCTTGATCAAGGGCACTGACTGGAGAACCTAGTACATGTTTTTGATGGTGGGGGAAACCGGAGCACCTGGAGGAAAGCCATGCAAACATGGGGAGAACATACAAACTTTACACAGGCCCGGAACGACCTGGATTCAAACCCAGAACCTTCTTGCTGTGGGCCATAGTGCTAACCATTGGGCCACCACTGCAAAGTTAGTTAAATACTGTTTGTGGTCATCCAGCAGCTACATTTGAGTGTTTCCCCACAAATGACTGAATGCAGACAGTTTAACTACAGTACTTCTGACATGTTTCAACTCCTCCTTGTTGACTCTTTGCTAGCTTCGGTTGCTACAGTAGCTACATCTGCGTGTGCAAAGCAGTGCCAAATAAACTAATGGATTAATTCAGCCATTAGAGTTTTTTGGTTTTGTTCTGAGAAATGTGACTTGAGTGACACTTTACAGAATAACTGATTCTGATCTGTTGATTTCAATTTCAAGAGCACAAGTGCTGCGGAGGAGGGTCTGGCTAGTCCACACAGCATTCCTGGGGATGGGAGAGAAACTTGCTTTGATTTATTGGCATTTCTTTATTCTTTCAGTTTTAGAATGCCAACACAAAGAAAAAGGGAGGTAACGGACATCCGGCTGAAATGAGGGACATCCGGCAGCGCCTGAACAATTCCGGAAACGTCGTCAATATAGATTAGTTGAACCCTAATGTACCAGTGTAGTCTCAGGGTTGGACAGCATGTTAGGAGGTGAGGGGAAACTTGCAAAAGAATAGGGAGACAGGGAGGGAAGCAGGGAGGGAGGCGGGAATGTTCGACGGAGCTCCTAAGGACAGCAGGAGAGCCGGATTGCTCCTCGGAGCTACCACGCCTCGGACTCTCAGCTGGCGGCAAGCCCTCAGACTCCTCCCAGGGTTAGGGCCCAATCCACATGTTCAAACGGAGATGAAAGGCCCCTAGTAGGAAGGTTGTCGATGCCAATACCAACCGCCTGCCAAGTAAGCCCTGTTTAGCAGCGCTCTCCCAGATGTTCCCCTACACTGAATATTCTGCTCTATTCGCCTCTCCCCAGTGACGAGGAGGGAGCCTCCGCTTGACCCCTTCACATCAAAGTGTGGAGGAGGACTTAAAACAATAAGCACTTCCAAAGGGGGTGTGTGTGTGTGTGTGTGTGTGTGTGTGTGTGTGTGTGTGTGTGTGTGTGTGTGTGTGTGTGTGTGTGTGTGTGTGAAGAAGTGGGTTGGGCCCCTCATCAGAATAGCTGACAATAATGTCCTGTGGGTATGTATTCAGAGAGCAAAGATTAGGCTGACACATACTTTGAGCCCATGCCTGCATACTATTTTACACACTGTACTGTATTTTACTGTATTACTGTGTATATACATGCAGAGGGGATTATGATTCCCCGTTCATGGCAACATCTGCTTCACACTTGTTAGAAGTACTGTATTAAAGTAAAAATAATAATACCACTATGTAAAGATTGTCTTTAAAATACAGTAGCCTATACTCAAGTAGTATGTTTTCATTATTTATGTGTAAGCAGCATTTTCATGTTGCAGCTGGTTGAGGTGGAGCTGATTTGAACTATACAAAATACTCCCAACTCAAGGTTCACTTGCCATCTTTTGGATGTATATATCTTTTGGATATATATGTATATTAATCGCATTATTGTCCATAGTTAACTCGCGATTAATCACAAATTAATGGCAATTTCTTTTCCTGTTTTAAATGTACTTTAAAGGGATATTTTTTGTTTTTTTGTTTTTAATGCTCAAGTGGTATTTGAGACTAGACGTACAGTACTCTGGTGGTAATTATAATATAATAATGTAATCGACAGTACATGCAAATAACTTTAGTCTTGTGGAGAGAACCATCAGGAAGGACTTAAGCTCAACTTGGCATTCAAAAGACCCTTTTCTATATCCATTTCTGCTCGCAGAGCTTTGTTTCTACTAGCCATCCACAACATCGCAGAACGGGTCTGATAATACATCCATGAACGTAGTGGATGGCTAGCAGAAACAAAGCTCCTTGAGCTTTGCATGTACTATCGATGTGAACTGAGTTACCACCAGAGTACGTCCAGTTTCAAATACCACGCAAGCAATAAAAACCTGAAAAATATCTTTTTAAAGTACATTAAGAAGAGATGAGAAAAAGTGTGATTAATTTGCGATTAATCGTGAGTTATAGGACACTCATGCAATTAATCACGATTAAAAACCGATTGACAGCCCTATAATATATATATATATATATATATATATATATATATATGCACTCACCTAAAGGATTATTAGGAACACCATACTAATACCGAATCTAATTGTCGAATCAATGACACAAAGAATTAAGGCAGTTCTGAAGGTGAAAGGGATCCCCCACACCATTACACCACCACCACCACCACCAGCCTGCAAAGTGGTAACAAGGCATGACGGATCCATGTTCTCATTCTGTTTACGCCAAATTCTGACTCTACACTCAACACTTATCAGACAAGGCAACAATTTTCCAGTCTTCAACTGTCCAATTTTGGTGAGCTCGTGCAAATTGTAGCCTCATTTTCCTATTTTTAGTGGAGATGAGTGGTACCTGGTGGGGTCTTCTGCTGGTGTAGCCCATCTGCCTCAAGGCCTACTGTGTGTGTTGTGGCTTCACAAATGCTTTACTGCATACCTCAGTTGTAACGAGTGGTTATTTGAGTCAAAGTTTATCTTCTGTCAGCTTGAATCACTTGGCCCATTCTCCTCTGACCTCTAGCATCAACAAGGCATTTTCGCCCACAGGACTGCCACATACTGGATGTTTTTCCTTTTTCAGACCATTCCTTGTAAACCCTAGAAATGGTTGTGCGTGAAAATCCCAGTAACTAAGCAGATTGTGAAATACTCAGACCAGCCCGTCTGGCACCAACAACCATGCCACGCTAAAAGTTGTTTAGATCACCTTTCTTTCCCATTCTGACATTCAGTTTGGAGTTCAGGAGATTGTCTAGACCTGGACCACACCCCTAAATGCATTGAAGCAACTGCCATGTGATTGGTTGATTAGATAATTGCATTAACGAGAAATTTAACAGGTGTTCCTAATAATCCTTTAGGTGAGTGTGTGTATATATGTATGTGTGTGTGTGTGTGTGTGTGTGTGTGTGTGTGTGTGTGTGTGTGTATATATATATATATATATATATATATATATATATATATATCATATATATCGCTATCTATCTATATATATATATATATTATTTATATTTAATATTAGGGCTGTCAATCGATTAAAAAATGTAATCTAATTACATACTCTGTGATTAATTAATCGAAAGTAATCGCATACATAATTAACGGTGCCTGAACCGATACTTTTTAAGAAAGTTAAAAATGGAAAAGAAAAAAAAAAAGGGTACTAAACAACAGTCGGTGACATTAAAGAACGGCTTGTTTATTGCTAAGGCCATATGGTCAAAATTAAATGATTTAATAATAATTTAAAACAATAATTTATTTCACTAGTAAATTGCTGTTCGTTCAATATATTCAGACTTTCATTCAGTATATTCAGACATGCATTCAATATATTCAGATTTTCATTCAATATATTCCGAATGAGATTCATTATAGTGTGTGTAAGCCAACATATTAGTGGGCCTTCACTTAATTGCTTAACTTTACACACTGTAAAATTAAACTAAAACGAAACATGATATTTTATAAACTGAAGGTCTGTTTTGTTTGTAAAATCTTAATCTGAAAGGTATTGCTCAAATAATTGTAGTGGAGTAAAAAGTATAAGTCCCTTTTGAAATGTAAACTTAAAGTAAAGAGGTATTAAGTAGCATCGAATGGAAATGCCAAATGGAAAATGAGCAAGTGAGTAATACAAGTTAATTTAGTGGATAATAGAGCAGACTCTCTGTCTGATTTAAAAGGAACCATTCTCAAATGAGAATGCTTTTACCTTGATAACCATCTACTGTATTTGACCCGAACATTGACACAGACAATTGTAAGCAGTAATTTCATTGCCTTTTGAAACTGAATTTTTTTTTGATGCGACACGCCTGGCTGATGTGCATACCACCCAAGGCTACACATTTTATAGACAAGCCTCAACTGAGAGAGAAACGCCGTAACTCCCAACATCATCCACCCATTCATCTCAACCAATGGCCTGGATTTGTTTCATGTCAGAGTTACACGGCTCACGCATCATGAATGCTGCTGAGATGCTGTCACAGGGAGGAAAAGTGGATCTTATTGTGTTGCAGCAGAACGCATTATCTTGATACGCTTACATAGTTGTGCGTGCCGCACGCACGCTGTTAATTTGTCAAATGATGTCAGTCTGTAAGTTTTTACAATGCTACAAAAACAGCCTGAAGGTGAAAGGAAAGGTTCAGCTACGTTTAATGATCGTAAAAGTCAGTGTGGTTTCTGCACTCGCACGTACAGACAGACATATTCAAAGCATGCATTTGACATAAGTACTATCATTTAAACAGAACTATTTCAAACTAAAATGTAATAATTAAAATAAAAAATATACACCATGTATATAAACTTACATTTAGAATATGAAAATAGTGTGTACATAAGTATACTACACATGTATGCACATACAAACATTACTTTATGTATGTACAGTATTTACATATGTACAGTATTTGGAATGATTATTTAAATATAACCTTTTAAGTCAAGTTAAAATGAACAGTTTTGTATACCAGTGTATGTGTAGTATGAAAATAGGTAAATGTATTGGGAAAATATAGATGTAGATATAGACATTAAAGGTCCCATGGCATGACAATTTTACTTTGAGGTTTTTTAACATTAATATGAGTTCCCCCAGCCTGCCTATGGTCCCCCAGTGGCTAGAAATGGCGATAGGTGTAAACAGAGCCCTGGGTATCCTGCTCTGCCTTTGAGAAAATGAAAACTCAGATGGGCCAATGTGGAAACTTCCCTTTATGTCATCATAAGGGGAAAGGTTACCTCTTTCCCGCTGTCGGTACCCGATCTGTGCCGCCTGCACGATCAGTCCTGTGCATACGAGTTCTCTTAATACATCCATTGGATTTATGACACTGCACAATCGTCATAGTTGTAGCGGTCTGAGAATCAGAAAGGGTTTTATTGCCAAGTACGTTTTTTTAACACGTACAAGGAATTTGTTTTGGTGTTATTGGTGCACGTCACACATTCTCTAAATGGAATATTAAACAATATAAGTATAGGTATAAACAATATATGTATTAAATTAAATTAAAGATAAAAATAAAATAAAAAGAGCATTATAGCAAGAGAGTACAGTGGCATGAAGAGCCAGGGGTGGAGTGTCAGGGTGGTTTCCGGGCCTTGTTAATAAGGCTAGTGGCGGATGGGAAAAAGCTGTTCATGTGGCGTGAGGTTTTGGTCCTGATGGACCTCAGCCTCCTGCCAGAGGGGAGTGTCTCAAAGAGTTTGTGCCCGGGGTGGGAGGGATCGGCCACAATCGCTTCAGAGTCCTGGTGACATACATGTCCTGGAGCGGCGGCAGATTGCAGCCAATCACCTTCTCTGCTGACCGAATGACACGCTGCAATCTGCCCTTATCCTTGGCAGTGCTAGCAGCGTACCAGATGGTGATGGAAGATGTGAGGATGGACTCAATGATGGCTGTGTAGAAGTGCACCGTCATTGTCTTTGGCAGGTTGAATTTCTTCAGCTGCCGCAGGAAGTACATCCTCTGTTGTGCTTTCTTGATGAGGGAGCTGATGTTGAGGTCCTGGGAGATGATAGTTCCCAGCAAGTAGAAAGTGTCAACAGAGGGTGATGGGGGCTGGTGAGGCTGAGTTCCTCCTGAAGTCCACAACCATCTCCACTGTCTTTAGAGCGTTGAGCTCTAGATTGTTTTGATTGCACCAGGTCACCAGGTGGTCAGCCTCCCACCTGTAGGTGGACTCGTCTCCATCTGAGATGAGTCCGATGAGGGAGGTATCGTCCGCAAACTTCAGAAGCTTGACGGACTGGTGACTGGAGGTGCAGCTGTTGGTGTACAGGGAGAATAGCAGGGGGGAAAGAACACAGCCCTGAGGGGATCCGGTGCTGATGGTCTGTGGGTCGTGAGACGTGAGACGTGTTTCCCCAGCTTCACATGCTGCTTCCTGTCAGACAGGAAGTCAGTGATCCACCTGCAGGTGGAGTCAGGCACACCTAGCTGGGAGAGCTTCTCCTGAAGCAAAGCCGGGATGATGGTATTAAAGAAGTGAATTTAGTAATGAAATAGCAGAAGAACAATGTATAAAGTTTCCAGTTGTAGTTCCAATGAGACAACCTGTAGGGGGACCGTAGCGCAAACTGTAGTTCCAATAAGACAACCTGTAGGGGGGCCGAAGCGGGAAAAGTTCTCTAGTGTTGCTTTAACTTTGAATTTCTGATTGGGCGGGCCAGCTGTCAATATGGGTTATTACCCAGTGTGCTTTGTTGAATGGTCTCAATGTTTTATTGTTTTATTTCATGTGAATACTAGTTTACTAGAGGAGTAACTTAGTATTTGGAGTAATGGAGTAATGCAGGAAGTGTGCATTTAGTTTCCATGCTTATTGTGTTTCCACAACAATGTTAGTGAGTAAATCTACAGAAATGGCCACCATAATAGTGGAGTGTGATGTATAAGATGAGAAAGCAGACGTTAAGTCATGGTTGCAAACAGTGGTTATCTTTGCCAAGTGCAAACCAGTACAGAAGGCATCAATACATTGTTGGGCAGGGTCATGGCTTTTTTCCCAATCATTTTGGAGAGTCATAGAAAAATGTATTGCTGTTGAAGGGAGGGTCAAGTCTATTTTGAGTAAAGAACCCAAAACTCCTCCGGTAGCCCCCTTTTTAATAAAAAACGGAACAGTCCCTAGGCAACATTAACTCAAACTAAACTGCAAACTAAATGACTTTACAGTAATAATAATAAAGACAAGTATTGATTGATTGTATTTTAAATGAGCACAAGTAAAGTAGAACTGACGTAACAGCTGTTATATATTTCAATGGTTATTTTCAAGTTTGAGGGTCTTTTAAAGTTATTACATGCTGTCTCCGCTAGCGGTTAGCCAAATTAGCTGATAGTTAAACTAACGTTAGCTTCCCGGTGGAGGCTAACGGCAGACTTCTACAACTACGACCGGAAACGTGGAACAGATCGTGCAGTGTTGTAAATCCTCGTCCAACAGGATTATCATCTGCACATGCGCGAACATCTTGCGCATGTGCAGGACGGATCGTGCAGGCAGCACAGATTGGGTACCGACACCCGCCCATGAGAAAGAGAGAGAGAGAGAGAGAGAGAGAGAGAGAGAGACATCATGGCTTGCAAACTAGCGAAGCATGGCAGCTGGTCAAGGCCACACAACCACCCTCCACCTTGCCCCCCTCTCTCCTCCTCAATAGCATTTAAAGCTACAGACACAGAAATGGCACATCCTAAGGAAAGCTCATTGTGGGACTGGCTCTAGTGGCTGTAATTCTGCACCAAGGCTGAATTTCGGGAAAGAGACTTCAGATATAGTATTAGGGGACCACTAAAGACTATATAAAAGACTTCAGATACAGTATTAGGGTACCACTAAAGCCTATATAAAAGAGACTTCAGATATAGTATTAGGGGACCACTAAAGACTATATAAAAGACTTCAGATACAGTATTAGGGTACCACTAAAGCCTATATAAAAGCATCCAAAAAGCAGCATGTCATAGGACCTTTAATATTTTTATGGATTTTGATCAAATACTATTATTTTGATAGAACTATTACTTAGTACACTTCAAATTATTTTACAGCTAGGATTTTATGTATCAATACCCTGTATATTTAAAATGTAAAAATTGAAATTATATAAATTAAAGTACTTAAAGGATAATAATATCTGACTGTTCTAAGTACAGCAGTGTCAACCAGATATACTGACTTTCTGACCTTTCACTCACCTCTCTTTTAGCCTGTACAACACACACACACACACACACACACACACACACACACACACACACACACACACACACACACACACACACACACCACTCCCCTCTCTTTTAGCCTGTACAACACACACACAGACATGCATTGAGCTGGACCTTACGTCATGCCATTTGCACGCCGTGATGCGTTTGGGTTGAAACAGCGTGAGGGATGGACCACTGTGTCATCAGTTGGCCCGGAGGTGCAACAATAAGGTTTAATGCGTGATTAAGTCCCAAATCAGCTCTCATTATGAGTGAGCACGTCAACCGTGAGTGCAGCGCGGCTCCCTTTCA
Source organism: Sander vitreus (assembly GCF_031162955.1). Taxonomy (NCBI): domain Eukaryota; kingdom Metazoa; phylum Chordata; class Actinopteri; order Perciformes; family Percidae; genus Sander; species Sander vitreus. Next base: position 2,712,944 of record NC_135874.1, on the reverse strand, counting down.
GAAAACAGAATCCTGCCTAAGGTCCTGCTCCGGTGCACGTCACTCAACTTGATGGACTGTCTAAAACATGTAGCCTGAGGCCAAGGGAACCGCCATCCAAAATACTTCACAGAGAACACACTGAAGACACAGATAATGCACAGATGTAAATGAGCCCAACACCCATTTAAACCCATTTTAAAAAATCAACCCTGAGGTTGAGTTTTTAAGAGTGTGGTATGCTGTGATTTCTGCTTTTCACCAATTTGACTGTGATTTTTGACTTTTTCATAAGACTTTTCCATAAGGCTTTTACAGTGTGGTTGTATGAGCTACATCTCCATAGTCAGTGTGTTAGTTACAGTAGATGGGGGTCGGCACGACCCCAGTTTAGAGAAGCAGACAGGAGTACCGACACGGAAGATAAGCAATGTCCTGCTGTGGACGGGAGCAGCAGCTAAACGCATTTAGACACCTAAAACATCTATCAGTTTGTGGACGCTATATTTAGAGTATTTTTAGCGCTTTACCTTACTGTCAGACAGCCCTTTACGACGGGGAACTAAAGCTGTTATCTCTGCTCTCTTCAAAGTCACCAGACTCCTTTGACATTCACTCACAGAACACAGGAGTTGCTACTGGTACTGTACTTATTAACGTGTACGTGCTGATCAGCTAACGGGATGTACTGGATGGTGTATGAGATAAGTTTCGGGAGACTCCCTTAAAGACACTGATCATCTTTAATGCAGCATGTCTGTGTGTCTCCTCATCTCCTCCATCTCATTCCCTGAAGTGAAACATTACACTTATTATTTGTGCATTTGCCCTCATTGGGCACATTTTACTCGCACAGCACCAGTTTTTTCTTTGATTTGTCTTTCGCTCCCTCCTCTCCACTCCCTCGTCTTGCCTTGCTCGTGCTTTCATCATACTCCAACCTTCCATCTCCCTCCACAAAGACTGCCAGATTTGGTTTGTGCAGGCATCACCTCCGTAACCTTAAATCTGGCGCCTCCTTTCTCTTGTTAAACCCTATCCTCAGTGAAGAAAAGCATTGTCTCGGACTGTATACCTCGCCTCCCTGGGCACATTTCACTCATACCACTTAATGCCTGTCTATCAAGGCTACACCACAGGAGCTAGTTGCAGTACCATAGTACAATATGATTAAAGGCTGGTAGACTGATACACCCAACTTTTTATTTTTTATTTAGCCTGGGCTAATCATCAGAAACCTCCTCCACTACCCTCAGGATTTTGGAGGAGCTGAATTGGCATTCAAAATTAAACATGTTGAGATCTGCCTGTTTCAGAGTACAGAGAGAAACGAAAGTTTGCAAGTTAGAAAAGCGACCTTATAGCTGCTATCAGATGAGAACACTGCAACTGCAATTTTTAAGACTTTTAGCGTGCTTCTGCTTGAATTGAAGAATTAATAGTTTGACTGAGTTAAGGAAGTTTTAGACCCATGGGCTAAATTTCCCAATGTATGGCTGTCAATTCAAAAGCTGTTGGCGTTCACCCAACATAGGGCAACACTTGAGATTGCAGATATATACCTAGCTAGAATTTCTTTTGTTCCAAGAACGTTCTGAGAATGTTATAATGTACTGTTCTTGTAATGTTTTCTTTTGGTTCCCAGAATGTTTTCTTTTTAAAGGTAGAACATTCTACAAAAACATTCCAAAAATGTTTGATGATAGCCTTCTTTACATTCTTAAAATGTTTTCGCAGGAAGTTTTCCTTTGGTTCCTAGAATGTTTTTGTTTTTTTAATGGTAGGATCTATAAAACATCCTTAAAATGTTCTCTGAACATTAGATTACAACGTTTCCTTTAAAACATTATTAGAACTTGAACATTAGCCAATGTGGGAATGTTCCCTGCTAGCTGGGTATTCATCCACCAGCAGGACAGTTACACCACAGACATAAAGATCCTGGCCAGATTACTGTAAGAGGCCTTCTGTAATCACCAACACATGTTTATTTCTATTCAGGTTGCTTCCCTGATCTTATTGGACTCGAGCGTCTGAGCGTCATAACAAAGGCAGAATCCTTTCATGCATGATGTAACTTTTCTGCACACAAACACTGCATCCACAAACATTTATGGTTATGAGATTTCTGATGATTAACATGAGAGACGCCGTCTATATCCCTCTGGTGTCCATCTGTGACACACTGCAAACACCGAGACAGATCATCTAATAATGCACAAACTGTACTACACAAGTACATACAGTACAGAAAATCGAGTGAAGATCATTACGTCTTCTGAATAGTCCATCATGTTTTTTTTATCCTCTGTGTCTCCTTGGCTACTAGCAACTGCGTGGACGAGGGTAGGGGGTGGTGCGCGATCACAGAAGGCTTGTATCATGTGGATGTGCCAACAGTTTTGTTGTCATTGCATAGACTTCCTCATTGGGACTACGCACTATAGCTTTAGGGGTGGAGGGGGGGGGATTGGTACAATGGTTGAGTATCATGACATCCGCACTTCAACAGTAGGTTTGCCAAGCTATTGTATAATCTATAACTCTGACCACAGCAGCTGTCAAAGTAGAGAAAAAGTTGTGTATAAACATGGCTCAACCTGACAGGGGAACACGACCAGCATATAAATCTCCTCTTCTCAGTTCCTTTGCTTTGATGTCCGACAACTGAACAGAACCGTGTTTTTCCACCCTGCAAGTGAAACCAAAGACCTGAGCGGAGTTTGGGGAGGTGGTCGAGGACTTGTTTTCTGCTGACCTCGACTTAGAAAAAGGCTTTGAACTGAAACACGTCTTAGCAGGCTTGTTGTCCTGGTAAGGCTCCTGTATGGATGGATAGATGAAGAGGGGGATGGATGACTACTCTTGAAAAGAGAAGTTCACTGCTCTTCAGAGGTGGCTGAGCTGAGACGACAGCAGCAATGCTAAGTGGCTCCTGTGAAGAAGCGTACAGATGTCCAGACGGAGGTTAATGGGCCACTTCACCTCTGAGTTTCCAGGTCAGATCTCAAGATAGACATCAGCTCTGTGACACAGACAAACTACAACCCATCCGACCCCCTCAGGTCAGACAGGAGGGGGGAGATGATACCTTTCTCTTGAAGACAGGAATGTTAAACCCTCTAATCAGGGCTGTAGTCAAGTAAACCTTTGTCGAGTCCAACACCAGACCAGGACTAGTCAAGACCGAGTCCAAATGCGAGACAGCTAGAATGTTTAGCGAGTTCAATGTTCGAGTCCAAAACAAATCCGATTCCAAATACCAACAAGTCCAAGACAAGTACGAGGCAATAGAAAAACGTCTAGAGTCCGGACTCAAGTACTACAGCCCTGCCACTAATTAATAATACCTTCTTATCAATGCATTTAATCAGCAGTAGGGCTGTGCAATTAATCCCAATTTTAATCGTGATTGCGATTTCGGTTTCTAACGATCACAAAAACAGATCAATCAGAAAAAGAAAAAAATTATTATTTTGCACATTACGTTTTGCAAGTAAACTTAATTTATCTTGTGTTCTGAATAAAAAGAAAATGTTCAAACAGCTAAAGTATAAGGGGAATTCCACAGTTCATGTTGATTTGTTTCACTGTTATGTTCAATGAAATGATTGCAAAATCTTTCCAGAAGTCAACAAGAAATTGTGTTAAATAATCGTGATTATGATTTTGTCTGTAATCGAGCAGCCCTAACCAGCACATAAGCACATTTAAAAAGCGATTTTCCGTAAATGTAGTCATAGACATAATAGGTATTTCCAAAACATGAGATAACAACTAACATTTCTTGTTATTAAACAGTATTTTAGCAAATCATGCCTTAAATGTCCTGCATCATGCTCATTTTCATCCTTGTATTTTGGGTTGCTATTAGAACATGTTTACATGCTTTAATGTAAAAAAAAAAACACATTCTATTTCTCATACTGTCTGTCTGAATATACATGTATTCTACCTCTGTCTGAAACGCTCCGTTTTAGCGCCTGTCACTTTAAGCCCCCCTCCTGAAAAAGCCCAGTCTGCTTTGATTGGTCAGCATTTCCAGGTCTTCTGCATCTGCGCTCTCGGAGTCTCTGCACCATCATTGCAGCCGGGGAGCGACTGTAACAGCACTGTAGCGGCACATTAAAAAAAATAAAATAAAATAATATATATATATATATATATATATATATATATATATATTTTATAAATTTTTATATATATATATATATACTTAGAAAAAGGGCTTGTAGTTTTTTGGGCTTTTTTTTGCACTTTTCAAATGGAACAACAACAATGGAAAACGCACAGACATATCTGTAGAAACATCCATCCATCCATCCATCTTCATCCGCTTATCCGGGGTCGGGATCGCGGGGGTAGCAGCTCCAGCAGGGGACCCCAAACTTCCCTTTCCCGGGCCACATTAACCAGCTCCGACTGGGGGATCCCGAGGCGTTCCCAGGCCAGGTTAGAGATATAATCCCTCCACCTAGTCCTGGGTCTCCCCGAGGCCTCCTCCCAGCTGGACGTGCCTGGAACACCTCCCTAGGGAGGCGCCCAGGGGCATCCTTACCAGATGCCCGAACCACCTCAACTGGCTCCTTTCGACGCAAAGGAGCAGCGGCTCTACTCCGAGCTCCTCACGGATAACTGAGCTTCTCACCCTATCTCTAAGGGAGACGCCAGCTACCCTCCTGAGGAAACCCATTTCGGCCGCTGTACCCTGGATCTTGTTCTTTCGGTCATGACCCAGCCTTCATGACCATAGGTGAGGGTAGGAACAAAAACTGACCGGTAGATCGAGAGCTTTGCCTTCTGGCTCAGCTCTCTTTTCGTCACAACGGTGCGATAAATTGAATGTAATACCGCACCTGCTGTGCCTGTGTTTCTGTAGAAATAAAATCATATAATATCCATTTTTGAGTCTTTTGGCTTCATTTTTTCTGTAGTAAGCTGAGACATGTGGCTAATGCCCTGTGTTGTCTGTCACCTGTCAGATGTGTTTACAGCAGTGTGTTCTAATCATTTTACAGATGTATGGAAATAAAAAAACCTCCATTCTAGCATATATATATATATATATATATATATATATATATATATATATATATATATATATATATAAATATATTAGTATTTATATAGCACCTCTACCTGCTTTATAATAAAAACAGACATGGAAATCTCACTTTTTATGTATATGGGACTAGGGCTGTGACGGTATAGTTGTTTTCTTACCGCAGTATGGCAGTTAACCAAAACCCCCTTACGAGGGTAGCTTAGTTAAAACGAGAATGGCAGGGTGCCTTAAGTGAGTGACGACAGTGCCCGTGTGGTCATGCAAGGAGAGCGAGCGGTAAAGGAAAAAGAGATAGCAAGGATGATGTAAAGTGTGTTAAAAGTGAACAATAAAACAACAAGCTTGAGCTTGTCAAGACACGGTGACTTTATCTGTTGTCATTACTATCTCACAACCGACAAAACATTGGCTTAAACCTTACAACAAATGTTGCAGCCATAGACTGTATAAAAAGATTGCAGCAAAGTCTTTACTGTGTTTTGCTGTCATTTACGGCCGCTCTACGTTCTCTCCTCTATGTTGAGCTATTCCACAGACAGTTCAGAAAGCTCTATTGTAAATAAAGTAAAAAATAAAAAAAAGTTTGCAGACAATGCCATGAGCACAGCGGTCCAGCAGCCGAGGAGACAGAGAGCAGAGAGGGCGAGTCGGCAGTCTGCTAACTTGTTGCACTCTCTACCAATAAGGCTATAAGATGCTCTGTTTTAGGCTACAAAATGTGCATGCAGGCTGAAATTTAACCATGTGGTTTTGTCGGGTTTAAGCTATAGAAAAGAAGGAAACTCTGCTAGCCGCTAGGCTAATGTGCAATGGTAGACACTGCAGCGGTAACGTTAATGTGTCCTGTCCACGTCCACCTAAGCTGAGAACGGAGAAATGTCTTTGCCTTCCCTACCGTGTATTATATTAAACGTTACCTGTTGAAATAATTGATAATAATCTGACACACAAAAGAAATCCCCCATATAGCCTATTTAATGGACTGTCAATCAAAGCAAAAAAAGTGACGAGCAACTCAAGTTTTTTCCAAATGTCCAAGTCAAACATCCAGTAATAATATAAAACTAACAAATCTAATAATAATGACTATTAGTTTGTTTTATCTAATCAACATTTGTCGAATCTAACCTCCATACTATCCATTACTTGTGATGTTGCAGGGGTTTTTGATAACTGTAAAATTGCATTGTTAATTAGTGAATTTACCAAAAATATTTAAAATACAATGTCAATGCAAAATAAATCCATTGCAGGATTGAATTAGTTTATATTCATGTTTTAACACCAGACTATCATAGAACTCCTTTCTGTGTGGAGGCAGGTAGAACAGCTGGATCTTTGTATCTGTGTTCAACACGGTCACTGCCGCTTCTACACATAAATAACTAGGGTGTGTCTTCTAACGGCAATGGAATTTTAATGCCTCCTGTAAATGGATCCATGTGACATAAATCCTCATACCTTACTGCTTCAACATGGAAACATGGTACCTGAACATCCCAGTACTCAGTGCAGAGGAGTTAGTCTGTTAAAGATCATGGGCAAAAAGAGAGGAAAGGAAAACATCAGTGTATATGTAAATCAGGGCATATTTCTGGACCCCCCCCCCCCACCCGCGCTAAAGCAGGCAGGTCAGTGTGTTGGCCCGCGCTTCAAAGCTTTAGCTTTTAACCAAAGTCTGACAGAGAGAGAGTTTGAGTCCCAGATGCTTCTTGTGGAAGTCCAGCAGAGTGCCAGGGGATCGGAATAACTGGCAGAGAGACAGACAGTCCACAGATCCTGCTAATCGCTCCAGTGTCTCCACACTGCTCCACACTCGTCTCACCTCCGTGAAACCCAACTCCTATTCTAACACCATGATCGACATGTAGAGCTCGTAACACAAGGCCGAAAGAATAACTGCAGAGGTATGAGCATTGGGAAATTTGGCCTCAACGTTAAACCTTTTTTTTATTTAACTGATTGTTTCCTTAGATTTCACTTAGGTCAAATATATTCTTTTGAACTGAACCTTATGCCACGATGAATGAAAACAAATGCCATGATCATGGACAATTCTAAATTTCTGACTGGTTGACATTTGTTTAAAGTCTCACCTCTCAAAAGGTTTTTTATGCTTGGCTGAGGTGAAAAAGTTGGTGTATCGATAAAAGTGCTCAGCTGGCGGAATTAGAGTTGCTCCAACTGCTAAGGTCTCCGGTGCTCCGGAGCTGTTGCCGTCCGCTCTCCTCACAGGGTAGCAGTGGGGTTGATTGCAAGATGCTAATTCTTGTCTCATTTGTGTTCTGATAAGTAGGGAATGTGGGAGAGTGATGACACAAATGTCTCTCCATCAGGTTTACTACATTGTTTTATCACCATTCGCAGTTCACTCTTTTAATTGCATCATCCTGTTGCGCCCTCTTCTTCTCAGTGGTATAATGGTTTTCTGACTGGAGAATCGTCGCCAGCTGCTGCTTAACTGGATCAACCAACTCCTAATTACCAATTTTCTTGAAATCAGAGTACATTTTTCAATACATTTTAAAGGAAACAAGTCTGAAGAGTGGTGGAACAGGCAGTAACATTAATATGCATTATAAACCACAGTACAGTGTTTTGGCATCTGACAAGATAAGCCTACTCATTGATTTGTTACTTAAACATGCCTTCACTAATTGTATTTCATCATCTCACCAGTACCTGAAACAACATGCCTCCACCAACCCTTGCATTTTTCAAATGTGTGGTTTACAAACGCCCACTCATGCATTCTTTTTAAATACTGGAACACCTATACTGTAGTGGTGCATTTTTCTTACAACACAACCGTCACACTTAGACCTTAATATTAACCAAATATGTAGATCCTGAAATATTCCCCTGCACTTTTGTACATTGATTAGGGGGCTCTATTGTGAGTAAAATATACTTTAATGTGCCAAAAAAGTACTTAAAAACTCAACAGTAAACTTTATCCAGCTTCGATTTCATGGCCAGTATAAATAGCTGCCCACATTTCTTGGTCCAAAGGATTGTCATCAATATTCTGGGTGATTAGCACCTTAAAGGGGTGACAGAATGCAAAACCGATTTTACCTTGTCATAGTTGAATAACGACAGTTCGGTGGGTAAACAGGACATACATAGAAGCTCAAAATCCCATTGATACCCCTATCCTCTGCAAATCTCACATTTTGAAACTGCCGCTGAAGACAGGCGAATCTCAACAAAGCTGGAAGCTGACGTAAGCATCCCAAATCCTAGTCTTTGTCACGCCCCAACATTTGCATAGGCTACACCACTGACCTGAGGTCAGCTTAGTCTTCTGAATCTAGCTAGGTCATGCAGATCTCCAGAGGTCCGCTATTGAATTACTAAATTCACTTCTGAGACTTTTTTATGCGAGAAATCAACTATGTAGAGGTCAAATATGGGCCGTTTTACAAAAATGGATGGCTAATAGCAAATTTTGTCCAACTGTGTGTCGCAGTTCAGCAGGAGCTCAGCAGGCTACGTGACAGCGGCCGGTGCTGCCTCGCCGCCCGGCGTGTCCTACTTCCGACTCCGGTTCGCTGTGAGCTAGCTGGATCTCTGTCACGAAAGGAAGCCCGCGGTGCTCCATACCATTCAAAGTCACCGGTTCTGGGTTACTGGACTACAAGATGCCGAGGCCCTGATGGAGCTCCAGGGCCTGCAGCTAGCCGCGATTCATAGGATTGAAGGGACAGTAGCAGCTAACGAAACCCCTAATGTTCACAAAAATTCATTAAATTCAAATTGGACACCATTGTTAGCTTTATAAGACCTTGGGGTACATGTTATATAAGTGGCGTGACGAAATTCAAACTGTAAATATACGAAAGTTATGCCGAAAGTGTAGCAGCAATCTTTTCCCCCAGATTAAATGAGACACATAGCCTAGCTTGCAGCTCCGGACGTCCAGTAACCGAGAAACGGTGACTTTAACTGGGTGTGGAGGTTGCCGCTTTCTCGTCAGACTGTGTGGAGCTCCTAAAGTCCGACACGTCTTACTAAATTTGCAATTAGCCATCAATTTTTGTAAAACGGCCCGTATTTTAGCTTTATATAGTTGATTTCTCACTTAAAAAAGTCTCAGAAGTGAATTTAATAACGAAATAGCCCGACAAACAATATATACCTTTGCAGTGTCTGAAATATGAGACCTGCTGTCTCGTCTCCAATGTGTTTCTATGGGGTTCGCTCAAACCAATCAGCGCGCAGCTCATCTAAATATTCATGAGCATACCATATTTGGAAGAAAAGCTCTTGTTCCAAATAGAGCCAGATTCACAGGGTAGTTAAGGGCCTAATAAAATAGCATTTGGGCAATTTTCAGCCCAACCAATGTTACATACCCTATTAGGAGACCTTAAGGAACAGTGTAAAACACCCTATATAATCATTCTATCACCCCTTTAATAATGGTGCCTACCCTAATTTCAGTGACATCTTAGGCAACAAAGAAAACCTGTTGAGCACCATCTGATATGACTACATTGTTCAGCTGCAGCTCAGGTTTCCAGACGGTCACCTTCCAGATACAGCTGGACACCAGCTCGGCACTATTTTTACCAGGCTAACGCACACCTGCTTCTGATTTACACACACACGCACACATACTGCATCAGTGATGATGACTGGTGGGTCGGTTTGCTCATCCTCCCAGAGAAATGTCCACACTAGAGGAAGGCTGGATCCACTCATGAGGAAAAATTAAGGCTTTTATTTCAAAGCCTGATCCATTTTCAGGAATTCGTCAGTCAAAACTTCAAAGATGCAGATGACCGAATCCTCAAGAAATGTTAGTATTTGGCTGGCAAAGGGCAACTCTCATGAGTTTAATGCTTTAAAACCAGTTTGATTCTGATGTTGGCTGTTTGGGAAGTTGTAGTGGATCTAAGCATCCATCCGTGCAAACTCTGAAATCTGTTAATGTTTTTGTTTTTTAAAGCATTAAACATGTGCTACACTAGCTGTGTTTCCATTGAATTGTCAAGCACATTTCAAATGACCTTTTAAAACGTCGCAAAAATGAAATGTGAATAAGGTGCGTTTCCACAACGGCTGGTCACCTGACATCGGCTACAGAGCTCCGTGCTAGAGAGCAGTAGTTGCTAGCTGTTTAAGCCGCTACAGACCTCTGCAACACTGGATCCGCTGCTCCACATGGTGCTCCGCATTGTGCTCTGTAAGCGGTCAGTTGGTGGTTCAGTTACTTGAGAACAGGTGACTGTGAGCCGGGTACAGAGCACCGCGTGCTGCCGGTCATTTCGGTGGCGATTACTGTTAAATTTAGGAAAAGTGAGTGTTAAGCGGCGACGAAAGTTAAGTTTAGGCACTGAAACGACTAGTTAAGTTTAGGTAAAAGTCGTGGTTAGTATTAAAAACACTCCCAAGGAACACGCATTTCCTGGGTGAAAGTCTTTTGTTTTCCCAGGGATGCGAACTCCACTCCCTGGCTTCAAAGTCGTGTGTGTTAATGTCCACCCATCAACCCCGACCTCCTCTCTACGCGGCCAGCCGCATTCTTATACAGCAGCAGCCAATGTGGTGCCCACAGAAAAACAAACAAACGTGGAAATCATTTTAAATTACAGTGCTTATCTTTTCGTAGCTTTTCGAACGTATGGTTCATGAGAACAGGCTGATGGAGAAAGGTCTTCAAGAGTTTGTTTCAATTGGGCAAGTTTTAATTGTTCTTTCATATCGGCTAGTATTGGCCATGCTTCATGCTGTCCGGGGGGAAGACAAATTCATAAAGTATCTATGAAGACACCGACAGCAGAAACGGCTGATCAGCCATGTAAGTGTTCGCTACATCAGAACTTATTCGGCAAAGGAGTTTCCATATCCCATTTGGCCCATCAACTCTTTTTCCACAAAGGTTAAAAACCACCTCAAGCTAGCATAAAAATGTTCTTGCACAACTGAGGAAGTTTCATTGAAATAAGCCGTTTCCATACAGCTTTTCTAATGCGATGCTTCAAAATGTGCAAAAAAAATACATGAATGGAAACACGGCTATTGTTCGAACATCGTCTCCGACAAGAATATGGTGTACCTTTTTATTTTTAGGAAAACTCTACCTAAAATAACCAAATTGTCAGTGTGTCATGGAGCAGGAAGTAAAGCTTCTTTCTTTTTTTTTACTGAATCATACATTGTAGTAAAATTTTGGGCGGTAAAACAATGATTTGAAAGATGCTAACGAGAGGTTAAATAGTCAGGTGAATTATCTGTGGGTTCATCACAACGAGCTACACCTTTCACCTTACACATTGTTACCTGACCCATTGTTAATATAAGAATATTGAATCTCACCAGCAGTGGGGCTAAACATGTAAAGTTCATAGAATCGTTAAAATCAAAAGAGTTTATCCTCTCGGGAGCAAGAATGTGCTTTCTGCAAGACCAATCTGGCCGTTAGAGTTTTACACTTCCAGTATACATGATGCAGTATCTATCCTGATGGTGGCACTAGAGCAGGGGTGTCAAACTCAATATTATTAAGGGCCACACTGGAAAATAAGAAATGCATTAATAAGGGCCAGACATGTATAGTTTATTCACATGCTTTTATTTCATTGAAAAAGTCAAGCATCTTTAACTGTATTATTGTATGTCTCATATAGCCTTCTCACTTATAGTTTGGATGACATAAACCCCCCAAAAATTAAGTTAGCCATCAAAAAAAAAAGCATTTGGCAAAGGGGCCAAATGACGTCACAAAAGAACCAAAAACCATCTGCAAAAATGTTGAAAAAAAGCGGCAAAAGCGTCTGCAAACTTCAGAAAAAGGGACAAAACATTGAAAAAGCTACAAAAACTGGGTGGGCCAAAATTTATTGTGAACCTAAATTGATATGCGGGCCGGATCAAAATCTCTGAGAGGCCGGATTTGGCCCGTGGGCCTTGAGTTTGACACGTGCACTAGAGGAAAGATTCACTAAATGTTGAGGCTTTCTGGCCAGAAGATTTTAAGGTAATATGTTGTTGCTGAAATTGTTGGACTAACTGACAGACGGATCACATTAAACCCTGCTGCTAGTGAAAGAAAAATATTCTTAAAGGGGTGATTGAATGATTATATAGGGTGTTTGACACTGTTCCTTAAGGTCTCCTAATAGGGTATGTAACATTGGTTGGGCTGAAAATTGCCCGAATGCTATTTTATTAGGCCCTTAACTACCCTGTGAATCTGGCTCTATTTGGAACAAGAGCTTTTCTTCCAAATATGGTATGCTCATGAATATTTAGATGAGCTGCGCGCTGATTGGTTTGAGCGAACCACATAGAAACACATTGGAGATGAGACAGCAGGTCTCATATTTCAGACACTACAAAGTTATACATTGTTTGTCGGGCTATTTCGTTATTAAATTCACTTTTGAGACTTTTTTAAGCGAGAAATCAACTATATAAAGCTCAAATATGGGCCGTTTCACGAAAATTGATGGCTAATTGCAAATTTGGTAAGACGTGTCGGACTTTAGCTAGGAACTCCACACAGTCTGATGAGAAAGCGGCAACCTCCATTCCCAGTGGCTATATTTACAGTTTGAATTTCGTCACGCCACTTATATAACATCTACCCCAAGGTCTTATAAAGCTAACAATGATGGCTGATTTCATCCATCCATCCATCCATCCATCTTCATCCGCTTGATGCCCGAACCACCTCAACTGGATCCTTTCGATGCAAAGGAGCAGCGGCTCTACTCCGAGCTCCTCACGGATAACTGAGCTTCTCACCCTATCTCTAAGGGAGACGCCAGCTACCCTCCTGAGGAAACCCATTTCGGCCGCTTGTACCCTGGATCTTGTTCTTTCGGTCATGACCCAGCCTTCATGACCATAGGTGAGGGTAGGAACAAAAAACTGACCGGTAGATTGAGAGCTTTGCCTTCTGGCTCAGCTCTCTTTTCGTCACAACGGTGCGATAAATTGAATGTAATACCGCACCTGCTGTGCCGATTCTCCGACCAATCTCCCGCTCCATTGTCCCCTCACTCGCGAACAAGACCCCAAGGTACTTGAACTCCTTCACTTGGGGTAAGGACTCATTCCCTACCTGGAGAAGGCACTCCATCTGTTTCCTGCTGAGAACCATGGCCTCCGATTTAGAGGTGCTGATCCTCATCCCAGCCGCTTCACACTCGGCTGCGAACCGATCCAGTGAGTGCTGAAGGTCACAGGCCGATGATGCCATCAGGACCACATCATCTGCAAAAAAGCAGCGATGAGATCCCCAGCCCACCGAACTGCAACCCCTCTCCACCCCGACTACGCCTCGATATCCTGTCCATAAATACTACAAACAGGATTGGTGACAAAGCGCAGCCCTGGCGGAGGCCAACTCTCACCTGAAACGAGTCCGACTTACTGCCGAGAACCCGGACACAGCTCTCGCTTTGGTCGTACAGAGATTGGATGGCCCTGAGAAGGGACCCCCTCACCCCGTACTCCCGCAGCACCTCCCACAGTATCTCCCGGGGCACCCGGTCATCGCCTTCTCCAGATCCACAAAACACATGTAGACTGGTTGGGCATACTCCCAGGCTCCCTCCAGGATCCTTGCGAGAGTAAAGATCTGGTCCGTTGTTCCACGACCAGGACAGAATCCGCATTGTTCCTCTTCAACCTGAGATTCGACTATCGACCGAACCCTCCTTTCCAGCACCTTGGAGTAGACTTTACCGGGAGGCTGAGAAGTGTGATATCCCTGTAATTGGCACACACCCTCTGGTCCCCCCTTTTATAAAGGGGAACCACCACCCCGGTCTGCCACTCCTTAGGCACCGTCCCAGACTTCCACGCAATGTTGAAGAGGCGTGTCAACCAAGACAACCCCTCCACACCCAGAGCTTTAAGCATTTCTAGACGGATCTCATCAATTCCTGGGGCTTTGCCACTGTGGAGTTGTTTAACTACCTCAGCAACCTCCACCAGGGAAATTGATGCCAATCCCCCTCATCCTCCAGCTCTGCCTCTACCATAGAGGGCGTATTAGTCGGATTTAGGAGTTCCTCAAAGTGCTCCTTCCACCGCCCTATTACCTCCTCAGTTGAGGTCAACAGCGTCCCATCCTTACTGTACACAGCTTGGATGGTTCTCCGTCCCCCCTCCTGAGGTGGCGAACGGTTTTCCAGAAGTACCTTGGTGCCGACCGAAAGTCCTTCTCCATGTCTTCTCCGAACTTCTCCCACACACGCTGCTTTGCCTCTTTCACGGCAGAGGCTGCAGCCCTTCGGGCCCTTCGGTACCTTGCAACTGCCTCCGGAGTCGTCTGGGATAACATATCCCGGAAAGACTCCTTCTTCAGTCGGACGGCTTCCCTGACTACCGGTGTCCACCACGGTGTTCGTGGGTTACCGCCCCTTGAGGCACCTAAGACCCTAAGACCACAGCTCCTCACCGCAGCTTCAGCAATGGAAACTTTGAACATTGTCCACTCGGGTTCAATGCCCCCAGCCTCCACAGGGATGCACGATAAGCTCCGCCGGAGGTGTGAGTTGAAAGTCTGTCGGACAGGGGCCTCCTCCAGACGTTCCCAATTTACCCGCACTACCCGTTTGGGCTTACCAGGTCTGTCCAGAGTCTTCCCCCACCCCTGACCCAACTCACCACCAGATGGTGATCGGTTGACAGCTCCGCCCCTCTCTTCACCCGAGTGTCCAAAACATATGGCCTCAGATCAGATGAAACGATTATAAAATCGATCATTGACCTTTGGCCTAGGGTGCTCTGGGTACCAAGTACACTTATGAGCATCCCTATGTTCGAACATGGTGTTCGTTATAGACAATCCATGACTAGCACAGAAGTCCAACAACAAACAACCACTCTGGTTTAGATCAGGGAGGCCGTTCCTCCCAATCACGCCTCTCCATGTGTCTCCATCATTACCCACGTGCGCGTTGAAGTCCCCCAGCAGAACTATGGAGTCCCCGACTGGAGCCCCATGCAGGACTCCACTCAAGGTCTCCAAGAAGGCTGAATACTCTGAACTCTTGTTTGGTGCATATGCACAAACAACAGTCAGAGTTTTCCCCCCCACAACCCGCAGGCGTAGGGAGGCGACCCTCTCGTCCACCGGGTTAAACTCCAACGTAGCGGCGCTCAGCCGGGGGCTTGTGAGTATCCCCACACCCGCCCGGCGCCTCACACCCTGGGCAACTCCAGAGAAGAAAAGAGTCCAACCCCTATCCAGGAGTATGGTTCCAGAACCAAGACTGTGCGTAGAGGTAAGCCCCACCAGATCTAACCGGTAGCGCTCCACCTCCCGCACAAGTTCCGGCTCCTTCCCCCACAGAGAGGTGACATTCCACGTCCCCAGAGCCAGCCTCTGCTGCCCGGGTCTGGTCCGTCGAGGCCCCTGACCTTCACTGCCACCCAATACTGATTTCAATTTAATGAATTTTTATGAACATTAGGGGTTTCGTTAGCTGCGACTGTCCCTTCAATCCTATGTGTACAGATCGCGGCTAGTTAGCTTCATTTTCAGTGTAATTAGAGTATATTTACAGTTTGAATTTCATCACACCACTTATATAACATGTACCCCAAGGTCTTATAAAGCTAGCAATGGTGTCCGATTTCAATTTAATGAATTTTTATGAACATTAGGGGTTTCGTTAGCTGCGACTGTCCCTTCAATCCTATGTGTACAGATCGCGGCTAGTTAGCTTCATTTTCGGCGTAATTAGAGTATATTTACAGTTGGAATTTCGTCATGCCACTTATATAACCTCTACCTCAAGGTCTTATAAAGCTAACAATGGTGTCCGATTTCAATTTAATGAATTTTTGTGAATTTCAGAGGAATTCTAAGAGGAGGCCAGCTAGCTCTCATTGATAGAGCTCCATCCAGCCGCAGGCTCTATCAATGAGACTCGTGAACAAGAGGCGTTTATTTCCCCGTTTGTTTGTTTAAATAACTCAACACATTATAATTACACACACATAAGATTAACTGGAACCTGCGGTAAGAGATTGCTGGTGTAACAAGCTCGCTGACCGCGCTCACACTCACATACACTGGCCATTTAGCAGGAAGAGGGGAGCTGCAGGCCCTGGAGCTCTGTCAGGGCAGCGGCGTTTAGTAGTCCATTAACCCAAAAAACGGTGACTTTGCGCAGGTATGGAGTGCCGTGGGCTGCCAGCAGGCCGGGGTCTGTGAAGGAAGGCAGGCCGGGCAGCGAGGCAGTAACACAGGCAGCACCGGCCGCTGAAGTCCGACACACAGACGGACAAACTTTGCAATTAGCCATCGATTTTCGTAGAACGGCACATATTTGACCTCTACATAGTTGATTTCTCGCATAAAAAAGTCTCAGAAGTGAATTTAGTGGTAAAATAGCAGATGAACAATTTATACAATTTCTGAGATCTGCGTGACCTATTCAGAAGACTACGTGATCTCAGATCAGTGGTGTATCCTATGTAAATGTTTGGGCATGACAAAGATAGAGACTAGAGCCAAATGAGGAGGAGCCGCCGAGTTGACGTCAACTAGGCAGCTCGTTGAGATTTGCCCGTTTTCAGAGGCAGTTTCAAATTGTGAGATTTGCAGAGGAAAGAGGTGTCAATGGGATTTTGAGGTTCTATGTATGTCCTAGTTACCCACTAAACTGTCATTATTCAACTATGACAAGGTAAAATCGGGTTTGCATTCAATCACCCCTTTAAAGAAATGTAATTTCTTAGCCTGCTAAAGTTTGTTTGTGTTTTTACTTTTTTTTTTATAGAATATAGTTAAATAGAATTATTATAGTTGGTGAGATCGTTGTGCATCCACCCCGTTCAGACAACTCTGATATCAGTAAAAACACAGCCTTAAACTCATAGTCTTTTATTGTTGCATGTGTGAATCCAGTCAAACAGGAAATAGCTACCAGATCCATGTGGTGAGGAGTGAAAACATTACAAGCAGTGAGAGCTGCATACCTCTTCTGATGCAGAGTGCTGTACCAGCTGGAGGCCCAGCGTTAGCATCAAGTGTCATCATCTGTCCTTTTCCTTTTCCTTTTTATGTAATTTAATGTGTCAAACTTTGACCTCCAGGCTGATTTATCAGCTCCAATTATATCCCCCTTGTGTTCGTAAAGCTGATTTCAGCAGATTTAGAGAGGTACAGTTTATTGTTTATTCAAAGGATCCCTGTTAGCTGATGCCCTAGCAGTTGGCTACTCTTCCTGGGGTCCACACTAGACACACAATACATCAATTCAATTACATTTTATTTATAGTATCAAATCATAACAAGAGTTATCTCAAGACACTTTACAGATAGAGTAGGTCTAGACCACACTCTATAACATACAAGGACCCAACAATTCTAGTAAATCCCCCAAGAGCAAGCATTTAGTGCGACAGTGGCGAGGAAAAACTCCCTTTTAGGAAGAAACCTCGGACACACCCAGGCTCTTGGTAGGCGGTGTCTGACAGTGCCAGTTGGGGGTGTGATGAAAAGTGGCAATGACAGTCACAATAAAGATAATGGAACCTTTCTTTTTAGTAAACTCTGTGTACACAAACAATGTTCTCAATGCTTGCGTTCATGTGTAGAGCCCCTGGCAATACTTTCATGTTGTGTCGAGCCTTCTTAGTGTTTTAAAAATAGCTATTTTGAGGCTAGCATGAAAGTGCCCCTAGCTCTCCCATTCAAAAGGCCATTTGACCGAAAAACGAGAATATGGTAAATCTTAAAAGTGACAATTCCGTCCTAAATATGCTTTTAAACGAAAGTTTGACTCGGGTACATTCACATAAAGACCCTAGGTTGCATTTTGGCGAGAGTTACGCTTTAAGGGACTTATTTGGGCAACCTGATAGTAAGAAATTACAGTAGTCCAGCCTGGAAGTAACAAATGCATGGACTAGTTTTTCTGCAGCATTTTGAGAAAGGATGTTCCCAATTTTGGCAATGTTACGAAGAAAAAAGGCTGTTCTTGAGGTTTGTTTTAGATGTGCGTTAAAGGATATATCCTGATCAAAAATAACTCCTAGATTTCTGACAGTAGTGCTGGAGGCCAGGGCAATACCATCCAGGGTAGCTATATCTTTAGATAATGAAGTTCGGAGGTGTTTGGGGCCCAGCACAATAACTTCAGTTTTGTTTGAATTTAACATGAGAAAATTGTAGGTCATCCAGGATTTTATATCTTTAATGCATGCTTGAAGTTTAGCTAACTGACTGATTTCGTTTGGCTTGATTGACAAGTATAACTGGGATAACAGCATAACAGTGAAAGTTAATTGAGTGTTTCCAAATAATATTGCCTAGAGGAAGCATATATAAGGAGAATAGAATTGGTCCGAGCACTGAGCCTTGTGGAACGCCATGGCTAACTTTAGCATACTTGGAGGATTTATCGTTAATATTAACAAATTGAGATCAATCAGAGAAATAGGACTTAAACCAGCTTAGTGCGTAGCCTTTAATGCAAACTAAATGTTCCAATCTCTGTAACAGGATGGTATGGTCAATAGTGTCGAATGCAGCACTAAGATCTAATAAGACAAGTATGGAGACAAGATCTTTGTCGGCAGCAGTTAGAAGGTCGTTAGTAATTTTCACCAGTGCCGTCTCTGTGCTATGATGCTTTCTAAATCCTGACTGAAAGTCCTCAAACAAACTATTGCTATGTAGACAATCACGTAACTGATTAGCGACTACCTTCTCAAGGATTTTGGAGAGAAAGGGAAGGTTAGATATATAAGGTCTATAGTTGGCTAAGACTTCAGGATCGAGGGTGGTTTTTTTCAGAAGAGGTTTTATCACAGCTACTTTAAATGACTGCGGTACATAACCTTTTAATAAAGACATATTGATCATATCTAGTAATGAAGTGTTAACCACGGGTAACGCTTCTTTAAGTAGCCTCGTTGGGATGGGGTCTAAGAGACAGGCTTAGCTGAAGAGACTTTTACCATTAATTGTTGAAGGTCTGTAGGAAAAAAGCAGTCTAAGTATATGTCAGGTCTTGTCATTCTTTCTAGTAGTCCTGTGTTTAAAGGTGAATCGTTGGAAGTTGAGGGCAAAAGGTGATGAATGGTGGTTATCTCTAATCATTTTAATTTTATCATTAAAGAAGCTCATGAAGTCGTCACTACTCAGAGCTATAGGAATAGATGGCTCAATAGAGCTGTGACTCTCTGTCAGCCTGGCTACAGTGCTGAAAAGAAACCTTGGGTTGTTCTTATTTTCTTCTATTAGTGTTGAGTAATAGTCGGATCTGGCATTTCTGAGGGCCTTCCTATATGTTTTCAGACTGTCTTGCCAATCTAAACAAAATTTTTCCAGTTTGGTAGGACGCCATTTACTTTCAAGTTTTCACAAGGTTTGTTTTAATTTGCGAGTTTAGGAGTTATACCAAGGTGCTAGTTTCCTTTGCTTCATCATCTTCTTTTTGAGAGGAGCAACAGAGTCTAAAGTAGTCCGTAGCGAGGCCGTAGCACCGTCTACAAAATTATCAGTTTGGGAGTGACTAAAATTAACATAAGAGTCCTCTGTTATATTAAGGAATGGCATTGAATTAAATACTGTTGGAATATCTTCCTTAAATTTAGCTATAGCACTGTCAGATAGGCATAGTGTAGAAGCTTTTATTTAATTTCGTATAGTCGGTTAGTAAGAATTCAAAAGTTAGTAGAGAATGGTCTGATAATAAAGGTTTGAGTGGCCTTGTGCACACTCTGACTGAAACCAATTGAATCTAGTAGTGAATTGAAAGCAGTACTAAGGCTATCGTTGTCAACATCCACATGGATATCAAAATCACCTACAAATAAGTACTTTGTCTGATTTAAGGACTACGCATGATAAAAACTCAGAGAATTCAGATCAAATTTCTGAATATGGACCTGGAGCTCGGTAAACAACAACAAATATAATTGGCTATAATGTTTTCCATGTTCGATGTTGAAGATTAAGAACAAGGCTTTCAAACGAGTTCTAATTTAGTTTAGGTTTAGGATTAAATAACAGGCTTGAATCAAAGATGGCTGCAACTCCCCTTCCTCGGCCAGAGACTCGTGGAATTTGAGTATTAATATGACTGGGAGGAGTGGATTCATTTAGACTAACATATTCTTCATTACACAGCCATGTTTCAGTAAGACAGAATAGATCAGTTTGATTATCTGATATCAGATTGTTTACCAGTACTGCTTTAGAAGACAGAGATCTAATATTTAATTGTCCACATCTAATTTTCCTATTCTGTTCTATCATTGCAATGTTAGTTTAATTCCAATTAGGTTGTTAAGTATAGCGCCTCTTTTGTTTACTTTTGATTTAACTGATCTGAGTCGGGGGGCAGACACCGTGGTTATGGGACTATGAGTGGGTGACTGCTCCAATGGAAGCACAGAGAAGTGCGTAACATTGCACCTCTGATTACTGATATCAACCTTGGGTTGTCATGATTTATGACCGATAATAGACTCGGTCAGATTTTTTTATATGAGAGCGGCTCCATCCAGAGTTGGATGAAAGTCGTCTCTCCTAATCAGACCAGGCTTTCCCCAGAACGCCCTCCAGTTATCTACATAGCCCACATCATTAGCTGGGCACCACCCCAACAACCAGCGGTGGAAAGATGACATGCGGCTGTACATGTCATCGCTGATCAGATTTGGCAGGGGTCCAGAGAAAACTACTGTGTCCGACATTGTCTTTGCATATGCACAAAGTGACTCAACATTAATTTTAGTGATCACCGCGATCTACACGATTTACAACCGCAATAGGTTGAAAATGGATAATGTGCATGTGTGTCACCCCTTACTTTCTTACTCCGATCTATTGAAAATAACCACAAGGACACTTGTGTAAAATGTGGCTCAGAGGATGGGACAGAGGTGGTAGTGCCAGGAAATACTAATTGTCTGGCTAAAAATAATACAGCCTTATCCGGTATTGTTTCTTTAACGTTACCTCTCTGTCCATGTCTTTGCACCTCGGCTCTCTTTCCTGATGATATGAAATAATCAAAATCCAACGTAAAATTGATCAGGCTTTCTATTTCACCAGTGAGGAGTGGTGGTGACTCAGTCAGTTCAGAGATTAGTTTGAACACCTCTGTTTCAGTCAGCAAAACAGATGACTGAAAATAAGAAGTGGCTTTTGTCGAGTTCTGTCTGAAAGCAACGGCTCCAGTTCTAAATAACTGCACAGGATAAACTGGACGATGGATGGATGAATGAAATAAGAACATCCAGTGTACAATACTGATTTATAACATACAATTCAGCACAACACTGACATAAATACCAGTCAACGAAATGTTGTGTGTGTGTGTGTGTGTGTGTGTGTGTGTGTGTGTGTGTGTGTGTGTGTGTGTGTGTGTGTCATACCTGATTATTCATGCTGTTAAGACAGTGGCTGGGCTTGAGGTCTGCAGCAGCTGTTATTTGTGTCTCAGAACAAAGTAACGATGACAGTTTGGCTGATATTCATGAACTCACTGTATTGAATGTCTGCCTGACGTGACTCACTCACACTGACTAGACATAACTCATGCAATCATCACACACTGCTCCTGAAAGGTGAATGTTTCATATCAGACACATGATCAAAGAAACACAAATATTTATATATAAACAATGTGCTGAGATGTAAAGCTCGCTTGCAAGAGCTCGCTTGCAAGAAGTAAAGTGAACACTGTCACATTTCTACATTATACAACTATTGTTGTATGATGCATTCAACGATGACCTAGTCTTGCATTGCCAGACCTATCTTGCTAGTCCATACAGCATTCTGCAATGGGAGAAAAACGTGCTCTGGTTTATTGGCATTTCTTTAAACCAATCTCAATCGTCTTGGGTGGCTCTAAGCCAAAAATAGTCTCATGAAGGAACTTGTTTTGGTGGAACGTGTACGTTCAAAGGTTATTTTAGTCGTGCAACAGAAATCTCAGATTGGACAGATAGTCTAGCTAGCTGTCTGGATTTACCCTGCAGAGATCTGAGGAGCAGTTAACCATAGTCCTCATAAATCCACCAGAGTTTAGAATTCCAACATGAAGAAAGCGTAAGGTAACGGACATCCAGCCAGAAAAAAGGACATCCGGAGGAATTTCCTGCGGCAACGGAGCATTCCCAGAAGTGGAATGTGGTGGATATAGACTAAGGACGACCTAACGTCAACTAAGAGTTGGCTGCCAAAAATGCAGGATGGTATTCATGTTATCAACCCCTGAGGACAAACGATGGACGGATGGACAAAAGATGATCTGAATTTGGTTGGTTCTTGCATGAAAAAGGCTGCAGTTGAATTACCTAATCATGTTATCATGGATACACATTGCCAATTAAAGCCTTTAAAAGTGAACATACAGCTTTACTGTAACCTATGATGTTACCTTAGTGTTGTGACCTTTGTACACCAAACATTAAACCAATGACCACTGGCCACAACGTTGAATCACCACTGATCCCTTCTCACATCACCCTTCCCAGAGAACGGATTGGTCTGTTCTGTTTGGATCGTTAACCTGGAAGCATGACGGAGTGGATTGCCACTGACTCCAGATCTGCACATCATCTTTAGAAAGACGTCCAAAAATTAATCGGGTGCACTCCCACTTTTTTATTGTGACAGTTTGCCGATCGACTGTGTGGAAACCAGCTGTTTTTCTTTATTCAATATCCAGACAACAGTAATTTGATGTTTGCTGTGGTGAATCTGGTGAAACCATGACAGACTTTCTCAAGGAATGCACCACAACTGCATAATCGCCTTTCTTGATTGTTCAGGAGACAAAACCTTCTTTTTTTGGGGGGGCGGCATTTTTTAGGCCTTTTATTTAAAGGACAGCTGAAGACATGAAAGGGGAGAGAGCTGCGTCGAGGAGTAAACCTCTGTACATGGGCGCGCGCTCTACCAGGTGAGCTACCCAGGCGCCCGAGACAAAACCTTCTTAGTCACGTCTTTGGACAAGAAAACAAGCTTGGTGTTTCCAAGTGGTTCTTTACATCCACCAATTATTCTTTCTTCACAAATGGCCTCAGACCGGAACATCAACAACTTAAATTCACGGAGATGATCCACTGCGTGGGAGACGTATTTTTTTATTTTACCATGGATTCTCTTCCTTGATCTAATGATTATCCTTTCCCAGGCTGGTGGACTGCCAACACAAACTTGAGAGTTTGGTGTAATTCGTTGCTGATCCTCTGGAACAACAAGAGAAAAACATCCTGTTGTAAAAGACAGAAACTTTTTTTTCTGCCCTTGTTTCAGTTTGTCGGCAGGAGATGCTGGTGTGTGGCGATCTTTTTCTGATGCTCATAACTTTTGGATGGAGTTTGGGCTGGAACGTCCACAGTTAAAGCATGTAATGGAACACCTTTCTGATAGGAAGTCAATCTGATAGATATGATGATTGCCGACAGAAACCCAGGCCTTCAAACTGAACAAACAAATGAATATGATTGTACATTACTGGTCAGCTGGTAGCCAAGCAGCTGATAATTGAGCCACTGATGGTGAAACATGAATGAATTTGCTGATGCAAGAGTGACTTCAGCGACTAACGCAGTGCTCTATCTGGAAAAACAAAAGAAAATCCAAGTACACAATGTTTACTATAATTACAAGGATCCTAATTACATCCATCAAGGAAGCTATGTTTTCATTTTGGTTTGTTGGTTTGTCTGTCTGTCAGCAGGATTACAGAAAAAGTACTGGCCCGATTTTCATGAAACGTGGTGGAAGGGTGTAGCATGGTCCAAGGAAGAACCCAAAACACTTTTGAGCGGATCCGAATCACTGGGCGGATACACAGATTATGTTTCATTTTCGTTAACATTGGGAGATAGGGCATGGCCTTTGCGAAGGTCTTGGCTCCCTGAGTGCCCTTCTATTGTAGTTGCATTTGGACTAACCTGATTATAAGACTAATTACCAAAACTCTGTTGAACTAAGATACTTCTAGGTGCATGTGGTGTTGTTCAAATGCATTGTGACTGGACAGACTGAACACATAAATGCAACAAAGTCACATTTTCTCTAATGTCAGAAAATAGGCAGTAGGAGCAAGATTAAGAAAAAGTCTGAGGAAATAAAGTAGGCCATAAAGAAGTTTGGAAGTCTACCAGTCACACATTTTCTGTCAATGTCCATAGACCAGAATGTCAATAACTGAGGCTCGCGTGGGAGATCCAGCATATTTTGATATTTCTATGGCGTCTGTATTAATCTGGCGATTACCCTCATGAATACCTGCCAACACAAACCGCTGCAGCCAAATCAAAACCACTTTTTCTCTTGGTCGCTGATCCCCAATGAAAGAAGAGGACAACTTGGTTTGACAGAGACTTACAAGTGATTAATACTGTGAGGTGTGCTTCTTTGTTCCGCTTTTGAACATTACTGTCAGTGAGCTAAAGCCTCTTCCCTGCCTAAACACGCTACCTTCGCCGTGTCTACCTGTGCTTGTCTGGGCAAACAGCAGGCGTTGAGACTGAGAGGAATACAGTGAAAGGTGAAATAGTTTGGCACTAAATGAACATCTTTTACACATAGCCGTGGGGGCCCATGCGCAGTACGAGTGACTCAACAAGAGAACCTGCATGAGTGGGCGATGTGGCTTTTTCTCTCTGTCTTTGATGGGAAGGAGAGGCTCCTGGTGGTACGCCCCTATCTGAAGGTTTCCCTGGCAACTTCCTGTAAAGATCCTGCAGGAATTGAGACGCCACGGAAGAGAAGAAAAGAAAAGAGCAGTGCTTTAAATGCTTTGACCTTTCATTTGCCTTGACATAAGTTTTAGCTGTATAAAAGGCATTTAAGGTCACATAATCCTGTAATTCATTCTTAAGATGTTATCTTTCTGAATGTTGAATGATGTCAAAGAATTCAACAAATGTCTATAACATATACGGATGTTCAAGTGAACCCAGTGACTTTTTCCCTCTTTCAAGATGTTTTCATCTGTGAAGTCACAAGATTATCTGATGGTAAAGATAAAGTATCTGAGAAAAGGTCTTCATATGGCACAAAGAGTTAGCAAAGCTGTGAAAAGAAAGATCTCCTATTGACCAACCCTAAGAACTGCAGCCCAACGTTTGAGTTGCCACAGCATTACATCTACTGTATGTATTTCAATCTGTCAATGTCACTAATTGCAGGTGGAGTATATAATTATTGTTAACTGCAAGCTGCCTAACCAGAAAACATGTATTTTAATGTGGCCTTTGAACAGGCAAAGGTGTACTTTTCTCATATGAACTCTGGACAATGTCCTGACAAGTTTCCCTTTCTCACGTGTAGCACACAACAGGAGATTATCCGTTTCAGATGCGTTCTTACTTACAGGAAATACTCCATTTGGTTTAGACGAGGGGATGGGCCTGGGTAGAGCGTGCAGGAGGCAGCCAAAGCATTAGAATGGAAAGAAGAACCAGTGTGGTGTGATCTCTGCTCCTTCAAGATGTCAGTTGAAGAAAAGCGTCTTTTCATCTCTTTCCAGAGGCAGATCATTAAACCTATAAGGGTGCTGAGATGACCATGCTTTGCAGAGACACTTTAAAGGTGCGATGTGCAGACTTTTTTAAATGTCAGTGAATCAAATTAATTGTGCAACCATGGTGTAATTACTGTAAATAAATGAAACCATGCTGGGGATGACAAGTAGCCTCTATCTCATACCTGCAGTATCACTAATGGTGTTTCTCAAAATGAACAACACATTCCTTTATAAACCTTGTTGTTCAAACAGAATATGTGCTTTCTCATTATAATTTATTTTTATAATATAAATTTACCGATACTGCCAACGAGAGAGAATAGTCTTTTTTTATCGTAGGTCTTTTCACACTGACAAAACGGCGCCCTCTTATGTTTCTTTGTTGTTAAGCAATTTTTTTTTATTTCCCACAATATCTAATCCACTGGTACAGAGTTTCAACTGTGGTATAGAGGCCAGATAGGGCTTAGTTAGCCTAATTATACTATATATATATATTTTTACAATAAATAAATATATATATATATATATATATATCAGTTTGATGGTGATATATTGCAGTTGAAATGCTAAACGTCACACTTTCAGTACCACCATTGTTTCCGTTTCCTTGTCATTCAGTCCAGACCTGTAATTCCCAGAGGATGAGGATTGTTTCCGGCGTGTGGTTCAGAGGAAAAAGTTCCCACCTTTGTGTAGTTGGGATTCACAGACCTCGCTCTGCTTTAACTGCGCTGTAATGGTCTGTTCCACTCTTGTTCTCACATGTTGTCTTTAGTTTGGGAACTTCCTTCGACATAAAGTGGCACAGTGCTTTTTCCGGTGGTTTGGTCGGTAATCATTGCCTCTCAGTTTCTGAAGATTTGCTAAGCATCTTGTTTGAAAACCACTTACTGCATCGTTTGTTCAAACTCTGTCAGTTTTCAATGAACTAAAGATGGGGAGCGAGCACAGAGCCAGAGGGAGTGGAAGCTAGAAGTGTGTGTGTGTGTGTGTGTTTGTCATATCATGTCAGAAAGGCTGAGTGAACAGTATGTTGGAGCAACTCTGAGTGTTAACAGGTTTGCGCGTGTCAGCAATAGTGTGGAAGTGTTAGTGTATAGGCTGTTCTTATATCATCCAGTCTATTATACAGTAGCTCTGTGTGTGTGTGTGTGTGTGTGTGTGTGTGTGTGTGTGTGTGTATTTTTTGAGAGCATGGAATAAGAACACACTAGCAAAAGAAAAAAACACAACCAGACTCACATCCTGAGTAATAACGACAACCACAGCCATAATTCAGTGTGACTGATTAATTAATAATGACTATTATCCCCCATACTTATTATTCGCCACATTTTTGTCCCACTACTATTCACGGAGCGTTGCCAACACATGCACACAAAATACATAAAAACGTGTAATGATCGGGAATAGTGTGCTAGACTTTTCTAAGAGATTTGCCGCGCGGTTTTCACGAAATCGGCAAAAAAACGCAGCGAAATTTCCCATAGACTTTAAACAACTCCTTTTTGGGGCCATACTGTATTGCCATACTTTAATATAGAAAAATAATTAAAAGTTTAAACCAAAGACAAGAGTTTGTCCTTTATTGGGCTGAATGGGCATTCTGATATCAACCATGGTTTCTACCAAATAACAGTTTATGTATCGTCCAGTTTTCAGACCGTTTCAGATTTTCCAATGTGTGTGTATGGGGACAGAATGTTGAGAGCCAGAGGGGAGGACAGAGGGGGGAACTGCAGTACAATTCTCTGAAATTTTTCCAAACAAATTGCTCTCTCCCCTACAGTTTTCACTCTTACACCATACATCATGGTTGGTCAAAATGTAGGAAATGCTGTGCCGGTCATGTAATCATGGAATCCACCGGACTTAATCTTTTGGCTTTGTTCGTACCAACTGCCGATAAAAACAATGCAAAAAGCTATCTGGAAAGAGGCAGACGGTTCCCTGTTTGTTACCTACTCTGTGTCGCATATATTTAACACCACAAACATAAAACCCACATCAATGCATTCGCCAGACTTTTATCAGTCTGATCTCTTGCGATGATCAGTGATGGAAATAACGGCGTTATAAATAACGGCGTTACTTTTTTTCTGTAATGAGTAATCTAATTGATTACTCTTCCCATCTTAATAATGCCGTTATCGTTACTGCCAAAAAATGCGGCGCGTTACTATAATTGAAGCTGTTTTTTTCATCAGACCAACTAGATCTCTGAGTCTGAGCCGAGAGGCAAATACTTTTTTTTACTGTTGTTCCTTGGTTAGTGGGCAGTGCACGACGCAAGCACATAAATGCTGACGATTGGCTGAGGTTGAGTAAAATGTCATGGTTAGCCAATCAGAGGTAGAGTTGGGCGGGTGTTCGAAAGCACGCATAGTCAGACACACAACGAACAACACAAGCGAGTCAGTCAATGAGAGAGAGACAGGTATGGCGTTATGAAATCAAGGAGAGGGTTAACTTTTCCTGCAACAGATTTTCCACCGTGGTCAGAAACAACAGGGGAGACACTTTGTTTCTCTCACTATATGACTCTAGAGTCGGTACTCGCTCCAAAGCTAATCGCCGTCACTCTCTCACGTCTCCCTCGCTCTATCACCTACTCCCACACACACACACACACACACACACACATGCTGGCTCGACGCACACACCAGCGCACTAGTATAAACATCAGGCTACTTACATTATTTGCACTACAAAGAGTGTATATATTTGTTATTTATTTTTGGTATAGTGCTTAACAAGCATAATTTCATTTTGCCCAGTTGTGGCCTGTTGAGGTGTTGTGTTATTTGTATCGATCCACTATATAAACATAATATCTACATACATGGCATTTGATTGGAGGCTAGTCTCACTTTGTCCCACAGCAACATTAAAATAGTTTAGATTTGTGTACATTGTTTCTGTTAATAATGTATTGTATTAAGTGTCCATTTCATTATAATATTCAGATTTATCATAAATAATTGAACATGCACATGTATTTTAAGTTCCATTAAAGAGGGGTAGGTGGAGGTGGGGTCACATTTGAGCATTTAAAAATTTACTTGAAAGTAACGCAATAGTTACTTTCTGAAGTAACTAGTTACTTTCATAATTTGTAACTGAATAACTAATTTAGTTACTTTTTGGAAAAAAATAACTAGTAACTAACTATTTACTCTTTTAAAGTAACTTGCCCAACACTGGTGATGATAATATTTGGACCCACAGTTTTTGAATTACAGAACAAACTTGAGAGGTATAATTATCATTAAATGGACATGTTTGACCCATTAAAGATACTGTTTCCCCCTCCCTGCTCTACTCCCTCACTGCCGAAATCACCATAGCGACAAGTTCTGACACACACACCTCCTATCATGGAGACTCTTTACTAGGCCGCGTTGTCCTCTCTTTGCAGGACATGTCAAACAGCGGAGTAAAGTTAGCTCAGATCAGCTGTTACTAATGATATTAACTATATACCTGTGGTGACAAAGGCCTTTACTCAACCATTGTATATTCTCTCTCTCACACACTTCGGTCGCAGACATGTAACCATGGAACGGTTACGGACAATACAGAAATTTCTTGCGGTTGGGGTCTATCGCCAGGAGGGAGTCAGTCAGGGTTTCGGGGGGGCAGTCAGGAAAGTGGGGGAATTTCTTCTTAACAAAGTCTAATCTGGAAAAATCGAAAGAGGTGTGACTTCGGCAAATTATAAAGGGAAGAGAGCTCTGTGAGGGATGCAAATATGCCATTCTTGTATAGGTCCTTAACGCTGACGATGCCATTACTGTGCCAGGCCCTGAATGCCAAGTCTGAATTTGAAGGTGTAAAGACATGGTTTTTAAGCAGTGGGGTCAAGACGGAAGGGCCCTGTAAACCTAAGTTTTTCCCAACCTGACTCCAGATCTTAAGCGAGAGGGACGCAATCGGCCAAGTGCCCACAGATGTTGAAGGCAGAGGGAGTTGGGAACAGAGGGACGACTGCAGTGGAAGGCATGAGCTCGCCCTCTCTAATACCCAGACAGGAACAATGAGGAAGAGTCGTCGCTCATCCAGTATAAGAGTTTTTGCAGGTTAGCTGACCAGTAATATCGTCTGAAGTTAGCCAGACCCCTTTCAGTCTTAGGGGACTGTTATATCCAACATGGCATCATGACTTTGTGTTATCGCGAGAACATGCCATGCTATCGCGAGAATGTAAAAAAAAAAAAAAGGTTGGGTTTAGGAAAAGAACATTGGGAAAGGCTTTAGTAACACAAAAAAACGTCAAAAGCACGACAGTGACCAATGTCACACGCGTAGGAAAACAATAACGGTTGGGTTTTGGAAAAGAACATTGGGGAAGGCTTTAAAAAAAAAAAAAAAAGGTTAATAAATGCCACACGCGAGGCGCAATCCCAGTTCTCCTGGGTGAAAGTCCTGTGTTTTACCCATCTGCCACCCCAACCAACCTCCCGCTGCAGACTTCTGTCCTTTCATACTACTCGCTACGGTGATAATTCACATGTAATGTAGGTCAATGGAATGGTGTTGATAACCACGCTAAAAAGCGATAATGCGTCTTAATAACACGCCAAAATGGCATACGGATTGGCGTGTCATACATATGCCACTTAATGAGATCAGTCTGGTTATATCGCTTTCAGCGGATCCTAGCGGGTTTGCAGCCCCAGAGAAATTTAGATATTGTCCTGTCTAGCTTGTCAAAAAAAGATTTAGATTAGGATGTGCTGGAAAAGATAAAGAAATTTGGGAGGACAACCATCTTAATCAAATTTATCCGGCCCACGAGGGAGAGGGGTAAGACCGACCAGCGGTCAAAATCACTTTCAATTCATTCGACCAGAGGTAAAAAAAATTCGAACATGATACGAATCCGTCCCTCTGCCCACTTAAACGACGATAACGGGCGTGGGAGCTGCCGAGCCAGAGAGTTTATCGCTAGGAGCTTGCTTTTCTGGTAGCTTGTATTGAATACGCACTCAAACCGTTCCAGAATGTTTCAAATCACAGGAAGTGAGATGTGTGAGTTAGAGATGTACAGGAGCAGGTCGTCTGCATACAGTGAGACTTTATGAGTAGTGCCAGATCGTGTGATGCCCTCGAAACCTTCCTCCGGCTAGAGGCTAGAGGTTCGATTGCGATGGCGAACAGGAGCGGGGACAGAGGGCAGCCCTGTCTGGTGCCTCTCCGAAGTGAGAAAAGAGGTGACAACGTGTCGTTAGTTTGGACTGAGGCCATCGGAGATGAATATAATAATCTGACCCAGAATATAAAATTGTCACCCAGGCCAAACCTGTCCATTGCCTCATATAGGTACCCCCACTCAACCCTGTCGAAGGCCTTTTTGGCATCGAGGGACACCCCGATTTCCGGGGTATCATTGCTTGACGAGTGGATGATGTTAAGTAGGCTTCTAGTGTTGTGGGAAGACTGTTGGCCAGGCATGAACCCCGTCTGATCTTGCGAGATAATGTAGGGCATCACCCGTTAAAGACGGAGTGCAAGAACCTTTGAGAGAATTTTAAGGTCCACATTGAGGAGTGAGATTGGTCTATAGCTGCCACAATGCAGGGGATCTTCCCCTTCTTAAGAATTAGGGAGATAGTGGCCTTCGATAGGGTGTCCGGAAGGCAATGCTGACGAAAAGCCTTGTTGTACACATCTCTTAGAACTGGCGCAAGGATGAGCGGAAAATGTTTTATAGTACTCTACAGTAAAGCCATCCTGCCCCGGGGATTTACCGCTCTGTAGGGAGTTAATGGCTCCTTGAACCTCAGCAGTGGTTATTAGGCCACCCAAGTCATTCACGGGTTCAACATCTATTTGGGGGAAGGTTATATCATTAAGCGTGCCGTCTGCAATGGGAGGGCAGTCAGAGGTATACAGTTCAGCATAAAATTTGGCAAATATTTTATTAATGGTGACAGGATCAGTGTGGATCTCACCTGAGTTAGCTTTAACGGCAGGAATTAGCCGTGAGGTTGCCTCGGCTCTGGCCTGATGAGCCAGAAGCTTCCCAGCTTTGACCCCTGACTCAAGAAAATGCTGTCTAGATTTGAGCAGACGGAGCCTAGATTTATTCATGGTTAATAGATCAAAGTCTGTCTGGAGTCTAAGATGTTCCCTGTAAAGGGAAGGGTCCGGGTCGGCCGTGTGTTTGTCATCGATGAAGCTGTCCTCTGATATAGACTTTCGAAGCCTCCCATAGCACGCCTCTGTTTGTATCCGGCAGATCATTCAGCTCAAAAAATAGTTTCATTTGAGAGTGTAGGAATTGCTTATAGCGATCCTCCGCTAGTAGAGAGGAGTTAAACCTCCACTGCTTGAAGGGGTTAGAGTGAGCGCGAAAGTAGAGGTCAAGGGAGGTTGGTGCGTGATCTGATATTATGATACTGTGGTAGTCGCTGGATTTAATCATGGAAAGCAGTCTATCGTCTAGAAGGAAGTCTATACGGGTGTAGGTGTGGTGCACATGAGAAAAAAGGAGAATGCTTTGGCCGTGGGAGACGTGTGCCTCCATGGGTCAGTGAGGCCAAGTCGTTTAGCAAAAGCATGCAGAGTTTTGGCTGATTTCTTTTTCTTTTTTTTAACAATCTGTTTATTGGATTTTACATAGTTATAAAACAAACTATACTGTTCCATATAATAGTAATTGTAGATGTAAATTCAACATATCACACCTCCCACTGGCACCTAGCCCCAACAGATGAGGACATATAGTTGAAAAGTAAAGAAAAACAAACCAAAAAAAAAATTATGGGTTAATAGAGGAAGAGAGCACAAGGATAAATAAATAAACAGGTAAATAAAATAGAAAAGAATAGATAAAATAAATAATACTAAAAATAAAAAAATAAACTAATAGAGAAATAGGATAAAAAAACAAAATTAAAAAATTAAAAACACCATCTAAGTTGGCAGATTATAAATATATATACATGCATACACATATATACACGCACATGTATACATACATGCACACCAATTAAAAATAAATCCGTAATAATGATAAATAAAAATAAAGAAAACCCACTCACAGGCTCAACTCATTGCAGTACTTAGTGCACAGAGATCATTGTGCTATTGACATAAGACAGGAAGGGATTCCAGGACTTCTCAAATGAGACAGCCTTGCCAATCAAAGTCAGTCTTATTTTTTCTAATTTAAGAAAATAAAGCACCTCCCTAACCCAGTTTGTAAAGGTAGGAAGGACTGGGGATTTCCATTTCAGCAGTATCAACCTCCTCGCCAGCAGAGTTGTGAATGCTATTAAATCCTTGTTAGCTGGGGAAAGAGTAAGTGGGAAAGGCCATACACTAAACAGAGCAGTTAAGGCATTAGGAGTCACATCCCTTCCAATTACCTTGGATAAAGTACTAAAGATCTCAGACCAAAATCTAGTCAGAGAAGAACAGCTCCAAAACAATGTGAATAATTTGCTGTGGCTTGTTGGCATCGTTCGCATAGGGGAGACACTGTATCAAATATTTTTGCAAGCCGAGCTTTAGTGTAGTGAGCTCGATGGAGAATTCGACATTGCATAAAGCTGTGTCCAGCACAGATTGAAGACTTATGCACTCTCTGTAAAATCTCCTCCCAAACATCATCCAGAATCACCTCTCCAAGGTCTGTCTCTTAAACTGTTTTAAGTACAGTAGAAGAGCCTTGACAGAGGTTATACATATTTAAATGAATAGAAGAAATTGCCCCCTTTAATGAAGAGAGAGGCTTCAGAAACGTTTCGAAATCTGAGGGCTTAGGAAGAGCAGGGAATTCTGGGAATGAGTTACGGATAAAACTTTGAACCTGAAGGTATCTAAAAGAATGTCCTTTAGGAAGCAAACATTTATTTTCAGTTGCTGAAAAGAAGCAAAAATAGAGCCAACATACAGGTCTCTAAAAGTTTTTATGCCCAGCCTAGTCCATATAAAGAAAGTGCTGTCCAATAACGATGGGGGAAAAAAAGGATTAGCTGCAAGTAGAGCACCAACAGAAAGTGTTTGCAGGCCAAAATGACGTCTAAATTGAGTCCATATTTTAATACTGGAGGCCACCATCACATTGTTAGTATAACCAGAAATAGAAAACGACAGTAAGGCCTTCAGTGATACCGGATGAACAGAATTTGCTTCCAGGATCAACCATGATGGAGGCACCGCAATATCTCCATAATTAACCCAGTAGTTCAGATTTCTAATGTTTGTTGCCCAGTAATAGTAAAGGAAGTTTGGCAATACCATTCCGCCCAGAGCCTTGGGCCTCTGTTAAACTTGTCAACGCAACCTAGGAGTTTTCTTGTTCCAAATAAAATCAAGAATAAGACTACTACTATCTACTTTTACGAAAGAATGAAAGAGGAAGGAAGATCGGAATGCATTGGAATAAATATAAAAAACGCGGGAAAATGTTCATTTTAATTGTATTGATTCTGGCAGCAACAGAAAGGTTTAATAGCGACCATCGCTTAAAATCTTGTTTAATTTTTGTGATCAGAGAGAGAAAATTTTCCCTATAGAGATTAACCAACGTTTTGGCAACATACACTCCGAGATAAACAAAGCCAGGGTTCACAACCTTAAATGGCATGTTTTGGAGTCAAAGTGGATTTTCATTTACCTCTCCATTAACAGTAAACATTTCACTTTTGCCCAGATTAAGTTTATATCCAGAGAATCTACTAAATGCGTCTAGGACTAAGAGGGCTGCAGGAATAGAACATGACAGATTAGACAAAAACAGCAAAAGACCATCCGCATACAGCGCCACCTTCAGCTCTACACCATTTCTGGTTATACCACAAATATTAGGGTGAAACCGCAGAGCAATTGACAAAGGCTCCATCACAATGGCAAATAAGAGCGGGCTTAAAGGGCAACCCTGCCTTGTAGATCGATGTACAGTAACTGAAAATATTCAGAATTTGTGCCATTTGTCCTCACCAAGGCCTGAGGAGAAGCATATAACAATCTGACCCTTGGCTGATTTGTTTAAGGAGTACGGTTTGTTTGACGATCTGTCCAGTATTGGATCTACTGCTTAATGTTTAATACTGCGACAGATATCATGACACCCTGCTGATCATCCTGTGCAAGAATGGTGTGTTGTGTAAGAAATGTGAGGACAGTAGCTGTCCAAAAAGGGCCTGTTTTAGTTCTCCTCCTGGTATTTCTTGAATGATTTAATACAGGAGGCAGTGTGGCACTTGGTGGACACTTCTTCACTTGGAAGCTCACTGTACATGTTTCTCATGTGAAAGTCTGTTTACCTCCCTAAGTACATTGTTAGAAAGGCACAACATTGTACATTTTTCACCATACATTTTTTTTTACCAAAATGTAGGAATATTTGTGCCGGTCACAGACATGTAACCATGTTCACCGGATTTAAACTTTTGGCTCTGTTCGTATCGTTAGAAAGGACACAACATTCCCTTCGTTTTGATGTAAAATAAATGTATGAGAGTTAAAACTGTGGATGGTATAGCAAAGAAATGTAAAAAAAATAAATTAGCATCTGCTGCTCCTCACTCAGTTAGTTGGATCCCCACTCTGAGTCTGTACATTCTATCCAAAACACACTAATGTAAAAATGTTTCTCAAAAATTCTGAATAACCAAACACAAACTCCGCCTCCTATCATGGAGACTATTTACTGTAGGCTGTGTTGTCCTCTCTTTTCAATACATGTCAAACAGCAGCTTTACTGTTAGCCAGTGCTATTCAGATGTGCACCAAGTAGTAGGCACACTGTCAAAATTTCTTGCGGAATTTTCTAGTTAAAACAGTTTTCATCTTAAGTACAAAGGTGCTTTAAATTAGACAAAACCCATTAGTCGTAAAGCCCAGTTTAGACCAAAGATTCTGGACGAGACGAGTTGAAACTTGCAACTTCTTGCAACGTGTCGGTCTGTAGCGTTCTAAAACCTGCCAGTTCACACCAATGCTACGAGACGGTGTATCATCTCCATAGCAACGACTCTTTGTACTTCCGTCCTAACTTCCAACTTCCAGGCTTTTTGTAGCTAAATATACATTTGTTGCATCTAAATATAAATGTGGGTAAAGTTAGTGATAGTGAGATGCTTGCAACAGTTACATTTCTAGTGATGAATCGGCGAAAAACATTTTTTTTCTCCGATTCATTGCTTTGTCCTATGCTCTTCCTCTCTTCAGTCACTTTCTAGCTCACTCCACCGTACATACTGTGCTTGCGGGCACACGTTGAGCCTCCGTCAACAGGTTATAACAGAAATAAAATGGATTATGGGTCATTTTATTGTAGCTGACCATACAAGATGACTTGCAACTTTTCTCTGCGACCTTCTAAAATGGTTTCGTCTTGTCGCAAATCTTTGGTCTGAACTGGTCTATATGCAACACACCTCCTCTATCTTCATTCTAAAAAAACTTGGTCTCTCCAGATGTAATGGGTTTCCCATTTCTACAAACACTACAACAATTTGCACACTTGCACGATTAACCTCTTTGCAATCACCATTCCAAATAAAACAGCCTTTTAACACACTTCTTGGCAGAAGATAAGGAGCTTGTTGCTCCAAGGATGGCTATGGGCGGATCAGCTTCCCAACGCTTCCCAAAAGCCTCCAAGAAACAATGAAAGCTGCTTATCCAATATGTGTAAACTTTACTGCATGACCAGAAGTGTGTTAAATTACTGAATATAGATCTACACAGAGGAAGTGAAACATCAGTAAAAAAGCTACTAGTAAAAAAGCTAGTAACTTTTCTAGCTTCTCTGAATAGTCTGTGTAGCGTTTTCAACCTTTATCAGACTGTCTGACAGTGACCGAACAATCAAGTATAGTCTTTGAACATTCGTCCCAGAGCTCATCTTTTAGTTCTACATTCAGATCAACCGCCCCCGGTGAACAGCGGTCACAAAGCAATCCTTCGGCTCGCTCTCTCCGATAGAAAGAGACAGGGGAAAAGTGTGTGTGTGTGTGTGTGTGTGTGTGTGTGTGTGTGTGTGTGTGTGTGTGTGTCCGTGTCCGTTGGTCTCTCTCTCTCCGTGTGCCTCAGCGCGTGTCTCGCTGTGAGAAGCCAAGACAGCCAAAATCACCATGAACCTAGGTGTTTTATTTTGAAATGTGTTTTATTTTTGTAAAGTTTCCAGCTGCACTGTGGTTTTTCTGTATGTGATTACCTGCCTGGCTTGACACATTCACTCGCAAGAAACAGAGGAGACGCGGGCCGACGAGGCCGCTCCGCGCACAGTATGAACGGTGAGATTGGATAACACGGGCGCCAAAATAAACGTGGCTATACACGATCCTAAAGCGTGAATTATACTGGCCGTTCCCAACCTGGCGCGTGCAAATGTGACGTCATGGAATCGTAACTATTTATACCTGCACTGGTGGTCGCGACACTAGTTGCAGTCTTCTCCTGAACAGAGGTGGCGCTATTGAGGAAAGGCTACTGACTTTGCTATTTCTACGGACTAGAAGAAGAAGAAAAAGGTAAACAACAGCAGAACTGGCTGCAGCATTGCCGTCAATGCTTCGATTTGATTCGATGACCTACTTCGTCGGATCAAACCTTTTATTCACCATAAAAGAACTCATCTTAACCCAGTAAGTTTACAAGAGAGACTTGCAGTCACTCTGAGAGTTGTTGGTTGTTTACGCTTTGTCGCACGCCGCTGAAAACAAAGAGTGGTGCGCAACCTCTGCTCGCGCACTATAAATCCGGGCGCGCCGGAAAGATCTACGTCAGCTTGGCTTGTAAAACACCTCTAACGGGTGTGTTTTCACTCTAAGTCCCGATGTGTTCAGCAGAGCTCTGTAATATAGCATCTGATTTAAAAAACATTTTTTTATAAATAAATAAAGGTAGACCACAGAGCAAGCAACAGGATGAAAAAGTAATTATTGCCTCCAGAGAAGCACTCATTCAAGATTTCAAAGGGATTCATATACTTTCTGCCCCAAAAGTAAGGAAATTAGTGTTTGGTAGATTATTTCTTTGTTGTAACAATGCTTCTTGGCTTCTGGTTGCTTCTGGTGTTAAATTAACTCTATTTAAAAGGCAGGTACACCACAAAAGCAATACATTTAACAGTTCAGCATGGAGTCACAAAATTACAGTATGGGATAATATACATTTGGTCTTCGGTGTCATCTATCATATGGTCTATAGTATATCATGTCATCTACACAGATCAGTGTGAAGATTTCTCCTCAATACTGAATGCATTTAAGTGATCATCAAAATACATCGTTGAGACTTTACAAGTTAGAAGATAAGCATCATCGTCTTTAACAATTACACTGACAATCCTGGCATCTCATTTTCAACACCAGAACATACATCCCAGGCTGATAATCTGTACCATAGCTTTTGACCCAGGAAGTTGTGGGAACAACAGAAGACAAATCAAAAGTTTCATTCAGCGCCTCACTTCAGTAATGTGGCCGAATTGAAATCTTTTAAAATAAAAGTTCTCAAAATGAAAAGCCAACTGATTCTGTCTCTTTGCTAGTGTTTTGTGATGTTTTTAAAGTTTTTTTACAGACTTTTTGAAAAAGTTGTGCTTGCCTTCAAACCTCATGCACCACATGTGTATTAGTGGCCCAATCTTCCTAATACACCGTGGGTAATGCATCATTGCTTTGGAATCAAATTTCGGTCTGGAAAGAGACATTTAAAAAGCTTGTGATGATCAAAAATCAGATGTTTCAAATAGCAAGTCATACCATGGGTTACTATAGGTGAAAACACAATGTTCACAATTAGTATTAAGAGGAGCAGCAAGTTACAACAGCTGCTTACTAAATCTCCAAACATCAATGGTGTGTTGGGCAAAAGGCACCATGACTGAACAGCATTAAGGCCAAGATTGTTGCTATCATCATCCAATTTTAGCCCACTTGGCCTGTTTTTTCTCTGTGTAAATCCATAATTAAAGCTCATAATTCTCTCTGACAACAAACCTACGGATATTGAGTTCTTTATCACGTACTGAAACACAAGCTTTAACTCATACTGAACCACTCCTTCCAATAGATTGTGCATTATACGTATCTACTGCGTAGTTGTCTAAAGTATGGAAAAGCTGGAGGGAATTGAATGGACAGGTTCGTTTCACACCAAATGTTGAGGCCAAAGGAAACAAAATTACTTTGCACTGAATGATTTGACAAATCCAAAAAGGCCATGTATAGCCAAGTTGTCACCTGTAACCTAAAAAACGGAACCTTTCACAGGTGTGGTTGAAAAGGGCACCTGCATTCCTTCAGCCTCTAAAATCTTTAAATCATCGATAAGTGGCTTTAGAATTGGATCAAACCCATATTTCTTTAGGTCCTCTGAGTGAAAGAGTGCTACAAGATGTATGTTCATTAACACAGAATTAAGAGCATTTTCTTGTTGTGAGAATAAACTGTGGTTCCTAAAGAAGGTGTGGTTTAGCTTTTTGGAAACCATTACAAAACTCCCGGTTCCTAAACATAGATGAAAGAGACCCCATGATGGGTACATACATGAACTTATCATTGACAGGAAATTGACTGTATGTTCCTGCTGTTTTATCAGGCTTTCCTGTGGTATACCATTGGAAAGCCTGATTATTTCCCTTTTTAAATGGTGCCCCATTTGTAAGGAACATGCATTTGTGGGATGAGCAGCAGAGCTGAGTATGTGGGTTGCGCCCACATTAAAAGTGCTATATATACATATAACATTTAACCGTTGTGTTGTCTTTCCGTCGACCATGCAACTTTTGGTTTTTCTGGGTCAAACGTTTTTGAAGCTTTTTCCGACATTTTTGTCACTTTTTTCAACATTCTTTTATAAAAAAAAAAAATGTAAATGCTATAAAATTGAATAAAACACCCAAATTCAATGAAAGTAGTGAACCGATAATTTATTTTACTGATTAAGAGTAATGGTTGTATTTTTTTTTGACAATTTGGGTGAAAGAAAATCCAAATTTCTGATGTAGAAATTTTTTGAAAATGGGTCAAATTTGACCCGAGGACAACAGGAGAATTAAAGTGGGGACCTTCTTCATAGAGCTGTTGGAGGGTTACTCTAACTTTACACTTAACCTAATTCTAAGCTTAGAATAAGTATTGTGTGAGGCATTCCCTAAGGGGCTAGGGAATGCATCAAATTATTGGCTTCTACTGAGCGCTGTGTGCACAGAGTAATCTCAAGGTGAACTGGAGAAATTCATACAAACCCAGCCGTGATAACTGTGTGTGTTTAGTGGCCTGCACATACAGTTGTGTTCAGAATAATAGCAGTGTGTTTAAAAAAAGTGAATAATGCTCAAAATCCTTAGAATAGCTTTTAATTCCATAATATCAATGCATTGGGAACACTGCACATTCAATTCCAAATCAAAACATAACCAACATTGATCAGGTTTGTGTTCTACCTTTACAGAAAGTGAAGAAAAAGGAATATTAGGCTGTTACATGTCTCAAGGGTTTGCTTTACTTTGAATCACTGCACTAATATTTAGTTGCATAACCATTATTTATGAGAACTGCTTCACATCTGTGTTGCATGGAGTACCATCAACCAACTTCTGGCACCTGTGAACAGGTATTCCAGCCCAGGACCATTGAACTACATTCCACAATTCCTCTGTATTACTGGGTTTTGCCTCAGAAACAGCATTATTGATGTCACCCCACAAGTTTTCTATGGGATTGAGGTCTGGGGATTGGGCTGGCCACTCCATAACATCCATCTTGTTCATCTGGAACCAAGACTTTGTTCGCTTACTGGTGTGTTTTTGGTCATTGTCTTGTTGAAAGACCCATTTCAAAGGCATTTTCTCTTCAGCATAAGGCAACATGACCTCTTCAAGTATTTTTATGTATTAAAAAAAAAGTCATAAAAAGGCGACAAAATGTCCAAAAATGAAACAAACACTTCGGATAAAGCCCCGTTTAGTGCTGTCCACTTGTGATCCAGTCGCCCAAGACACACTTTAACACCAAGTGTAAACACCGTCTTTGTTGATACGTATTTTAATTAAAAATATGTAGTTTTGAAATCGGACATTTGGCACCTTTCC
Organism: Sander vitreus; assembly: GCF_031162955.1. NCBI lineage: Eukaryota > Metazoa > Chordata > Actinopteri > Perciformes > Percidae > Sander > Sander vitreus. The sequence goes on along the minus strand of NC_135874.1, from coordinate 2,672,362 downwards.
CCCACTTCTTTTAAAATAGCAATTTCATGTAGGCTACACAGGAGACAGCAAAAACTACTAAAGAGTTAATATAACCACCAGTAAGATAATGACCTGCGACGCAGGTTACTTGTTGGTAGCACAAAACTAGTTAGGTGGGGAGCTTCGGTGTGTTGTCAAAATTCTTATCTGTGGTTTAGATTTTATTTCAAAAAAGTAATTAGCATTTGATCAACATCCCTGTAACGCCCTGCAGATAAACTGTGTAGCAGTAAGTGTTTTATAACAGCTCCAGCTCTTTGGGAGTGGTTCCTAATGCTCCACTCTGACATTCCCATCTCTCTCTCTCTCTCTCTCTCTCACTCACTCACTCACTCACTCACTCACTCACTCACACACACACACACACACACACACACACACACACACACAAAGAGCATGTATATACTGGCATACATGTGTGTACATGTAAACCCTAACACGTATCGACCTCACCAGTGTACACCAAACTGCATCACTGCTTTGTACACACACACACACACACACACACACACACACACACACACACACACACACACACACACACACACACACACACACGTATACACACCTCACTGTCATTAGAGCACCCAGTCACACTGACACACACCCTTCCCTCCCTCTCATTATCAATGCTCTCTGGCACCAAACTCCAGGTGAGAGAAGACCAAAGCAAAGCACCCTCATTACTATCTGAGGCTAATACAATAACTAGCACGTTTGTCCCCTTTGTCTCTCTAAGTCTCTGTCCCACACCGCAGCAGTCATACTGACTCCACCCTGCCACTTATTATCATATCATATCATACAGCAACTACTGCAGTATTTGTATTGTTTTGGAGGTTTGTAGTATTCAATCCTAATGTTTCTCATAACCTTTTACTCGCTGATACTACACTAGAACAGGACATGCAACATGAGTGGCCGGACCATCAGACATCACCAAATCATATAAATCAAATTATTTGGATGAGAAAGCTCTAAAAGTCTCCAAATCTACACAACAGTCGGACCATATCATTGTCTCCACCCTGCCAGAAAAATGATTTTCATTTACAGTAAGCCATGCACTCACACTAGGTAATGTTTAAGGCTCATGCACTTGAGTTTCAATTTAGGGAATGAGCTTCCCATTTCCTTTCCAAACAAAGAAATTACACCCAAAGTAATATTTTGCTCGTCACCCTGCATGTGTGCATGCATAGCTACCAAGAAGATGGCTCATCAAAACCAAAATAATCAATGTTCTATCTTGGTTAACTTGGAATAAGGACAGAATTGCATTAAGTGTCAGTGTTTTCAAAAGACTGTAAATCATATTTGACTAATGCTGATGTAACAGAAGCTATCTTAAAGTGACTATATGTAACTTTTAAATGTTTCTGAAACTGTGTCATTTTTCATCTGATGATCATAAATGACCTGTAACAGCAAACAAGACTAACAGTGAAAAGAGCACTATTTAGGGCCCGAGCGCCAACAGCGGCGAAGGCCCTATTGAAACTGAAGGAATTCTTCCTGAAAATGTACGTATTTTAAGGGTTTCGGTAATAGGCGCACAAAAATGGCTAGCTAGCACCCCCTACAAAATAAAACAAAAATTGAGCCCCTGCAGTACATTTAACGTAGACTAACGAAACTTGGTACACATATGTAGCATGTCGAGACATACAAAATAGCTCATTGGAGCCGTACCATAAACCGAACAGGAAGTCCACCATTTTGAATTGAAAGTTCGAAATTAGTGCGATTTTGGTCATTTCCACATGTCGTACTTTAACAAACTCCTCCTAGAGATTTCATCCGATCAACTTCAAATTTGGTCTGTGCCATCTTAAGACCTTAAAGATGAAAAGTTATTAAAAGAAAAACTTTTCTTCATAGGGCATGGCCGTGGCGGGGCGGCCATTTTGTGCATTTCACCATCGAAACGGGAAGTGGGTGTAACTTGAGTGTACATTGTCCAATTGGCACGAAACTTTTCAGGATTCATAAGAGTCCAACCCTTTGTACTGCCAGTAACCCCGACGCGCGCAGAGGTGCGAGGGCCCGTCCAACACTGCTTGCAGCTTTAATTTGATATAGTTTTTTATTAAGGCCTCTGCCGGGGTCCGATTTTTCCCGCAAAGTCACAAAATAATTTGAAGCAGGTAGATGGCGCTGCAGAGCACACATTCTGACGGGTCACAGATTTCTTTGTAACACCGGAAAAGCCTGTGCAGCCAGGTAAAAGGTAGCAGGAGATTTCTTTTTATAGGCCTCATTGTATTTTAATTTTATTTTAGAAGTTATCTGTTCTAGTTATGGCTGCTACTGGGGCAGGACCATCACAGGAAAGAAGGAAATTAAACAAAGAACAACTAAAAGCTAAAAGGGAAAGTGAAAGACGGCGGGCGATAACGTGAGTCACACTCGGTCGGGCTTTCAACAAATGGGGACAATTATGTGATTGTAAATGATTCAAAACCAACCCCGAATTGACCCTCAGGTATATAATACATCTATTTCATTCATAAAATAACCAGTTTTTTATTCCTTACCAGTCCATGTTTGTGTTGGCCAACTATTTTCATTTCCCCTGTACCTGTGTAAAGCGTCCTTGGGTTTTATGAAATGTGATATATAAATCTAAGTTATTATTACGTTGGTTGCTACAACAAACTCTTAATGCTTTGGCTCGTGACACAGTGACAGTGATAACGTTGTTACCCGGTTTAGCTAACGAGACATCCAAAGTAGAATAAGTTACTGTATGCAACACTTGAAATGCAACAATGCATCTGTAACATATTCTCTTATTGTACATGAATGATTTTCTGTCCGAGCAAAACATTCATAGTGATTATACGACCTCTCAGTAATCAGCAGTGGGTAATACAGCATAGTAAAGAAACCTTTACAACTACAGGTGTGGTAAAAATTCTACCACTTTTGGCCAAAGCGGCCGCTAGAATCAACACAAACTGAAAGTTACATATAGCCACTTTAAATAATAATAATCAATAATAATAATCTTTGTATGAGTAAAAGCTTTTTCTGCTAACGCAATTCAAGATGTGCACTGTGTGTGAATAGGTTCTATGGATTAAAGGATCCATCAAATTGTACAATTTAAAAATGTCCTCATTTGAAAAATATATTAAAAGCACTTAAACCATAATACGTGATAACTTGTAATGTATCTCAAGAGCTGAAGGAGTTTTTAAGTCGCAAAATGACACATTTTTCAAAAGTAATGAACTCAGGACACATCCAACAAAGACTTGTTGCTGCTTGTCACTTTCAAAGCTGCGAAATTAGAGGTTTCATATATTTGGATCTGTGGTTGTGATGCCTCAAGAATCTGCCAAAATGCTCTTGGCTAAAAATGCTCTTATTTACAAGTTCTCCTTCAGCATTTTTGGAAATATGTTAATGTCACAATAAGACAAATTGGCTCAGGAGGTGAAAAAAATTATTAAATTGTATAGTGAATTCATACACTGAAATGAGAAATAAAAACCATCATAGCTTCATCAACAGAATGAGGATCAAACATGTAATTTAACGGAGTCCCAGCTTATGTGGAAATGTTTGATTTGTGGCATGACTGAAAGTCATCGTGCTGACGTCAAAGGTCTGTTAATGTGTGTCTTAATAACTAATTATCAAACATCAGTATTGCCCTAGAGTTTTCCACTGAATTCCCATTAGCAATGGTGAAATATTTTCATATGTTTTATGCAGGAAGAAGCAGAGAACCAAACCACCCATGTCAAAAATTCACCCTGAGCACTCATTTTCATGTTGATTCTGTTGTGTTCTCAAATTCAACTCAAATCATTGCATCTCATAGAATAAATTAAATGAATTAAAATTTAAAAAGGGCTGCTGCATGCATACAAGTACCGGTAACAGGTGGCATGAGATGACCGATTCAACGTTTCACACTGTGGAACAAAAATAACTAATGTTCTTGCCACAGTCACGTTTTTCTCACTTTCTCTGTGTGGTAACCTTTGTATCATGAGTTCATATTTCAGAAACTGTTACACTGTTATCCCTGACGCTCAGGATGTTCTGGCCTTGCAGAGGGTTGCTGTTCTTTTTATACAAAAGGCTCGATAGATTTTTATAAAGTTGTTCTCTGCAGTCAGTTGCCCTTAGTCTATATCCACGACGTTCCACATTGCTCCGGTGCCGCCGGAAATTCCGGATTTCACTCTTTTTCGGCCGGATGTCCAACACGTTCCGATTTCTTTGTGTTTAAACTGCAGTGGATTTATGAGGACTATAGTTAACTACTCCTCAGATCTGTGCAGGGTAAATCCAAACAGCTAGCTAAACTGCCAAAACAAGTTCCTTCATGAAGCTATTTTGCAGAGGCACTGTTGCTCCGTCTGGCAACAGTGCCATCGTCTTGGGCGGCACTGCCCAAAACTATTGTGATCGGTTTAAAGAAATGTCAATAATCCAGAGCACGTTTCTCCCCCATCCCAGAATGCTGTGTCGCTAGACTGGGAGTCTGGGAGACTAGGATCAGGATAGCCCATTGGTCAGGGAACAGGAACTGAACTTGCGAGCATGGAGGCCTAGTCAATCATAGCGCTTGAATGCTACGCAGAGCGTGTCTGGCAAAGAAAAGCAGTGGGATTTATAAAAACACCTCCTGGCCAGTTGTCTTACCCTGTTAGCTAATCTTTTAGTTTACTAAGCCCAACTGATTTTCTGTAAATGTGTAAAAGCTTCTGACCTGCACTGGCTCTGTATGTAGACTGTATATTTGTGAGTACAACACTGTGTAGGTCAAATAGGCCTGACAAATGTTTCATTTGTGTGACTACAAAGCGTGAGAACACGGAGGTTATCATTTGCTGCTTTGTAGCTTTTTGCATCGCTGCTCTCTATATTCCGACGTTTGCGAACAGCCCAGTGGAGGTCAAATAGTGTAAACGCCAACAGTGATATACTGATGTGTGTGTGTGTGTGTGTGTGTGTGTGTGTGTGTGTGTGTGTATCTGATTTACTGTGTGTGAGAACGTGGAGCCTGTCATTTCACAAAACCACATGACTGGCGCTAAAAAGAGGAGGGAGTGGATGTGTGTGCGAAGGGGGCGGGTGGGTTAAGATCGCATTTGGATATGTTAAGAAGTCCTTGAAGGGTGGTTATAATTGTCAGATATACCAGTCTGACTCATTGTTTACGGCTCGCGACAAATGCCCGTGTGTACTGTAGCCTTCCATTCATCAAGCTACCATTACTGATTAGGCCTGTGCTGAGTTATGGTGGGAACCAGTAACATTTCCTCCCTCATGTAGACCCGGGTTCCTGCTGATAACAAACAACCGCACAAAGCCCTGCTGTGTGTACGTGCCCCACAGCCTGTGTTGTGCTGCACTGTGGGGAGAATGGTGCATTTGAAGGCCCTGTTGCATTCATATTGGTGGCAAGGTATTAATAGATTTGAGACATGGAGGACCCTTATATAAACCAGGAAATACACATCAGAAGGAGGTTCCTCCCAGTGCCACTTATTCTATTTTCTATTCAATCACAGTCCATGTCAACACGTGGGCCAACTTTGAGTGTGTACTTGTCAACTCATATACTATTATTAACCGCAGTATTTCATTTGGTACGTGACTTTCTTTATATTTTCATATTCTATTGTTCCCCTCCAGGTCCAATTCTTTTTAAGAAATCATTTTAAAAGGACATTTTCAATTTTCAAATTTGTTTGAAGTTTCCTTGAAGTCAAAAGGTAACTCTTTGCAAAAGATGAGACCAGGAGACACTGGTGTGTAAGAGGAAAGAGACATGCAACACAGGCCCTTTAGCCAGACTTGGAACAACCCTGTGCATTGCTGTTTATATATATATATTTTTTTACTGTACTAGTACTACAGATATGGCTCTTTGATTGGCAATGTAAGTCGGTCGATCTGTCAGTCCACCATTTTGGTCCAGATTAAAATATTGCAACATCTCAACAATTGGATGGAATGTCATATTATTTTGACTTTCAGGTTCCCCAGAGGATGAATCCTTATGACTTTGATAATCCTCTGACCTTTCCTTTTCCATGAGGTTGACATTTTTTGGCTCCCTGTCTTTATCATTTTTAACACAATGCTTAAAGTATTATAAGTATCTTTTGGTAAATGTGTGAAATTTCTCTTATTTATTATACTTTATACAACACAGTCTGTGTGTCTGTCCTGGAGATTTCAAGTGTGTGTTAAAAAAACCGCTGCATAATAACTGTTTCATCTAAGTGGTTTTATTGCTTATTATTTATATTACATTTTACATTATTGCAGCACTCAAAGTTAATTTCTTTTGCTTGCTGCATTGACTTGTTTTTCTCCACAGGGACCAATAAAGTTTTATCTCCTGCCGCCTCTACAGCCACTCCTACAGGCCATTTCGGTAAGTGAGAGTACTTTCTCAATCTGCCAAGTTAAATAACCCTTTAAACTGTATAATGCATTAATGAAGACAAATTGATCTGTGTGTGTGTGTGTGTGTGTGTGTGTGTGTGTGTGTGTGTGTGTGTGTGTGTGTGTGTGTGAGAGCTCCTCTCCTTCTGTTCCTCTGTGAATCTGCTGTGTTTGGTTTGGTCTCCAAGCACCCAGATCATGTTTGACAGTGGCTTAGAACGAAACAAAAAATATCTTTGCACTCAAGGTGCTTTGGAGAGGTTGAGCCCTGTTTGTTCACCTGTGTTGTGTTGTGCCTTTTGCGTACAACAATCACTGCAGTGTCTGCCGGGAACATTAGCTAAGATCTTATGTAAGCCAGACTAATTACTATAAAAGACCTGCAGTGGAGGAGCTGATCACATGTGGTGGGACATGTTTAGCTTTTGGCAAAACTCAAACACAACACAAACGTCAGTGAAATTTTGATCACTTGTGCATTGTTGCCTTTTCCATCAGAGCTTCTACAAAATAATTTAATGTGCAAAATTATCTGGTAAAGATTATCGTCCTGTATAATGTAACAAGTAGGTATGCATGTGAGAGATATGGAAGAAATCGGCACAGTATGTTTTACGGCTGTACCGAATACTATTTTTTGATCATCGAAGCTTCGGTGCTTTTCAAGAGCAAATATTTGAAGCTCATATATCTCAGCACAAACAGTCTCTTTCAACCTGTGCCTAAAGTCAACTGATTATAGTTATGTTTAATTTCATTCATTCAGGGCCTTGTTGAATATTCACTGATTTCATGCAAATATCACCAGTTAACATGATCACCAGCTAAACTGGCACACCGGACTGTTTGACGAGTTACTACAGATGCAGTGTGTGTGAAAGAATGTGCGGCCAGCCGGTGCCTCACTGTATTGGCATTGTGCACAGCCATAACGTTACTATATTTACCATTATCAAATCACCTGACAACGACACCAGGCTAATACAGTATACCCATACAGACCTGTACACACATCATACTGCTAGCTTGCCGTGGACATTTAGCTAGCAGCTTAATCCCTACAAAACACCACAGTGAATTTCAGCCTGCGTGCATGTTTTTTCAGAAAACGAATATTCAAAGCCCAAAATTGAAAATCGAATGCCTACCCATCGAACAAATATTTTGAATATTCAGATCCAGCCCTAGAATGTTTACATGCACTCAAGAAACCAGGTGACTCAAGCTCCTTTCACACATGCGGTGTCGGTCATGTGTGAATGGGAGCAGGGATCGATATTCAGTGAACTCTGTGCTGCTAATTTCCCACCTCAAGACCTCGTAACATTTTAGGGAAAAATGCAGGTAGACTGTGGCTGTGTTGTAAATGAAAGCAGTAACATGTCAGGGGGTGAGCACGTAAAGGGTTATGTCCATCTGACGAAAGACACTTTTACTTGGAGAGAGCGAACCATTCACAAGACTCCGATTATGACGTATTTGAATCTGTGACTTGTTTACGGTTTAGCATTTACGACAAACATGTTGAATGTTAAATTACAAGAACATTGGCACCGGACAAAAACTGCTCCAGATTTCTCAACCGTATTTTGGAAACGTTACTTATTTTTAAAGGGCCTGAAAACGTATTGTCTAATCAGTTTCATACTATCAGTTATGGGATCCTACACAAACACACTACTGTAGTTGCTTCCAAATTTAAAAGAATTTTACACAGATTTCTGTATTTGTTTTTCTCCTTTTTTTGCACTTCTTACTGGTTTGAGGTGGGCGGGGCACTGTTGGGAAAAAGTCATGTACTTTTGTGTAGAGTTGTTCGGATACCAGTATCAGAAATGGCTCTAATACTGCCTAAAATGCTGGTAGGAATCGGAGAGTACGTAAGTCTAGGCACCGATCCAATACCATGTAATTTATCCCCAAAACTAATGTCCCCTATAACTGACTGTCAAACTAGACAATTAAGGAAAGTTCTACGGCATTCATTCTCAATCTGTATTTTTTCATGTTTTACAAAGGGTTTAACCTGAGCCAGGAGCGCCACACTGGTATCACATCGGTACTCGGTATTAGCTGATACGCATGTTCAGGTATTGGAATTATAAACATTTGAATTAAAAAACTGTTGACAGTTGGTGGGTTGTTTGGTCACTGTCAATCAAAATAAACCACGCCCACAGAGTGCATACCTCTATATAATTGTCGACCTTTGCTCTTCTGTGTGTCCAAGAGCTGACAGAACAGTAAGAGCCCTGCTCTTCCTTACAGCATGAATGTCAGAAAATATACATTGATACATGTAATGATCCTTTATTTTATCTGGCCATTCTGTTGTCAAAGTGATACTTTCCCTATCTTAAGCCTTCGTCTTAGGGGTGTGTGGGGGGGGGGGGAATCGACACATAATAGTATCACAATATTTTCCGTGGCAATACTGTATCGATACACGGACGCCAAGTATCAATCTTTTATTATACGAATTGCACATTAGAATCTAACTTTTCTACAACAGGGTTTCATGACGGTGTTGGTCAGTTTGTCTGTTTGACAATCCCATTTTACAGCAATAAAATTGTAGTGGGATAAACAAAAATGTGTCTTTTTAGGTAAAACAAATATTTGGGGACATAATTTGAAGTTGGAAAAAAGGAATAAATTGCAATATATCGCAATATGTTCTAAATTGCAATAATAATCCTATCGTCACATAAGTATTAAGGCAATATCGTATCGCGGGGTCTCTGGTGATTTCCACCCCTATTCGTCATTCGCATGCTTACATGTAAAACAAACCCAATTTGCTTGCGTGTATACTTGGCTAAGAAACCCGCTTTCAGCAGGTTATAACAAGATAAGATATAACAATATAGGCAACATGACAAACCAACAGCAAAGAGCGAAAGAGCAAACATGTTAAATATTCAGTTCTTGGGCAAACAAATCAATCAAAGCAATTTTTTACTGAAACTTGTTGATACAAAACATTATAATGTATCTTTCTAAACTACAGCTGCGTGAGAGAAAAGACATGGCTCTGGCTGGTAGCGGCTAACAACAGGACAGGCCTGATTAGCGAGACACAGAGGAGCGCTGGCTCTGCATTCCCAGCTGCCTCTGTCCCAAACACACTGTCAACAGCACATCAGCAGACCCCCCACCCTCCCAAAATCACCCTCCAGAGAGGTGACACACATCCATCGTCCTGCAGACCTGGACAGTAGTTAGCAGCATGACAGTGGGGGACAACATGTTCCTGCTCTTCTGAAGTGCTCCTGAGCAAGAGTCAGTGGCTGATGAAGGGTGAAGCAAAGACAGTAACTCTGGGTTCTAATTGACATTAGCTGGATGATTCCTGCCCCCCTTAACCCTTATGTTGTCCTTTGGTCAAATTTGACCTGTTTTCAAAACTTCTATATCAGAAATATGGGTTTCTTTCTAACCAAAGTACCCAAAATGTAAGTACAATTGCAAGTACTTGATCACTACTTTAATTGGATTTTGGGTATTCAATTTTATAGCATTTGAAAAAAAAATTTAAAAAATGAAATGGTATCAAAACAGTCTCCTGACTGAACTTTGACATACACACGTCTGTAATTATCCATCAACATAGGTTCCTCTAAAAGTAGTGAAAAGGGACAAAAATGTCAGAAAATGTGAAAAAAAAGAAGAAGTTTATTTTCATTTTGACGCGGGAGGACAACAAGTGCATGGTCGACCGGAAGACATCACAAGGGTTAATAGGATCTTTGATGCTTCCTTGATAATACTAATTTCAGGCAATTTAAACTGTTAGAAGTTAAGGATGTCGACTTAATGTGTTTATGTCATGCTAATTAACTTCCTGAATGCGCAATTTCTTTCTTACCTCAATCAGGATTAAATGAGGCAGAGGTGGAATGTGGTAGGAATTTAGATGATTGCTTTGCCAAATCTGGAAGTAATACCTCCACTATGTGCAGTACTGGGAATGGGGAATGGGGAATCCCTAATTCATCCCCATGTAGTGCAGAGGTTGGGTGTTAATTGCTTAATGCCAATCATGTTTTCAGTCCTATTTGTCTTTTGGTTGAGAGTTAGGCCCAGGGCCAAATAAAAAGTGATTCTTCTTTTGGTGCATTCAGATTTAAACACGCTATTATCTGTCAAAGTGAGAATAAGAGTTGTTTAGGTGATGTCAGGTATTTCCAGGCATCAATCAGAATTTCGGAATTGAAAACAAAATGACAGATTTGATGGAGATTAAGAATGACAGTGAAGATTACCTGAAACCATCATTTTTACGCAACATTAGTTGTGAAACCAGATTTTCAGGTGTTTTTAAAGTAAAATTTCATCTTTCGAGGATCTATGCTTATTCCCTTCTTTCTGAGAGTTAGAAAAGAAAACCAACTCTCATTCTGTTTGTAAAGAACGGAGCAGGGATTAGGAAGAAGTTGGCCTAGTGTAGAATAGAAGGAGGGCTAACAAAATGTTGTATCTCCTTTGTTGCGGAAGCTGAACTCATTTTATGTCTCTGAGGAAATGTCATGCTAGCTTTTATCATTCCCTTATATGAAGTCTTTTAACTTTTTCATTCATTTGCTGGTTGTATGGATTGTCTGTGAAAAGAATAGCCTCATTAACATTGTAAAGATCTACTCTAAGATCTCTGGACTTCAGTTACCAGAGCTGAGCTCCCTCTGGAAGAAACTGGTAGTCCAGAAAGCTCAGAGAATCATGGGTAATACTGGCCATGTTCTTTCTTGTAGATTCTCTTTAATACCATCAGGGTGGCGCTATCTTGTGCATATCTGAAAACCTGTTGATATCCAAGTCTTTCATTATGTTTAAAAGTTGCTTTTTTTCTCATCGGGTCCGCAGCCTTGCTTACTGTCGGCTGGTTGGTTTGTGTACAGCAACCATAGCAACGCACAGAGCTGACCATATGCTCTAAACAGGCAAGAGGCTAGCTTGACAAGCCAGACCCACATCAAGATGTCTGGGAACACACCATTGGCAGGGCTCAATCCGAAGGGCATGATAAACGGTTGTCTTTCAAATTCCCTCTGCACACAATTGGATAGTGCTACAACCAACCAGAGCAACGAAGAAGGGGACGTAGTCAAAACTCTGAACACATCTTCCTTTTTTAAGAATGACTTCAGTGCCGTTCTTTGTTCTTTTCTCAAAGAAAAGCTTAACTCCAAGTCTTCCAGAGTCACGGGCAAAGCCGTTTCGAAAGACTGCTGTTCGCCAGCAGCAGCAGCCATCTTCTTTATTTTCAAATAGTAGGGAATTCACGCAGAACCGTCACAACTCTGCCGTCATTATGTTAAGTCCGCCCACCGACTCTATACACCATGTGATTGGCCTGACTAGAGTTTGGTTTTTCCAGCTCGCAAGGCAACGGAGAGTTGCTAGACGACCCTGGCTGCTAATTACATTTGTTGCCGCTAGGGTGCGTCTAGATTTCTAGGTGTAAACTGCGGTAAAAACCCGATTGAGACGCATATTCCGAATATGCTGTATACATGTCCAAAGAATGCCTCTAAAACCTGAATAATACCGGAATATCCTCCATGTCCTAATCGTAAAATGCTTTATTCGGAAAAAGGCTTTATTCAGAATATCCAAGTGGAATTTGCTGTTGACATGACCTGAATCGAAATGTTGTCATATTCGGAATAATAGTGGAATATTGGTGTGCATGTCAACATACTCAATGATGTCAGGGACAAACTCTGGACTGCCAAGTGAGATTAGAGGCTAGAAATGATTTTAAAACTAATGAGAAGTAACTTTAGAAAGTAATGAACTCCTTAATTCCTTTTTAAATAATTGAACTGGATCTACTTTTCTAATCCTCACACATGTTGACAGTCAACCTAGTTGTCTGGACCACATTTCCTATCCATCACTCATCCATCTTCTCCAACGTATACAGTCATCCATCCTGCAAATGTGACAACTTTATTGTCCATTACATTAACAACATATGGAACTCTGTCTCTGCATTAACAAACATGGTGGTTAAAAATAGATTTAAAAGCATGGACTGACAGATTTACAGTGCATGACATAAATAACATTAGATCCTTACACCCACCAGACACCATATGAACAAACAGGTGTCCTCCCCGGTATTGTTCCGACTTTTTGTTTAATCACACTATGTATCAGCATTGAGAGCTAAAACGCCTGCTCTTTGTGTTTCTGTTGATCAGATAACATCATGATATTCAGGATTCTTTCATCAGTATTTCACTCTGTTATTCTTTGGAAGTCAGTTGTAATGGACACTATTTTTAATAATAATTGTATGCTTTCCTTGTACCTGTTACTCTGAAAAGCTGTGAGCGTGGAGACAAACAAGTCAAACCTGGGCTCAGATCATCTCCGCTTCTTGCCCTTTTGAACTACAGTATGTGAGGTTGAGTTTGGTTTGGTTGGTATTTGTCATCTTGGGTGATTGAATTGTTGGTTCTATGATGAGGATAAAATAGTGTCAGGAACATAGAGACTAGAACATAGGGTTGGGAATCTCGAGGCACCTCGCCATTCGATTCGGATTCAGAGTGGAATGGAAGAGATGTGTTAACTGGAAGGTTTAGCTAGTTCTCCTGAACCATATGTTCAAAACTTACAAAAAGATAAGCACTGTAATTCGTATGATTTGCACGTTTTTTTGTTGTTGCTGTGTGTACCACATTGAAAAACTGTATAAACACTGTCTAAGAACGTGGTTGGCTGCATAAGGAGGTGGATGGGTGGATGGCTGGGCATTAACACACAGAACTTTCACACTCAGGACTTTTAAGCCAGGGAGCGGAGTTCGCTTCCCGGAGAAAACAAAAGACTTTTAACCATGAAATGCATGTTTCTTGGGAGTGTTTAAATACAAACCATGATCTTTTTCCTAAACTTAACTAGTCGTTTCATTAACCTAAACTTAACTTTTGTCGCCGCATATTGCTCACTTTTGCTTGCCTAAACTATCGTAATCTCTGCCGAAATAACCGACATCTCGCGGTGCTCTTTATCCGGCGCACCTATTCTCGGGTAACTGAACCATCCATCCATCTTCGTCCGCTTATCCGGGGTCGGGTCGCGGGGGTAGCAGCTCCAGCAGGGGACCCCAAACTTCCCTTTCCCGAACCACATTAACCAGCTCCGACTGGGGGATCCCGAGGCGTTCCCAGGCCAGGTTGGAGATATAATCCCTCCACCTAGTCCTGGGTCTTCCCCGGGGCCTCCTCCCAGCTGGACGTGCCTGGAACACCTCCCTAGGGAGGCACCCAGGGGGCATCCTTACCAGATGCCCGAACCACCTCAACTGGCTCCTTTCGACGCGAAGGAGCAGCGGCTCTACTCCGAGCTCCTCACGGATAACTGAGCTTCTCACCCTATCTCTAAGGGAGACGCCAGCTACCCTCCTGAGGAAACCCATTTCGGCCGCTGGGTAACTGAACCACCAACTACAACTGACTTGATGGAGCACCATGTGGAGCACCTTGTGGAGCACCATGCGGAGCACCGTAGTCGGCGTCACAAAGCTCTGTAGTGGCTTAAACAGTTAGCTACTGCCGCTCTGTAGCACGGAGCTCTGTAGCCGATGTCACGTGCCGAGCCAGCGGTCTCTTAGTTTTTGTATAATATCATAAGTTTTTAGTGTGCATAACTTTTTGTACGATATCATATGAACCCGTTCATGAGAATGTGTTGGAAGGTGACATCACCATATTTTCCAGCATTGCTTGTGTTGCAAAGAACAAAAAAGAAAATAAACCAAAGTGTGCCTGACAACTTGCGTTCAGTGTGGCTCTTGTCCAGGTCCCTTTTCAGGGGTTGCCGGTTGGATTGTATCCATTCGCGGTTGCTCCGCTCTGCCATCCTCACCAAAAGTCAAGAAGTAGCCTAGCTCAAAACTTAAACACAGTGCACATGTTTACGTTCATTATGTTTTACCATCCAATTGGTTAAGTGTAAGGCCGGTATCACAAAACTGTTACAGGCGATCATAATATCGATTATGTTTTGCACCCATCCCTAGAGAACAACAAGGTTGAAGTGTCTTTGACATTTCTGAAGTGACTTATTGAATTCTTGAGTGTAGGTTTATTAATAATTGAGATTTGTCGGGTTTTAATGCCAGAAAATATTTAGCGATTCATTTTCTGTTGATTGTCTTGTCTTTTCAACACTGGTTGCCTCTTCATAGTTTTTAAGCTTCAGAATTATTCTATTGGCAATGTACTGGCAAATTACAATTGTTAAGAACAAATATGTTTTGTCTTTTTAGTCTCATCAGAATCTACTGTAACTAACTACTATAAAACCAAGCTGACTGCAGTTGCCATCCCCCAAGCTGCAGACTTTTCAGAAACTCCTTAGGAGTATTTCATACTCAAAAGAGATTTTTATTGGAGCATACTAGAAGCTTGTAGCAGCAGTTGCTGTAGACAGGGCTAATCTGACGAAGAGGCCATGCCAAGCAAAGTCAGGAGCCTTGAAGGAGTGAAATCTAATATGCGGTGGGGTGCAAAGGATGTTCTACCAGTCAGCCACTCTCTTATTAGGACATGTGGGAACAGCTGTTTGTGTATGTTTGTTCCTTCGGCTCGCTGAATGCATGAAGAGAGTGATTCAATGCTTGTCTGGCTGCAGACGGTGCAGAGTCACAAACACAACACAAACTAATGCACACGGAGGTACACACATGCACGCACGCAATTCCCGGCAATGATACAAATTGCCCTTTTGCGACAAAGAATAAACTGAACTGAACATAGGCAAACAACACCTGAACACCACATGTTGAAACACAACCTCGTAAGCAAATAATCACGTGAACACACTCGTCGTATGTTAGGCACCGTCATAGTAACCATCTCTGTTTCTCCTGGTAGTAGATGATTGCTGGCGTTGCCTTCCAGCTGTTGTTGGTGATAGCGGGGCAGCTGGTCACGCAGGGGCGGTTCTGCCTCGCAACACTTGGCTGGCCATTTTGCTGGGTAGATGGTTAGCTGCTACGCTGAGCGTGTTAGCGCTCACTGACCTGACCTGACTTCACTTCAGCTATTCATCCTGATTGTTCAGACTCCTTATCACAAGCAGAACTTCACATCTTTTTTTCTCTTCCTTCCTGAAAAAGTTTTTTTGTTTTGTTTTAATCACAAGGTTTTTTAAAGGCCCAACATTCATAAAACTCTTTACAAATAAAAAATAACCATACAAATCTTTCGAACCAACAATGAGAGCCTGTATGGTACTTTGTGATAGCAGAGATATGGAAACAACAATGGAGCAGAAACTGCTGCCCTTTCATGGTTTGTTGTATTCGTGTTAGTAGTGTTTTTTTATTGTGAAAGTTCAATCAGTTTAAAGTATAGTTCAATAGACGATTTGCCAGATACGCGCCACCAAAAGCTAGCAGCTGGACCTTGAGTAAAGTTTTCTTTGCCAAAGAAGGTTATTTGTTTGTTGTTTTTTTTTCTTTTTTGCAAGATTCTGATTGATCTCTCAGGATTTTGCTTCATATTCACCATATGCTGTCAGGACATATAGAGCTCAACGGTTCTGGTTCCGGAAGTGTTTTTCCCCTTTCATTATCTTATATGCTTATATAAAGAGTTTTAAGCCTGAAACCAAACCAACCAGCTAGGAGATGAATCATTACCATAAAACATTGTATTCGGCACAAAATAACCTTTTTGAAAACAGCACAGAAAAGCAAAGGTACAAGACTGTGAACAGACACGATAAGAGATTCGCTGTAGCCGTTTGCGGGTGCGTCAAACATTTCCATAGCGACCTCCACCAATCAGAGACGTTGCTGTTATGCTTAGGATTGTAGGTAGTGTAGTACTGACATCACGAATAAATGTGTTTTTCTAAAAACAGTTGATATCATACGGACTTCTAGCTTCTACAGGAGCAGAAACCTTTGTTTTATAATCACACAGCTCATGGTCAGTCTACCTTGCATGGTTTAGACATGATGGCTAATAATCATAATCCTTATGGAGAAAAGGTTTAGCCTAACCCTTACCCTAACCCTAAATGGGATTTTTACTGCCAGAACCACACAGTTATGTTACGCCCTATTTCATCCACATTTCAGATTCCATCAGTACATCATAAGGCAGGGAGGTCATGACACACATTTTTTAAAGCAACAAAAATGGTTTTCATGCACAAATCTAAAGAAGTTGCTGTATCGAACCATTTCAGTATAGAAGTGGGTTTTTATAATGTTGTTGGTTAAACCTGCACACACACAATCCCATATATGCAAGCATGTAGGCACGCACATAAAAGACACATGCATGCATTCACACACACACATGCACATACACATCCATGCATGCAAACTTTTGTACACACACTTCCTCCAGACTCCCCCTGACACACACAGATCCAACACACTGTACACATTTTTCCAGAGAGCTCCCCTCTGAAGCCGGCTGAAAATAGCTCCATCTCGACAGTGTGTAAAGTGTCCGGGCTCTCACAGCTGATTGTGTGGCCCACAGAGAAACATTGTGAGGCTGTGGGATGTGACAAGAGCGCCGCCGTGGGTGGAAAGTTCTCTTGAAGGAAAATTCCACCCACTAATCCTCTTCGATATCACCAAGTGGCGAAGCTCCCTCTCTCAGAGCTTACACTCAGCTGTGGGCCATACGTGGGTAAAGTACAGTTGCTGTTGACTTCTAGCTGCTCTGTAGACATTTTAGTCAAACCTAGCATTGAAAGCAACACTTGCTGTTTCAAAGAATAATTCTTGGATGTACTGTATATCTGCTTTAAAAGTTATTGGAAAAGAAGAAAGAAAAACATTAGTCCACAAATGCTGCTTATCTGCAACTTACTTCTGTAAGTTGCAGATAAGCAGCATTTGTGTTGCTTTCGTTCTCAGATTTTAATGAACTCGCACCAAAACCAAGTTTTCACTGTTGATATTTTATTTCAGTTAAACATTTTTCATTACAGCTGCTGAAAATATAAACATTAGAGGTGTGACGAGATCTCGTCCCATGAGATCTCGCGAGAAAAATGACGAGAAAAATTGTCTTGCGATGTCGGTCACAAGTGCAGAGCAGCAGCCAGTAGACTGAGTCTAACCTGGTTGGTCTTAATAATACATCTGGCTTTGAAGATGAGTCTGGCTTGGACCTCTAAATTAGCATAGAAGATCCCCAAAGTTTGCCAAAGTTGACTCGGAGTTCGCAAAAGCGGAGTTGCAATTGTAAAAAGCTGCCGGTAAAACCCAGCGTTAGAACGTTAGAGGGTATGACTGCTCTTTCTCCCTCTCTCTCTCAGTCGCGCCCGAGACACAGACACGGACTGCAGCGGGCAGGTTCAGTGTGGCGCTGACTTGCACAGATCGCTCTCTTTCTCCGGAAGCTGTCGAAAGCTGAAAGCAAAACCTAACTTTACTTTTAATGATATTAAACAAAGAGAAATGTTCTCCCCTCATCTTAAAAGGGTCATAAATCAAAAAAGACCGCGAAGGAGGATGTGAAATCCTTTAGTTGCTTGCCATGTATATGCGGGATCAGGAACTGAGTCGGTATTAATTGATATAAATTCAGCCAGTTATGTTCTAAATTCTGCATCAAAAGCTGTGTTCTGGAGAAGGGAATTATTAAATTGCCATCTCCTAGATCTTTCTCCTAACATATCACAACAGAATGTGGTTATCAGTGCATTGTGGTCAGACAGAATTGCTGGTTCTATTGCTATCGTGTGGAACATTGCCTTAAGCTCACTGGAGCACAAAATAATCAATGCGGGAGTCGGTGAGGTGATGTGTGGAAAAGAAGGTGTAGTCCTTGCTAGTAGGATTGTGAATTATCCATATATCTGAAAGATGCTTTCAACTGCTTTGAACATGTCTGATATATGTATCTGGGCTTTGGTGTGATTGACCCCTGATCTATCCTGATTGAAATCTAGTACTCCCCTATAATTAGTGAATATTCGTTGAGAGAGAGCAATTCATTGGTTAGGCGCGAGAAAAAGCTTTCATCATATGTAGACGGTGCAAATACCGAAACAAAGACTATTTTCCTACTCCTTATCGTGGTACATGTAAGGGCGTTCAGCGTGCAGCTCGTGCTGTATCCCCTCAGGCGTCCGAAGCCGCTGGGTCTTGAATGTGACGCAGTCAGATTGGTCCGGCTCACATACCATGACTTCCTGCATCTCAGGTTCTGCCCCAATGTGTTGCTGCGAAGCATTAATTTCGGCTAGCACTCCCTTCACTGTGCTATATATCACTGATTTAAGCGCACGTAGCTGCTTCTCCAAGACCCGGTCGATTAATTCCTCCATGTTAGAGAACGTGTCCATATCAGCTGCTCCGTTAGCTACCACTCCATTAGCCACCGACATGCTAGCGAATTTCTGTGAACGAGTAGACAGCCCAGGCGACAACGAGACGTGCCTGCAGGCGTTTCACCGAGTCATAACTCACGTTATTGTTTTGTGTCAACAGTTAACTTAATTTAATATTTTATGTGGCGTTTTCTTTTGCGGGGTGCAAATGTTCCACCTAGTTACTTTGCTGCGTCCGGAGCTTAGCACCACCCAAGACGACTGTGATTGGTTTAAAGAAATGCAAACAACCCAGAGCGTTTTTTTCTCATATCCCAGAATGCATCTGTGGTGTAGCCAGACCTTACTCGACAGTGCTGTGGAGATAGAGCTGGCAATGTGAGACTAGGTTGAATGTTTTTGCCCATAAAATCACACCAAAACAAAAAGAATGAACCCAGAAATATAAGTGTGTGTGTGTGTGTGTGTGTGTGTGTGTGTCATGTGAACAGCAATAGGCTAGCACTACATGCATCTATTATAAAAGCCTGTGTGCTTTACGCCCACACAGATCACAACAGAGCAGCATCATCACTCAGTTTAACAACTACGATTAGCTGCAGCATGATTAGCATTGTTGCTAAAGCGTGAGAACGTTCCGCTGGGGTGTGTGTGTGTGTGTGTGTGTGTGTGTGTGTGTGTGTGTGTGTGTGTGTGTGTGTGTGTGTGTGTGTGTGTATGTGTATGTGTGTGTGTGTGTGTGTGTGTGTGTGGTGTCCTCCATGATCCAAACTCCCCCCCAGCCTTTCATCTTCCTGTTCTCACGCCTGTCAGGACTTCCTGCTCACGCCCAGCCGGCCACACCCTCTGCATGGCTGACAGCCCGCCCGCTCGCTGTCACTGCAGCGTACACGTCCTTCCCTTTAATCCTGCCGGCCACTTTAATTGGTCTGGTCTTTAAGATATTGTTTCACATTACACACTCTGAAACGGGTTTTATGTCCTCTGTGCGGTGTCTTTATTGTGAGAGGAGGTGCATGTGTTTGTACACAGCGTGGTGAGTAAAACAGACGAGAGTTTGAAATTTGTGGGTAACCAAGACACTGTACTGTAAGTAAATGCAGCAGGTATAATTATCTACAAACATGTTTTGTAAGTGCAGGGGGTGATTTATAGGATAATAAATGCTGTGTTGATGTTTGATTAGTATTTGGTTCATGATGCATTACCTAATCCTGCTTCAGGACCTGAAATTACTTTGATTGGATCACTAAAACGGACAAAAGTTTATAGATTAGTTTATAGAATGTATACAAAGAATATAATACACATCTTGCTTAGCCCATACAAATACAGTATATTCATTAATTTAGGTACTACTAAGTATTTTTCTAAAGGGTTTTTGTAGTTTGATTTAATTACTTCTTTTACAAATAGTCTTAACAGTAGCATGCATGACAAGTTGGGGCCTGGAGAAACCTTGACATTGAACTTAAAAGTAACATACTAGTATTTTTGCATATTTAAGCTATTTGGTGCAACACATATTATACTTGACAATATATATAAACATATAACCCCAAAACAAACCCATTCAATATCCACAAGACCAGAGCGTCTAAAGTCATGCTAGCAGCTCTGTGAGGCTGTACTTAAGCAAAACGGTGCTTGTAGCTAAATGATAACGTCAGCATGCTAACACGCGTAAATGACAATGCTATCATGTTGATGTTTTCCAGGTACCGTGGTCGCCATCTAAACATAGCATTTCAACATGCTAATATGTTTGTATAAAGTACAAGAAATAGCACTACACACAAATTACAGCTGAGGCTGATGGGTATTTGGACACCAAAGTATTAAAGTATCATTTTGAAGAAGGTCTCAGTTCTTGCTTTCACTTGCAAAACCACCTGACTGTGATACGGCCACCAGAGGTGTAAAGTCTGGGAGATTTGATGTATGGGGTCTAAAACATGCCAAAACTTCAGAACGGTCCTTTAGGCCAGTGTTTCCCAACCTTTTTGGTCTGCTCATGTACCCCTTCATCAATTCCCAATGTGTGCCAAATGTTTAACATTATACCATTATAAAGTTGGATATTGTTTATTTTTTCATTCAACTGAACGGTCAATATTTATGCTTGTTTGTTCAGCAATCATACTACTACTACTTGGGAGTGAAGCTAAATGTTGGATAAACATTTGAATTTGAACTGAAGTCAGTAGTTTTAGCTACCTACAGCAGCTGCCCATGTAATAATTTAAGCTATTCATTTTTACCATGTATTGTATACCTTTTAGCTAACTATTTCAACTGTTTAGTCAATACCTTTAGCTAACCATTTCAGCTGATTATGCATCACTTTTACCTATTTATTTCTACCATTTATGTATTTATTACTTTTAAAATTTAAGTTTAAAAGTTTAAAATTCCTGTGTTTGTGTGTGTGTAACAGCTGATTTTATTAATCAAATCATACTTTCTATGTCTTCAAATTAGTTGAGCTGCTGCACAATCTTTTTAAGTACCCCTTAGCACTAGCAGAAGTACCACCTGGGGTAGTCTCCCATTGCCAGAACTTCCTCCACAGCGCTGCGGAGGAGGGTCTGGCTAGTCCACACAGCATTCTGGGATGAGGGAAAAACGTGCTCTGGTTTATTGGCATTTCTTTAAACCCATCACAATCTTCTTGGGCGGTGCTGAGCCTCGGGAAGGAACTTGTTTTAGTGGAACATGTGTACGTGCAACAGAACACTCAGATTGGACAGATAGTCTAGCTAGCTGTCTGGATTTACCCTGCAGAGATCTGAGGAGCAGTTAACCATAGTCCTCATAAATCCACCAGAGTTTAAAACACCAACATAAAGAAAGCGGAAGGTAACTGACCGGCCAAAAAGTGTGACATTCGGCGGAATTTCCGGCAGCACCGGAGCAATCCAAGAAGTTGAACGTCATGGATATAGACTACCCGGGAATCATTGCTTTTGGCCATTATCAGTGAATATCTTTCAGTATTATAAACATGGCAACATTTTTTCAGAAAGTGTCATTAGACATTCATAACCATGTTTTTTTTTTATTTTTTTTTATTGCAACACTAATAGTATCCTATAATCCTGCACTTAAAAGATCATTTTTATTATCTCTTTCTCTCTCTTTTCTTTCCTGTGAGAAAAGTGACTACATGACTCATTGTTGTGAAGGTGAGAGATGACTGTAAGTTCACATGGTTTTCAGTATGTTTAACGTCTTCATGCAGGCAGGCTGTGCTTTATTGCCCCTGTGTGTGACCCCGGTAAAGTCTGGAGAGGCCGAGGCTATCATTAGCGGGACCTTTGGCCCTCCCCTTCACTCTGCAGCCAGGCAGCCAGCTGGTCCCGCACTCCCTCATTAGCTCCAGTCCATGTCGTCTGCACTTTACCTGCTGGTCATGTTATACTACCCTCTTATCACAAACACCACGTAAGCGGCTCTCTTTAACCTTGCCCCCCCCCCCCCCCCCCCCACTCCCCCTCTCCCCTCGTCTCTCCCCCGCCTCCCCCCTATCTTAATCTGTGTAATGTGTGTGTAAATAACGCTTGCGTGGTCCAGATAGCTTTTGTTTTACCATCAAACAAGCCCCGACCATGGGAACCTGGTCATTAATTACCATGTGATTCATGGTTATGGCTCTGTGTCTCGTCTCGCCACTAGTCTGTCATTAAGACTTTCCCAGACTTCCCATCCTGGGCCTCTCCCAGCTAACAGCTCACCCACACCAGCACTCAGCCCATGCTAAATCATCAACACCACTTGCACACAATGTCAGCACCTTCTCTTCCACCCGGAATTACACACTTGTTTCCATGCAAATTACAATTACAATGATTCTTCTAAGATAAAATGGGGGAAATTAGGCTGCAATATTCTGAAGTCTGCAAAATGTAAGTGCACAGGTCGAATATAGAAATGCAATAAAATGGTTAAGGTTTAAAATATTTAAACATACAGTTACGCGAGTTAAACTAGAGAAACCTTTTCAGATAGTATGAAGAAAGGTATGAATAAGATGATAATCTACAGATTTACCTACACTGTGTGGAGGAGGAGCCGCTGATATAGCTGTGATAGAAAAACCTTAAATGCATTTAGAATACTGTTAACATGGCAAGTTAGATACAATAACTCTGTGGTCTCCAACCTGGAGGTTGGAGCCCCACCATGGGATCACAAGATAAATCTTAGGGGATGCAGAGTATCAAGGACCAGTTGACTTAACCTTATCAGACAAAATCCGACATTTTGTCAACATTAGGAAAGTCGTGATGTAAAGTTGATTTACAATTTGAATAAATCAAAAAATACAGTTCCCAAGCAATTTCCACTTCATATTATTATTAAATTAGACTTCTGCAGTTTACATGAGCAGTGTTTTCTCCACTCATCAGTGTGTGGGTCACTGGTAGTACGAGTGTCATTTTCCCATTTTTGTTTTTTATTTTTCCTGTTGGACTGAAGGCCGAGGCTGCCACTCAGAGGAACAGAGGGGCTGCTGTCATTCTGCTGTCAGTTGCTACGTTCAGTTTGAGGTTTAGTAACAGCTACAAACTGGATGGGGATAAGGCCAAGAGGCTGGCAGGAGTAATCTTACTGCCATCCCCCCCCCCAACCACTCACTCTGCTCACAGTGTGTGTGTGTGTGTGTGTGTGTGTGTGTGTGTGTTTCTTCTGCATGTGTCTACACTAGCTATGGAAGCGCACTAATGACAAAACCAGTTTTGGAGAAGGAGTGAAGTACATTAACTCAGGACTTAAGTACAATGTTAAAATACTTGTGTTTGAGATTAGAGTAGAAAACTATCGACAGAAAATGAACCCACAATAACATTAAAGTCCGTTTATTGTGTAAATCTTCCAAAATGTCACTGGTTTCAGCCTCTCAAATGTGAATATTTGTAAGTTGTTATATGCCATTCAGACCAAAGATTCACGTCAAGACGAAACCATTTCAGAACATTGCAGGAAAAGGTTGCAGCCGTCTGAACCGCCCCGTCTCAGCTCGACTCAAACCGGCTGATAGGGTTGCCTGCGACTTAGCTGGTTAAGTCTCTTTACGTTAGAGGCGTCGCCTGTTTCAACGGCCAATAGATAGCAATGTCAGTTTGTAAAGTCAGCTACAAACTATAGAAATAAAATGAGCCATTATCCATTTTATTTCTACGTTATAAACTGTCAGCTGGTAGAAATAGCAGAGTTTTAGACGGAGGCTCAACAAGCGCATTGGTGTGAACTGGCAGGTTTTAGAACGCTGCAGACGTGTTGCAAGTAGTTGCAAGTTTCAACTCGTCTCATCGTGAATCTTTGGTCTGGGCTGGGCTTTGTAATCTATAGAAACTTAAATATTTGGGGGTTTTGGACTGTTGTTCATACAAATAAGCAATTTGAAGACGTCACGCTGGACTCGGTACTTGTGATGGTCATCCTTCACTGCTATAATATGTTATGAGCCAGATGATTAATCGGAAAAAGTATCAGCTGATAAATAAATAAAATAATTGGTAGTTTCTGCTCTACTGGAGTATTTAAATTTTAAACTACAACTTTATACTATACTACTAGGGCTGCACAATTAATCGCAATTTTATCGAAATCGCAATATGAACTAGTGCAATATCCAAATCGCAGGAGGGGCGCAATATTTGTTGAAGGCAAAATATGTGTCAAACCATTCTAAAATAAAGTATTGTGGTGCTGCAGAGACATCCCGGCCTACAAATCATATCCTACAGACTAAAGAAAAAATATTTGTTTGGTACAGAACCTCACACTTCAATCTTTTTTTTTTATGTATATATATATTTTTCAATGAAAATGAGAATAATGATAAAAAAAATATCATTCCCTCCAATATCGTGAATCATATCGCAATTGCAATATCAGTCAAAATAATCGCAATTAGATATTTTCCTAATATCGTGCAGCCCTATATACTACTAGGCATTATTACTTTATAGTACTTTCTGCTGTGATATATTTAGTAACTATATTTGACAGCTATAGTTACTTTTCAGCAGCCTGTTGCACCAGCTGTGTAATTATTAAGTTAGTGTGTAAAGTCCAAACCAAACGATACGTTGAAACTAGTTGCTGTTATGCTACTGTAAAGTTGTGTCGATGTTTGGTTGGCACCACAGAGACAAGCCAATGGGCTTGGGCTTGCTCACTGACTCCTTTACAGTATGTTGTCTGTGTTGAATATACTGCTGTTTTTCACAGCCCTGTGATGGATTATTTTTACATTGTAGCATTACCACTTAAGAATAGGAATATTTAATCTACAACTGGACAAAACTTTAAACTATTAACTATAAATTATTAACGTTACTAGAGCTGCACTGTGTCACTTTTAGCGGTTTGTATCACTGGCAGGGAAACTTTGGGAAAGTCTTGCTGAAGCATAAATGTTGGTAAGCGACTCCCTTTCAGACTAAACGCGTTTTTTTACATCTACAGTGCACTGGCACTTTGCTCGTTGCAGCAAAAACGCAGTCATGGAAACCATGGGTTTCAGAGCACAGCGGTGCTGTTGCCGCCTTTGGTCTTAAAGGCCCTGTACAGTACATTTTCACATGCTCAAAATCTGAGGAACAGCTCCAACACACTGAGAAAACGAGTTTATGAATACGACTTGCATTTGATTGAAGTTTGAATTTTGCTATTTGCTCATTTAGTAGTTTTGGCATTAATAAACCTCCACAGTTTCTGGAGTGTGTGTGTTTGTGTACTGTATGTCTGTGAGAGCTTGGTGTTTTTCTCTGAGGATGTTGCTCCAGCTGCCCCAGACTGTAACTTACTCTACCCACGGACACACACACATACACACACACACACACACACACACACACACACACACACACACACACACACACACGCACACACACACACACACAGTTGTTCACGTCACTTCACTGAAGGTGAGAGCAGTCAGACTGTAAACTCTCTACATGATCATCAAATGATATTAGCAAATAAATCCTGGTTTCAGGTATCTAGACGTCTCATTTTGCACAGTTTGTGAGGTCCTGCTGTGTGTGTGTGTGTGACATTAGCACACTAATTTCTAGCTGTACAGTATGTGGTGATTTTCTTTCAGCTCTTAGCAGAAAGTCAAAGTGCTTCTGAAAGATTTAAAGTATTAGATTTTAGATTTTAGATTAGATTTATATATTTAGGCAACCAAACAACAAATAAATATCAGAAAAACATGATGGATGTGCCATACATCCAAATAAGGAAACTTTGATAGTTTTCTCATTCAGTTATAGTGTCACACAGGAACACGCACGCTCAGGAAAACACAGGAAATATGAACAAACACATAACAGGAACATGACACACAAGTGACAACACACACACACGCACGCACGCATACACACACACACACACACACACACACACACACACATACCCACAAATACACATCGAAATACACTGATGCAAGAATTCGCAGCCACACATGAATGTTGTGAATTTATGCTCTCACACACTCGGATTGTGGAGCTCTGGTTCCAGCAGGTTCCTCTGATCCTTTATTTGCTTCCTCTATTTTTAGCCACCTCATTAAACTGGTGCTAATGATTCTTAGCCGTGTAAATGGTCTGATAAGCTAATTACTGGAGGAGAAAAACCTATTTCCATCCCACCCACATAAAGGCCTCTCTGCGTCGCTGCTCTGTTAAAGCTTGTGTGATTAATGGCAGAGGTTTGGCATGCGCTGTGTGTTTTTATTATCACTGGAGAGAAATTCCCTGCATCCACCGAAAGTGGAAACATTTACATAGTGAACATCAGGCAGGCTTAAGCTGCTCTCATAGTTTTTATTTGTTCTTCATATCTAAGTGTTGAGAGGCGATTCACTGATATCGCTTAACTGTGACTGAGGAGTCATTTGAAACGTTCATGCTTGACTGATGCTTTCCTCCTTTCTCTCGCTCCAGTCCACTAGTTACCTGCATCCATTGGTTTCTCTGTTTTTTGTCATTCATGATCTCCTTTATTTTTGTTCAGTCAGTCAGAAGTGAGAAGCAACAAAATATATTGACTCCCAGTTTTGAGTTTTTTCTATTTCCATTTTAGTAGAGAAAAAATACAAGAAAGGAAGACAATTAAAAGAGAGAGTCAGAAAGAAATAGGCGAAAAAGATGTCGCTGGGATCAAATTGTGTTCACACGCGTAGATGAAAACTGAGTCTACAGTCATGCTAGCTCTATAGAGAGCAGTGGTGGAATGTAACGAAGTACAAATACTTTGTTACTGTACTTAAGTACATTTTCCACGTATCTGTACTAAAAGTCAAAAGTATGCACTATTGATTCTACTTAAGTAGACTTTTACTTCTTACTTTACTTTACTCTTCACCTCGCCTCCCCATTTCCGCTGCTTCACACACTATATTTGCTTACGCTCCCATGGTGGAAATAAAACCGTCTTAAAATACGTCCATGAATAAAACCAACCGCATTCCAATTCTAACAACATATTTCCACTTTATGCTGGTTAGGATAGGAACTTTTTTTAAAAGCCAGGCCTTGTTTGTGGTAGTGGACGGTATGGATACTGTCGAAGCCCAGCATCAAAATAACTGAACCACCCCTTTGTAAATCACAGATCACTAGACACATTGCCCTCACTGACCAAGGTGCAAACTAACGAACTAACCAACTTTTAAAAAAATGTTTAATTAAGAGAATTAATCGTTATGCAAGTACTTTTACTTTTAATATGTAAAGTACATTTAAAATCAGGTACTTTTTACTTTTACTTAAGTAGGGTTGTCATTGTGGTACTTCTACTTTTACTAAAGTAAATATGTCTCTGGTTATTTTTACTTTTACTTAAGTACTGAGATTCAGTACTTCCTCCACCACTGATAGAGAGGCGAAGTCCCTCCCCTTTCGGTGAACCACATGCGACCTTATTTCGTAAAAAAATATGTATGGTAGTGAACAGGGCTAGACAAATCTTTTTTTGATACCATTGCACATATGATGTATGTCAAAGATAATTTACAGTGGGACAAAAAAGTATTTAGTCAGCCACCAATTGTGCAAGTTCTCCCACTTAAAAAGATGAGAGAGGCCTGTAATTTTCATCATAGGTACACTTCAACTATGAGAGACAAAATGAGAAAAAAAAATCCAGAAAATCACATTGTAGGGTTTTTAATGAATTTATTTGCAAATTATGGTGGAAAATAAGTATTTGGTCAATAACAAAAGTTCATCTCAATACTTTGTCATATACCCTTGTTGGCAATGACAGAGGTCAAACATTTTCTGTAAGTCTTCACAAGGTTTTCAGACACTGTTGCTGGTATTTTGGCCCATTCCTCCATGCAGATCTCCTCTAGAGCAGTGATGTTTTGGGGCTGTCGCTGGGCAACACGGACGTTCAACTCCTCCAATGGGATTGAGATCTGGAGACTGGCTAGGCCACTCCAGGACCTTGAAATGCTTCTTACGAAGCCACTCCTTCGTTGCCCAGGCGGTGTGTTTGGGATCACTGTCATACTGAAAGACCCAGCCACGTTTCATCTTCAATGCCCTTGCTGATGGAAGGAGGTTTTCACTCAAAATCTCACGATACATGGCTCCATTCATTCTTTCCTTTACACGGATCAGTCGTCCTGGTCCCTTTGCAGAAAAACAGCCACAAAGCATGATATTTCCATCCCCATGCTTCACAGTAGGTATGGTGTTCTTTGGATGCAACTCAGCATTCTTTCCCCTCCAAACACGACGAGTTGAGTTTTTACCAAAAAGTTCTATTTTGGTTTCATCTGACCATATGACATTCTCCCAATCCTCTTCTGGATCATCCAAATGCTCTCTAGCAAACTCCAGACGGGCCTGGACATGTACTGGCTTAAGCAGGGGGACACGTCTGGCACTGCAGGATTTGAGTCCCTGGCGGCGTAGTGTGTTACTGATGGTAGCCTTTGTTACTTTGGTCCCAGCTCTCTGCAGATCATTCACTAGGTCCCCCCCGTGTGGTTCTGGGATTTTTGCTCACCGTTCTTGTGATCATTTTGACCCCACGTGGTGAGATCTTGCGTGGAGCCCCGGATCGAGTGAGATTATTAGTGGTCTTGTATGTCATTCATTTTCTTATAATTGGTCCCACAATTGATTTCTTCACACCAAGCTGCTTACCTATTGCAGATTCAGTCTTCCCAGCCTGGTGCAGGTCTACAATTTTGTTTCTGGTGTCCTTTGACAGCTCTTTGGTCTTGGCCATAGTGGAGTTTGGAGTGTGACTGTTTGAGGTTGTGGACAGGTGTCTTTTATACTGATAACAAGTTCCATCAGGTGCCATTAATACAGGTAACGAGTGGAGGACAGAGGAGCCTCTTAAAGAAGAAGTTACAGGTCTGTGAGAGCCAGAAATCCTGCTTGTTTGTAGGTGACTAAATACTTATTTTCCCGATGAATTTGCAAATAAATTCATTAAAAATCCTACAATGTGATTTTCTGGATATTTTTTTTTCTCATTTTGTCTCTCATAGTTGAAGTGTACCTATGATGAAAATTACAGGCCTCTCTCATCTTTTTAAGTGGGAGAACTTGCACAATTGGTGGCTGACTAAATACTTTTTTGCCCTACTGTAGCATGTGAAGGAAGTCGCAGTTCGTTGTAGGTTTGTCAGTGAACTCTAGCACTACTGTATATATGTCACCTTGTTTGCTGCTCAGCTTGCTTGCTAGCTAGCTAGCTTAGCTTGTTCCACAACACATGTAACATTACCTTACCTGATGTCTTTTATCCAGCGTCTTTTTATCAGCCGGGAAGAGGGAGAACGAGTGAGACACCCTTTATGGGGGGCCATATATCAAGAATGCATGCGTATACTCCACTTTTAGCTCTCACACACAAACACACACACACACACACACACACACACATAAAAAGCATTCACATACACCACTTTTTCTTGCACACACACATAAAAAGCATGCACATACTACCACTTTTCACCTTGCATACACTTTTTTCCCACTTTTATGGGACAGAAAGTAGTGTGTGTATGTGCATGCTTTTTATGTGTGTGTGAGGTAAAAGTGGAGTATGTGCATGCTATGTCTGAGGAGTCTTTCTAATAAACTGTTTACGACAAACTGAGACTTTTTTCACTTGCAAAGTGATCTTTTAAATTGACGAAGATCATATGTGTAATTCATGGCTCAATTCAACCGGGATCAGATAATTATTTGTCTCTCCCCGCTCACTAGCATAAAAAAAACAGCAAAAGGCTGGAGACAAAAATGTCAAATTTGAAATGGACAAGTAACTGTAAAATATTTATTTTTTTAAAGATGCGACCTGTGCCAGTTTGTGATGAGCGTCGTAGCAACAGCAGGTCTGTGCTCAGTGGGCAGTGCTGCAGTTAGAGGACAAGCCCAGGCATGTGAGCTGACGTTGCTGCACAGCCAAAGGATCCAGAGGAATGCGACTTGTATGCATGTAGGTGAGTGAGTGGTGGGGTGACGGCAGCGATGGCGGAAGATGGTGCAAAGGTTCATCTATATAACTGTCGGTGGGTCGTCATGGAGGTTTACAGAGAGATGAAGAGGCAGAGGAGGGGTTCAGTTACACTGCCATAAATCATGTTCGCATGTTTTGTGTTTACAGGGATGTTTCTGTGTCTTAATTTTTCATCGGTCCACACACACACACACAGACACACACGCACAGTGATGTGATGTGTTACAGTGCAACACAACACACAGTGAAGTAACTGTAGACACTGAAATGACATTTGTATCATGGAAAACAGGTTAAAGAAGCACTCTAACAGACCTTTAAAATGTTACTTATTTAAGAATCAATAACTATTTGCAGTAAAGTTGTGGAACGGTACTAAGTACTAAGTAGTACTAAGTACTAATAGTGAAGACGAGTAGATCTTAGCCTCCCATAGCTCCAGTTCTGGGGATTTTCATGCTTCCAGATAATTAAAAGCAACAAAGAAAATAGGGAGGGGAGGAAATGACGAAAGATAGAAGGATAAGGAATTAGAAGAAAGGAAGGAAATGGGGGGTGCAAGGGAAAAATATATCAAAGGAAAGAAAAGGAGAAATATTAAACATAAGGTAAAGAAGGAAAATGAATAGGAACAAAATAGTGAAATCTGAGAGCGGCACTTTTTTCAGTTTTTATTATGTTTGAACAAAATCTGACCCCAGACCCTTTAGTTTGCGTCTCAGACTCAGTGTCAGCATACTGTACATGACTGTGTTTTGAACAAGGTTATTATAGTTTTGCATTTTTCATTAGTTTTTATTTTTATTTCGTTTTGACTTTTTGTTTTCAAATTCAGTTTAGTTTTAATTAGTTTTTAAAGCAGGTTTGCTAGTTTAGTTTTTATTTTTTGAAAATACTTAGTTTTAGTTTAGTTTTTATTAGTTGTAGTCTTAGTTTTAGTCTTTTTTTGTAATATGGGTTATTTGTCAGGGATTTAAAAAGATCAGAAAAGTATTGTGTAATAATAACTCAACAAAAACATCATACAATTTTAGAAATATGTATTCACAATGTATTCAACAATAACACCAGTACATAAAATGTAGCCTACATATGGTCATAAATATGTAAACAGTCCACACAGGACGCCGCAGTATGTGCAAAATGTGTAAGTGACGTGTTCCAGGAAAAAACCTAAATAGCCAACAGACTAAAGAAGACATACATGAACAGGTGTTTTCAACTTTGGTTCGAGTAAAGTGGCGAACTTTTTGCAGTCAATCGACTCACACAGTTGTGTAGACATCCCAGTATTAATCCACATGTTAACCCACGCTTCTTCCCGCTTTTGGTGTTCCTGCGTATGTACTAACCAGCAGCTATCGGGTCGCCGGTGAAAGCCCTCCTGTAGTGTTCTCTGTCCTGCTGTTGTCTCCGTCATGCTGCCTGGCCCTGTATCCATACATCCATGCCCGTAACGTTACCGGGGTTAGCTTCTGTTTCGGGGAAAGGGGGCTTTGCGTTCTCCTTAAGGTAAGCTAGGTTAGCCTCCTAGCTTGTGTGCGCTTCTCAAATGTATTTTCAAATTCGTGGGATTTTTCCCTGTAATAAATTGACCACATATTTTACCACCTTCCACTGCAAGGCACTTTATCTGACACACTCATAATCAAATAGGACTGCCGCTTTCTTCCGACTTTCGGTACCGCTATGATGCCAGGCGAGAGGCACAGAGCCACGGACATGTTGTGTTCAATTTGACGTGGAATGTCGGAATTTCTGGGTTTCCAGTCGGAAACTATACATGTCTAAAGGAAATGTCATGCTTGGAGAGATATAACGTTATGAATTATGCTCTATGATAGATCGACAAAGATGAAAACTAAAGACATTCACTCTTTTATTTTATTTTAGTTAGTTTTGCAAACAGACATTACAGTTTTAGTTTAGTTATCGTTTTTTTGTAATGCCTCGTTTTTATTTTCATTTCAGTTAACGACAATGTTTTTTCCCACCTAGTTTTCGTTATTTCGTTCGTTTTCGTTAACGATTATAACCTTGGTTTTGAAAGAGTCAAATATGAGCCGATCTGGCCAACATATGGCTGCCAGTTTGCATAGTACAGTGCTGTGCCTGATAACATTTGGTAAATCCAGGCTTTGGGCCCTGGCTTCATAAACTACAGGCTCTAGAGGTGTGTCCCAGCACAGCTGAAGGCCCCGGGCAGTTTGGGCTTAGCGACTGGCACTGCCTGTGCCTGCCTGCACAGCCAGCATTCTGCAGTGTGTTCCAGCCTCCTTTGCGCCTGCAACCACTCTCTCAGGTTACAAGTGTTGCAAATAAATTGCTCGAGTGATTAAGGCAGAGATCTTCAACAGGGGGTCCGGGATCCCCAGGGGGGTCCTCAGAGTTACTGTAGGGCGCCCACCAAATTATTATTATTTTTTTTAAATGTTTTTCTTTTTTCAAAAACTAAAAAGTCTTAACATGAATCCAACACTGTCGATGATAGGCTCACTGGCTTATAGGTAAGGTAGTCAGTAAGGTAGCCATCCACAGATCCAGTTACCTAATTCACTGTGCCACATAACATTAGAACATGATTTATATAGCTTAGTATTCTATCATTATTCAGTCAAGGCTTAAAAAAAGTTGAAGACCCCTGCACTAAGGATTACCCAAATACTCTGGTTATCGATGTCAGAAAATGTCACATGCCAGGAACAAACGAAACCAAAGCTGTACATTGCAACTGCAGCAAGACTGGGGTTTCTCAGTCCCTTTGGTACATTTCACAAATCATTCTTAACATTTGCAAACCAGTAAGTCGATTTCTCAAAACAATTATTGCAAATGGCACCACACAATGGATGACCTGCAAAAGCCTGTAACTTGCTCAAAATCTCTAGTCCATTCCTCAAAAGTAAATCTTTATGTCAATGAACATGTCAGTGCCATCAGAATGTCAAGTCCTTGTGTCATTGTTCACAAAGAAGATGCTTAGTTTGGTCAAAAAGCTTAGTCGTGTTGTCAATATAAAATTGTACTCCAAGTATTTTCTGGTGTACACTATGGCTACATTTTTGATGACAGTGATTGAAAATGCACAAGGCTGCACTTTTTGCTCGATGGTGTTTTTTGCCTCCAACGGCGCCTTCCAGGCAGCCAACCCTAACCTTAACCCTAAACATAACCATTGCCGCGCTGCCTGGGAGGAGACGTTGGGGGCAAAAAACACCAAAGAACGCACTTTTTCTGTATGGAATTCATACATTTCAACAGTACAAAGTCATACATTCCTTTATGTCAGAGTAGGATTGCAAGAGCTTGGACAGGATTCACAGTTATGCTTTTATTTTTGGTTTTTCAACAAATTATAGTGTCATAGCGATTCAGACAGAAAAACACAAAACTATTTTATAGCACAAAGAAAAAAATTACTATGTTAACAAAGAAACCACAGGAAACGCTTCTTTCTGCAAGGAAAACTTGCTTGACCGATTATGACAATGAGTTCAACCATTTTGTATTTAAAGACATATTCAATGGGCCTCATTCACTAATATCTTCCTAAGTTTTCTCTTAAATATGTTCTTACGAAAGTCCCTAAGAAAAGTCTACGTCGGATTCATGACGTGTTCTTAAACAACAGAATTGTTCGCAACTGTGTTCTTAGGATTGATGAATCCCACGTCTTTGTAACTGAAAGCGCATGCCAGTTGTTCCTAATTAGCATAAGAAAACGCCCTGCAAATTCCCATATAAGGACATGACACTTCCTGTGCACCTCCTGGGAAGCAGGAGACTGCGTTCAAGAGATGATTGTCGGAGTCACAGATGATTTGTACATTGCAGTGGTGGAGGAAGTACTGAATCTCAGTACTAGTAGTAGTAGTAAAAGTACAAATAACCAGAGACATATTTACTTTAGTAAAAGTAGAAGATGTCCACTACCACAAACAAGCCAGGCAGCTTTTAAAAGAAGTTCCTATCCTAACCAGCATAAAACAGAAATATGTTGTTAGAATCGGAATGCGGTTGGTTTTATTCATGGATGTATTTTAAGACGGTTTTATTTTCTTTAACCATGCAAGTAAGCAAATAAAGTGTGTGAAGCAGCGAAAATGAGGAGATGTGAAGAGGTCCAGCCAAATAAATAAGATATGAACGAGTCTTACACTGCCTGGCAGAGGAGTAAACAACAATGTAGAGAGAAATAGATGGCAACTATGATTTAAACTAAACAGGAATAATAAAAAACAAACATTTTACCGGAGGCTGTATTACCGAGGGTCAGCAGCGCTGCGCCCGAACTCTGGAGCACCGGAGCCGGCTTGGAAGCCAATGAAGGGTCGGCGGTGCCCCATATCTATGGTAACCAAACTTCACTGGTGAGACAAACGTGTGACGGTCAGGAAGACGTTTTGGCAGGGGGAAAAACTGATCAGAAAATGTAACGGAACGTTGTAGAAATGTAGTGGAGTAGAAAGTATAGATAATTGCTGCAAAATGTAACGAAGATACGTGAAAAATGTAGGCTACTTAAGTACAGTAACAAAGAATTTGTACTTTGTTACATTCCACCACTGCATTATGGCCCTATAAATAGCGCGATCAATCACCAAATAACGCAGGAGTTAATCTGTGTAATTGCTGATGTAAATTGCAGTGTTAGTGTTTCTTTGCATACTATTATTTATTTTTTTTCAACAAATGATCAGAAATACATTACAGTACAATACTATCATTGTAAACGACTGTAGACTTAAATAAAATGCAGTAATCAATTATTTGGCGCAAATTGTCATCACTCAAATGTGCGTGTGCGTCTGTTGAGACAATTCAACAGACATCTAGTATATTATATTATGATCAACATGACCTAAGCACCTGATCATGTAAACAAACAGCAGACAATTGTACATGATCAATTGCATGCATGTACAAAATAAAGCAATTGCAAGTTGACCAAAACAGTGATAAATTGCTTTTATCTTGTGCACAAGTGACTAGATCATGTGGAGGTTGAACAAGCAGTTTTGAGCGTATCAATTGTGATCTGAGAAATGTACCAAAGTGACTGAGAAAAACTATAACACCAATAACAGTCATTTAAAGGTGCATCCATCAATTTAGAGTGCTTCTGCTATGATTAAATGCTTTAATAAGCTGCCTATGCTGCGAAAAAACAAAGTCCATCCTGCAGAGCAATTTGTTTAAACGGGCCGGTAAAATCATCATCGACAATGACGGTCATCAGCAGCCCGGCAGCTTAACTCTTATGGCAGAGCTGGACATTTGGACGTGTGTTACATCTCCCAGCCTTGTGTTTTTGGTCAAACCTCTCTCTGCGTCTGCACCTGCTGACTGTGTTTCCCTCCGTGACGCCACCGTCGCCAGTAATCATAACCCTCTTGTGAACAAGCATAAACAGACATTAAGCCTGCTGCTACTCCAGCCTGCACTTAAAAGATTGAGCCTGGACGCAGATTTGCCCCCGTGTAGATTTCCCCCTTTGAGTGTACAGTAATTAAAGAGATCAGCTCACCATAGTTGGAGTTCACCTGGCTGTAAGCTCCATAAAGTTGCTGTCTGTAGCGCCCCCACGTGAGAAAGCATGTTGATTAAATCAGCAGTTTTTAACCTTTTTTAGGCCAAGGACCACTTAGCTGAAAATAGACGGAGCAGGGACCCCTTACTATATATATATATTGTATAAAATTGAGTTGCATATTAAATTGGGCTTACAATAAAGTGTAGGGCGGCCTTAAAGGACAATTCTGCCGCAAAATGAACCTAGGGGTTAATAACACGTGTACCTAGTCGACCGTTCTCTGGGATGTTTTCATGAGAATAAAATGTTTCTCTAGCTTGAAACAAGCTAGCGCGAACCGCTGATTAGCTTAAAAGAGAATTCTGGCCAATTTTTACGTTAATCTTGATCGCTATAGCTATGCGAGTACTTTTAATAGAAAAAAAAAATGACCCAAATCAGTGCAGGCAACACGGAGTTGCTGCAGCTACGTGTACAAGCGTCCCCTGAGCTAAAACGGCAGTTGTCAGGGCAAGTTTTAGAGTGCCTTTGTGCCTCTTAACAGACACAAAACGCAATTAATATGTTTGTGCCATATGAACAGGGCCCTTACGTGTCAACAAGATGCGTTTTCAACTCAGACATTGTTTAAATTCACCTACCCTGTCTTGATCCTGCCAGTGGGTAGCTTGGCCTGTTAGCTGCTATCTGCCGTCCGTGATAAATGTGTTCAGCCAGGCTTTTGTAAAAAATCATCACGCAGCAGTTCCGTGTGTATTTGTAGCTCATCCATTTTGTGTGTGGTCGATCTGGTGTTGGTGAGTAGGAGGCTTGTCAGTGTCGATCTGTGTGGTAGTTCCCTTAGCCAGGCAAGCAGCCTTCGTCCCCCTCCTGCAGCCGACAAAAATCCCCCGAGCGCCCAGTGGTCTGGTGGATGTCCTCCAGAGGACAGATCATGCCTTCGCGGCAAAAAATTGTAGTTTATTTCTCCCTCAAAAATAGGTAATTGAGCACTGTAGTGGTTATGACCATATCAGTGACTATGTAACTACATGGAAACGGGATAAATGATGTCTGTGGCTTGCACAGTAATAACGTTACTGAAGCCTAGCTGTAGCCTCGCTGTCTCCTGGGAATTCAGTTGTAGCAGGAAAAGGTAAACAGTAGTGTGCAGATCAGAGCGTAGTGTGTGAAGAGTGAAGAGCGGAGTTGTTCACAAGGGAAGAAGCTTAGAGTAACGTAACTATGGAGAATATAGCCGATATACAACACACGGAAGAGCCTTTTGAGTTTGATGGTCATCCTTATTTATTCAAACCCGAGTATACAGACGAAGAACTAGCCTCACAAGAGTTGGAAAGAACCAGACAGACAGAGGGGCAACAGGCAGATGAACTTGCTGCTCCAAGCGCAAGCTAAAGCTAGCCTTCAGTAACTGGAGGAAAATAACAACACCACCGCCGCTCCGTGGATTGTTGTCGGGATGATTATCCCAGAAGCCTGGCTGAATACACTCACCGGAGGGCAGCTAGCAGCTACTACCACACTACTGTTTTTTTAGGAAAAAAATATACAAAAAGTATTATAAGAAATAGAAAAAAAATAGAATTAGTTATAATAATAATAATAGTAATAATACAAACATATTTACACTATAAACACCCTTATATAAACAGACAGTATATATACACAGATATACAGATAAGAATAGAAATGACATATTGCACAGTAGGAGGTGACACGGAGTAATAAATATGTTGTTGTTCGATTAAACAATAATTTGGCGACTCCCCTACAGCAACTCTGAGGATACCCTGGGGGTCCCAGACCTCCCTCTGGAGTAAATTATATAGAAGCCCTATATTTAAAAAAAAAAAAACGGTCACTGTTGCTTTAATTTGCTTAACAATTTTGGATGATTCTTATGGGCATGTTGCAATGATTGTATTTCCACACTTTGTTAGGAAGCTGCAGGATGAGTGGGCAGCACCTGACTGTAAGTGTGGGCTCACATGGAGGTCAGGGGTCAGGAGGAGGTTGTTGGCCTTTGGCTGAGATAGCAGACAGCCAATCTCACCTCGCACTTCACCTCTTGTCGCTCCCAGCTGATTTACAAAGTGTGAAACTGGGAGAAAACACCGGAGTCTGGAGGACTGAGGGAGAAAGCAATGATCATTTTCTGTTGCGTTTTCTGAGATGGCAGACATGGTCTGCTCTGTGCATTTTTTTCTCTTTTAAATATTCCTTTGTGCATCATTGTATGTATTTGCACACAGTATTGCCAGTGGACCTGGAGCCTTTGGGCCCCTGAGGGTGCCCTGTGGCAGACTCTGTAGACAATGTTTTTCAGCCTGAAGTGTTTTTCAGATTCTGGAATTTTTTTAATTGCATACAAGAAATGTGGGTTAGTATCCATTCGCAGCTTTTTTTTTCTGTTGATTCATTTATAAAAGGTAATGTAATAAATCAACAAAACAATTAGATTATTAATTATTAATATAAATAATGTATGAAAATGATGTAACATTATACTGACATAAAAAACAAACTTTTCCCACCACAAATGTCTATGTTGTTCAGTGACTGGGGACTCAGCAGCACACGGTCCTGTTTGATCTATCCAGTACACCTCAGCCCTCCCTGCTGTGTGTGTGTGTGTGTGTGTGTGTGTGTCCTTTGAACTTCGCCCTAATAGGAGGCCAGGCTGCACGTCGGCTGAGCTTCAAACCCAGTTGTGTGGCCCCAAGTGGCCGACCTGAGGGCCCGAGTTTGTTTAGCTGCCATTCAAGTGCTCTTAAATGGAGATGTCTGCTGCAGTGTGAGTGGGGGGGGGCAGCAGACCCCAGGGTGATGAATGGCTTATCTCCCTCCCCCTCTCTCCCTTACTTTACCCATTTGCAGCTGATCACCTGTTCTTTGGTCACAGGGAGGGTGTGTGTGTGTGTGTGTGTGTGTGTGTGTGTGTGTGTGTGTGTGTGTGTGTGTGTGTGTGTGTGTGTGTGTGTGTGTGTATGTGTGTGTTTGTGTGTGGATCTTATTGATTTGCTCCTGGAGTGTTGGTGGTAGCTCTGCAGTTGGCGTGTGTTGTGTGAGAGAGAGACCTGTTTGTTTCTTGAGATTTAAATGTTATAAATTGCCATGTAAGTTTAGGTTGAGGTTAAATATAGAACCTGAAGTGTGTGTGTGTGTGTGTGTGTGTGTGTGTGTGTGTGTGTGTGTTAGCGTTACAGTGACTGTTCTTGCTGGGGACGACACATTCCTGCATGCTGGCATTTTTTCTGACTGCAGGAAGGACAGCTGTGTCCAAAGGAATCAATTATAGTGTGAGGCAGCGTTACAACAAATGAAATGTAAAAAACGGAAACTCCCGGACCCTGTTAGCCAGGTTTCCACTGGGCAAAGTGACATTATACGTGACAGGGAGATAAGCTCTTACCGGCTGGGGAGGAATGTGCGAATCACAGGTAGTGGGAGGGGGATGGCCATCTCCCCCTCTCTCCCACATAAACTGCCTGGAGCTGTCCACAGTGCTGAAAGTGTGAAAGCACTTCACCCCAGTGGTAGCGGGGAGGCATGTCGTTGTGCGTACAGACAACATTACAGCAGCAGCGTACATAAACCGTCAAGGCGGCGTGCACTTGGCCCGGCTATTAGAGATAGCCAGAAGCCTCCTGCTGTGGGCCCACAGTCATCTGTTGTCCCTCAAAGCGGTTTACATCCCCGGGGTTTTGAACCGGGCGGCATGTCGAGGGGAGGGCCCTCTCACAATGAGTGGAAATTGAATCCCACTATTGTTCAAATGCTGTGGAGCAGGTTCAAAAAAGCGGAAGTGTATCTGTTCGCCTCACAAGAGAACACACAGTGCGCACTGTGGTTTTCCTTGAACACACAGGACAATCCACCCCTCGGGGTCGACACCTTCTCCCACCAACCCTGGCCCAGAGCCCTCCTATACGCCTTTCCCCCGGTCCCTCTGATCCCTCGCCTCCTGGAACGCATCCAGAATCTGTTGGTCAGCACCGGAGCGCACCAGCGCATCCTGGTTCCCGACTCTTGTTCAGCTGCTTGTGGGGCCCCCCTGGCAACTGCCATGGCGTGAGGACGCACTGTCACAGCTGAACAGCACAATATTTCATCCCCCGGTGATAAGCCAGCGGTTATGGGGCTGGCCGCTGAGCGGGAACACTTAGAGAGATTAGGCTTGCCCTCTGCCATGGTGCGCACCATCCAGGGCGCAAGAGCCCCCTCTACTACGGCGTGTTACACAGGGCGATGGTCTGCTTTCCAGCGCTGGTGCATGGAGAAGGGTGCAGATCCCACATCGTGCCCCCTGCCCCTCGTGTTAACTGTTAACTAATGTCGAGACATTAGTAGATAATGATTTGGCTCTGTCTACAATCAAAGCCTACGCGGCGGCTATCTCATCCTGCCACGAAGGCTATGGAGAGAGGACGGTTTTCGCTCACCCCCTGGTGAAGCGTTTTTTGAAGGGGGTCAGACAACAGAAACCCTCTGTGCGCTCTCTCACACCCCAATGGGATTTAACCCTAGTGCTCCGAGCTCTGGGGAAACCCCTTTTCGAGCCCCTGGCACAAGCTTCTCTGAGGATGCTGTCACTAAAAACAGCACTTCTCCTCACCTTGACGTCAGCCAAGAGGGTGAGTGATTTATGCGCGCTGTCAGTTTCACTGTCCTGCCTCTCCATTGGAGGGGACAGGGGCGCAGCCACTTTACAGCCAAACCCTTCATTCACACCGAAAGTTTTAACGAGCTCTTTTCAGTTGAGGGCGTTTTCCCTCAAGGGTTTTTTTCTTCCGCCTCATGACAACGACAAAGAGGAGGCTTCTCACTATCTGTGTCCGGTGCGCGTGTTATCACAGTACGTTTTACGCACGGCAGACATCAGACAAACGCAGCAGCTGTTCCTGCACTACAGGGAGCACTCCCAAGGCACGGCTTTTTCAAAACAGCGTCCTTCTCACTGGTTGTGCGAGGCTATCACCCAGGTCTATAGCATGGAGGGAGCGGAGCCCCCTCAGGGTTTCCAAGCGCATTCTACGAGAGTGCTGTCAGCATCTGCGGCCCTTTTCAGGGGCATGACAGTAGCTGACATCTGCGCAGTGGCTTCCTGGGCATCTCCATGCCCATTCATCCGTTTCTATCTGCATGATATGTCTGAGTCCTCCTAGTCTCACTCAACGGCAAATTATGCGCCGTTGCATGTGTGTTTTTCCTGCTGTCCCCATCCCTCCGGCACTGGTTGCTGAGAGGAATGCGGGTGTCCCACGTTTGTAATCATGATAACAATTGACCACTAATAATGCACTCCCACAGTCATGACTTGGGCCTTACAATCAGTATTAGGCCAACTCATAATCATGACAGGTTTTTTATCAAACTAATATATTATCTGATACATTGACTTGTCAGTGCAAATAAGGAGAGGAATTAGTCTACAGTATGTTCTGCTTGTGAACCTTGTGTCGCAGGTGGCATTGACTACATCAGCTTCACCCTAACCCACTAGCTACAGCCCTTAGAGGGTGAAGCCTATACGAAATAGAACAATAGTTACGTTATTGTAACTCCAGATTCTATGAGTATAGGCGCAGCCCTCTAAGGTTTGGGCCACCTAACATTGGCTGAAGAAAATGCTGATGTTGGGAGAAGAACAACGATTCCACTCCTGTAATATACAGTATCTTTGGACGTAGTTGAAGCCCATGCTGAACGCAAGGGCGGGAAAGAAAATCTTCACGACTGCGCATGCACGAAGGGATAAACCCACTAGCGACAGCCCTTAGAGGGCTCATAGAATCTGGAGTTACAATAACATAACTATCGTTAATGTGTCTATATAGTCAGCTATCATGTTCACTATGTGATAATTGGTCACATAGTGATAATGTGTTTTCGGCATGCTGCTTGCTGCCAAGTGGCCAAAACTGCATTTTATAATTATAATATTTGCAGTTATGTAGTATTAGCAGGTCAATAAAACATTAACTAAACAATTAAGTACAAAAAACAAGAAAAACAGCCAAGTCATGAATTTTTTTAAGAATAATTTGACTCTGTACTACTAAGTGAAGAGTGATTTGATGCTACCTTCTATTAATTAATTGTAATCAGTATGAAAAAATACTGCTACATCCCTGTAGGTCCTTTTTTCTCCCCTACTATCTTAACTTAGACTTTCATATTTGCACTCTTTACATTTGCACTCTTCCCACTTTGCAGCATTTTTCCTGGGGATAGTTTTATCTTATACAACAAAAAAGATAAAAGAATAACTTGTAAAATGTACAGTTACTTTCAAATTAGTACATTTTGTGTTAAATTATTATTGTATAGATATTTTCATACAAATGTCCTACAACCTTAAACTTGAAAACCATTTTCCTTGGCATGTAAGACATAAAAGTACAATAATTCACACTAAACCCAGAAATACAAAACATGCAGAATAATAAACTGTATATTTATCAGTTCAATGGAACTTTCTAATTGCTGTATAGGCCTGATTGACTAGTGTACCTTTAGTTTTGGTGTTTTTTCATTAGATATGTTTATTTGAGCTTAAATAAAATTTATTTTTTGCACATAGTGAAGTTTAAACAAGTAATTGTACAGAGTGTTTTCCGCGGTGCAGCTGCAGGATTTGTCTCTGAATGACATCACCACAGACAGTCCCGCTTCTGTTGTTTGCAGCTTTTTTGAAGGAGTTGTTTGTACCTCCAAATTCCCAGATCACAGGCAAGGAAGATCATCATTATGCCTGTAGATCACAGGAGTGATGTAAGTGATGTAGGTGAGCGCATGTTTTAAGTTGGATTTTCCCTTTAAGCCTCTCAAGGCCCACACTGGAGTAACAGCTGTAACCCTATGATCCTGAGCCCTTTGTTTGTATTCATCCTTCAGACTTTCCAGCAGAAAAAGGGAGCATTTCAGCTGCTCTTTCTGCTTCTTTGTTGTTTAGGGACTTCACAAGAAATCAAATCTTGTGTGATGGCAGAGCACCTCTTCACAGAGACCTAAAAAAAACAGAGATACTGCTGACACACAATACCATATCAACGCAGCCCTCCATTGTCCTGGGACAGAGCAAGGCGATTCTCCTTGTCATCTTTGGCAACAAAAGCTACCAGCTGCCTTTGTGCAGCCAACAAGTGTCGTTATTCAGCCCCACAAAACGCATCAGTCAACTTAGACCGTGGTGCGTTGAGAAATCTCCATAGGTAGAGTGAAAACATGTCCTCCTGGTAGTTGAAGAGGCCCTGGAGGCATATTTCCTGGCAGGAGACAACGTGGGTGTTGTCGTACACGTCTATTTCAGAAGAATGGGGAGTGTTGAGGCTCCTCGCCCTCACATTCCTCATCTGCTCGTTCCTTGTATTGTTGGTAACCAAGAAAATGTATCAAATTAGACTGTTGTAATCATTTCAATTCTCTGCGGTGCCTGCTAAGAGGGTTAAACTGGAGAAAGGGTTGCGGTAACACACACTGTTTCTCATAAATTTCTCAATAAAGTACATTACATTAGTACAATTCATGGAAACTGGGCCACTGCACTGGGTCCTGCTTCATACTGTAATTTCAAGTACTTGCTTTATCAAGCTCTTGGAGGTCTGAAGAAAAACTCAATAAAAAAAGTGGGGTGGTCGCCGGTGTTTGATTCCTGGAAGTTGCGCATAGCCTGACCTTCCTCCACAGCGCTGTGAAGAAGGGTCTGGCTAGTCCACACAGCCTTCCAGGATGGGAGAAAAACGTGCTCTGGTTTATTGGCATTTCTTCAAACCAATCACAATCGTCTTGGGCGGTGCTAAGCGCCGGACGGAGCC
Organism: Sander vitreus; assembly: GCF_031162955.1. NCBI lineage: Eukaryota > Metazoa > Chordata > Actinopteri > Perciformes > Percidae > Sander > Sander vitreus. Next base: position 2,628,751 of record NC_135874.1, on the reverse strand, counting down.
ACGGTGCCTCTGCAAAATAGCCTCGGGAAGGAACTTGTTTTGGTGGGACATATGTACATTCAAAGGTTTTCTGGGAGCACAGTGCTCTAGTGGGGCAATAATGTACTATGAACTCTTTAAGATATGAGGGTGCTTGTCCATTAAGAGCTTTGTAGGTCAGGAGAAGAAATTTAAAAATCAATCCTGGATTTTACAGGAAGCCAGTGCAGAGAAGCTAATAAGGAGAAATATGCAATAACTTCAGTTTTTCAGAGTTCAGAGTTTAACATCAGGAAATTGAAGCTCATCCAGGATTTTATGTCCTTAATGCATGCTTGAAGTTTAACTAACTGATTGTTTTCATCTGGCTTGACTGATAGGTATAATTGGGTATCATCTGCATAACATGCAGTTGTTCCACACACCTGACCAATTTCCACAGTTCTGCAACAAAAACATTTTGTGATTATGTTGTGACCTAGAAATATATATTCATATATACATTCAGGAGTGTTGTTTGCAGAGCTACAAAGATGTTGTACTGTTAATCTTCATGCTGATGTTGATTTATGACAATACGTGTGCGTGACTTAAGTTGTATGGAGTGAAGTTGTAAAAAAGCGCTGTGTCATATCCAAACTTCTTCACTGAAACTATACTATGAAAAAATTACAGTATTGGGGAGAATAAAGTTGCCAAAAAAGAATAGGGCTGCAAGATATTTTGTTTCATTGTCTACATTGCGTTGTGCGCATGTGCGATAGTCACATCGCAGGACGATGTGATGTTGATGCTAAAAGTTTTTTTGCTGCTTTATAGAAAAGTAAACTTTCACCGTTTTCCTTTTACATGATTGTTAGCAGCCAACCCTTCCCCTTTAAGACAGGTGGCCATGTGGGCAACGTGTGTATGTGACGTAACGTTAGTCCGACAGGGTTTGTTATGGGAACTGAGTAGTGTTGGCAACTTAGCGACTTTGTCGCTAGATTTAGCGACTTTTCAGGTTTTTAGGTAGGAGAGACAGCAGGACGCGATGGGAGAAAGACTCCGCTGAGCTGGCCTGGACCTGGCAAGCCAGCCTTCTTTGAGAATTCTTTATCGATCTTTTTCCCTCCCTTTGTAGAATCTCTTCTTTTTACTTCAAAGATAGGCTACCTAAGTAATAATTATGAGGTAAAATAAATTCCTGTATTGAATTTGTGATTATTTGGCTAAAGAGTTCTATTTCTTTCTATCTACCTTGCTGACACAACCACTAAGCTTTATACAAATTATTGCGTAATGACGTCACAGATATGCAAATGAGCGTATGACGTCATCTAGCGACTTTTAGCGACTTTTGGAGCTGGTGCTAGCGACTTTCTTTGGAAAAGAGTTGGCAACACTGGAACTGAGGCTCTACATGTGTAGAAAAGTACCGTAAGCGGAAGCTGTCGCAGACATAGTGATGCACATGCTTTTCCATGGGTAGTGAAGGTACAGTAGTCAATGTTTTATGTTCACTGCAAAGACAAACTAAATCACCTGATTAATGCAACGTTATCACAACGTCTCCTGGCCATTTTTTACCACAGAGTTGCCAGAAAGCTGCTACCAGCCAGGCTAAGGCTAATATAGTCAGCCTTAAGAATCAAGGGGTCTGTCTCAATTAACGTTACGGTTCGGAGCCGCGAAACTGGAAACGTAACACTAATCTACAACAGAATTCTGTCTGGTATAACGTTTTTTACACTTACTACTAGTGTGGGACATGCAGGCTCTGCCTGCACAGCAAACCACCAATCACAATCAATGTTGATCAATTTATCAAACAAACAAAGCGGGCCCCGCTAGGCGACCACAACCTGAAATTTAGAGGCAGCAACATGCATGCATTATTAATATCATTGACTTTAGCCTAGATTGATAGTATTATATGAATACAATGGTGTCATGTGAATCTTTTTTTTGTATTATTATTTTTTGGGCTTTTTATGGCCTTTAATCAGCAGGACAGCTTGAAGACAGGAAAGGAGAGAGAGAGGAGGGACGACATGCAGCAAAGGACCGCGGGTCGGATTCAAACCTGGGCCGCTGCCAAGGACTCAGCCTACATGGGGTGCACACTCTACTGGGTGAGCTAGAGGTCGCCCCTCAACCAGTGTATATAACTACTTAATTTCCCTCTCCAAAATCACTTCAGAAGAGTAGTCACAGCCTTACTTGTTTTGGTGTTAAAGTTCAACAAAGAGTAGTTTTGGTAAAATATATTTTGAATTCAAATTCTCAAGCTGTCTGCGAGCGACTCAAAAGCCTAATAGTAAGGAGCGTAGATGTGTTGTTTTTAATATTAAATAAACTTGTATGTAAATTCAAACATTATTTGTTTTGCTGTATTGTCGGACTTGCAGTGAAGCAGACCGTTTTGCGACAATGCCTCCAATTTACGTCACAAATGATCAGCGTGACATTTGAAGGAAATAAGGAAGAATGAAGTTTACGGTTGCTGTCATCTGACAAGATGGATCGATGGCTTAAGACAGACATTGTTTCCCTGTTGTCTCAGTATAGCAGCACTATTCTTTCCATTGAGGTGGCAACAGAGACATTGATTGAATAACCTATTTGTAAAACTGTCATTTCATTTTATAATCAATATTAGTAGTATGGGGTCTTCTCCGTCTCTCTTTCAGTTAAGAGGTCCTTGGTTTAAAATATGCTGAAGACTATGCTGATTTAAAGTGATTCTGCATGTGAGATGCTGAAAGTGGCATCAGGTGTGATACCAAGCCTCGCTCAGGTCTGGTGTTTGCGTCTCTCTTAAACACACACAGCAAGCGTTGGGATTATCTTGTGATCTGCAGAGCAGTGCTGGGCGGGCAGTTTTGTGCTGTACAGGAAGTGTGTAAAGATATCCTGACGCTTCCCCATATCCTGGGGGCTGGAAACCACATAAAGGAGAGAAAACAATACCACCAGCGCCGGAAATCCTGCCATCACAGACAGGTGGGGTGACAATGGCTGTCCTCCCTCCCTCCCTCCCTCTCTGTCTCTACTTCATCCATCTTGTGTCTCACTTCTCCTCCTTATCTCTCTTGCATCACACTCTCACCTCCTCTGTTTTTTTCTTTCCATGTTCTTTCTCTACTTCTCTTCATTTCTCTCACTTTCTTGGTTCTCTCCATGTCTCACCTCCTCCTCTCTCTTCCCTTGTCTCTCCTGTCTTCTTGTTTTTCTTTTCACCCATCCTCACATTTTCATTGTCTGCTTGTCTTTTCCTCTCATACTATATGCATCTCTTACACCCTCCTCTGTTTAGCCTCAGGTGTGTTCCTGACTGAAAGTGAAGCACATTTCAGAGGCAACATGGTTGCATACAAAGTCAATGCAAAGAAGCAAATGGACACAAATTCACCATGGATGGTGCAAATTGAGCAAATTTATAGTTCAAGCGATAAAATTCTGTTATACGTTTTTTGCCCATTGATAGCCTTAAGACCAATGTTTTTACAAGTGGCTCCCTGTTGGTTTCACGCTATTTTACTGATCGGCAGTTAGGCAGTAACAGGCAAAGAAACCAACAAAGGCAGCAAAGAAGAAGACTGCTTTTATAATTTATAATAATAATTTATAATTATACTGCTGTATAATATGGATGCAAAGATTTCAAATATTTCAAAATTTCAAAATATAAAAAAAGCTTTGCAAATATTTTTATAAACAGGTTTGAGTAAAGGCCTTTGCACACCAAGTCATTATTTTTTTTTGTATGCATTGTTTTATCCATCATCTGATACAAATCAGTAGGCACAGAAACATTGCACACTAAGTCTGATGCATTTTATTATTCTATTTGTTGCAAATAGAGTCGCCAGTGGCGTGGTTTACATTATATAAAAAGTTAAAGCCTGCTTCTCTTCTACATCTCTTTTCTCTTTCCTGACCCCCTCTTCCTCTTCTACACTCCCATTTTCTTTCTTCTCCTCTATCATCTTTATTTCTTGTTTCTCCTCCTCCACTTCTGTCTATTTGTCTTCCTTTCTCTCTCCCTCTTTATCCACCTGCCCTCATTTTCTCTTCCCTCTCTCTTTCCCTACCTTGTATCACCTCAATCTTACTCACATGTCACCTCCTCATTCCTAATCTCCTTATCTCCCCTCCTATCCGTGTCTCATCCCTCCTTCCTCCCGGCCTCCTGCTCTCCCTCTCTCCCTGCCTATCCGTTACAGCACGTATCAAACTCGAGGCCTGCGGGCCAAACCAAGCCCCTCGCAGATTTTGATCTGGGCCGCAAATTAATTTAGGTCCACAATAGATTTTGGCCTGTCTAGTTGTGCACCGAACCCCAAAAGACAGGAAACTGTTTGCAGACCACAATTATGCGACATATAAAGCAGAATTTGGCAGATTTGCAGACTTTGAGACTCAGAAATTCCCACAGAACCAACAAGTTTGCATATTCAGGCTGTGAAACAGGTTGCTGTTAAGGTCTGCTGTGTGGTAGCCTGCTTTTAAAAATGTAATTCTATCATGGCTAAGGAACTTTTTGGCTGACTTTTGTAGATCTTTGCAGTATGTCCGCAAAAATGTGACAAATGTCTCAAAAAGTGACCTACAGTAATATAATCAAAGATATTGACTTTTTGGATAAAATGAAAGCATGTAAATAAACTATAAATGTCTGGCCCTTAGTGAAATTGAGTTTGACACCTTCTCTTCCTCTGTTGTTTTGCTTTGTCTCATTCGTTGAATAATCTCCATCGCCCCGGCTCTGCCACCAGCCGATGGCTCGGCTTGGGGTCGATTGACGGCAAGAAGAAAGAGTGTTTATTTTGATTTCTCCTGTTTTATCTGACGGGAGGTGTAATTACCTCCTCAAAAGACGGTGGTTTGTGGAAGGAAATGGCTTGTACAGAGTTCGCAGTGACAGTGGAGAAGAAGTGTGTATGTGTGTGTGTGTGTGTGTGTGTGTGTGTGTGTGTGTGTGTGTGTGTGTGTGTGTGTGTTTCTGTTCAGACATAATGTATGTTCATGTTTTAGGGTGTGTGTAAACAGATTTCTCACACTGACAGTCTTCACATCCTGCTGCCACAACAAACTAGTTAAAATGTAAAGAGGAGGGCAGTGTGACATAAACACCCTGTGGTGGACGCACAGTTCTGTAGCTTCTGATTAACAATAGCTGTGGACATTTGATTGCTTTCTTCAGGCTTTTGTTGTCACAAAACGGATCCTTTTCACTAAATGTAATTGTTTTGTGATTCGATCATAACCGCTTATTAGTAGAGATGTTCTGATTTTTTTTCAGTTCTATATTTTATTTTAATTCATTTCTGCATCATATTTAAACTCCGAAATCACTCAGATGAAGCTGTTATGATTCTTGATTCAAATAATTGTTTTTTTACCTTTGAGTCGTATGACAGGTCTGACCACTCATGAATTTTTATAGTGCCAAGGAGAACATTTTAAATACGAGAACAGTGTTGAACACAACAAGGTTTCTTAACTACTCGTACGCGCCACTTTAGATCAAATCTGTCTCTACTAGGGATTTTTTTTTTGGCAGTTTGCAGATTATCTGTATCGGCGTTTTATTTGCCTGATTTCCTGATTTTCTGAATGTCCCGCCCACAACACTATCTGACTATCTGTTACTGGCTATTATGTTGAAAGTTTCTCATTTATTAAATAATTGCTTAAAGCATCTAAACAAAGGTTTTGTTTTTGTGTTGGAGTTTGTAACATTCCAAAATCTTAATTTTGATTTAGACATTTTTATTTTCACTGTATATGCATATCGGTTCCAGAAATTGGTTATCAGTTTTATTAACTACTAATAATCTGTATTGGTATCCGTCTGTCAGCATTCGCTCTTAAAGGGTAACTTTGTTTATTTTTCTTTGTTTTGTGTTTAAGTCACTAATGAGAACAACAGACCTTGAAATTGGTCCAGCATTAAGCGAGATCGCTTTAGTCGGCAGTGGCAAAACAAGCTGCAATGTAAAGTTAATGGGCAATTGCGCAGCTTTAATTTCCGTCCACTAAAAGGGCTGTTTTTGCCAAAGTCAGCAACAGTTTATTTTACTCATAAAGGCAATCTTTCACCGACCTTAACGAAGTAATGTTTGTTTCCTAAATCTAAGCACACGTTCACCATCCAGCTGGCAGATCATAAACAGTCATATGAGTCTTTTTTGGAAGTGTTGGCAGTCAACTCAGCGTGTCCTTTATAGGGCAACATGTTGCACCAGCAGTGTTCAGAACGAGTTGTTTGTCCTTTTCTAAGTGTCCTGTTGCCCCAGACAGCAGCGCCAGGCCCTCGGTGGCATTTTGACCTGACAGGCGCTCTTTGTGTTTGTCTGGCTGAGGCTGAGAGGTGTGTGTGAGGGACTTCAACAGGTGACACTGAACCACCAGGACAGAATGGGAGTCGGTGGAGGGCGAGATGACTGTGTGTGTGTGTGTGTGTGTGTGTGTGTGTGTGTGTGTGTGTGTGTGTGTGTGTGTGTGTGTGTGTGTGTGTGTGAGATACTGTCTGTGACTGTCTGTCTGTCTGTCTGTGTATACAGTGGTGCTCATAAGTTTATGAACCCATGACATAGTTGTATTTCAGTTAGCCTAATAGCTGGTTTGATTTGCATTGAGAGATGATTTTATGGAAAGTACCCCATACTAATCTCTAGGTATGGTGAAGGGTATGTGATGATGTGGGACTATTTTAATTCCAAAGGCCCCTTGGCCCTTGAACTTTATCAGGATGCATAGTATCCTGGATCCATGAAATAACTGGCCTTTAAAAATAAAAATCTGCCTGCCTCTATGGGAATTTAACATAGGGGTGTACTGACTTATGCCCCCTGTATTTTAAGGACAAACATTTATTTATTTACGATACATTATTCATTCACAAAGAAAATTGGTGTCCTTAAAGGTTGGATTTATTTTTAATTAAAGCATTAAGATCAATTTCCAAAAGATGATTTTTTATTCCTCTTTTTAGTCAACTTTAGCATGGATTTATAAACTTATGAGCACCACTGTACCTGTCCATATCAGTGATGTCAGATCTCGCGAGACAAACGACTCACGCGTATTTTCATTTAAACGTCACTCGTTTCGTCAGACGTTTCCCTAAACAGAAAAAAACTGATTGCCCTGCTCTGCCTCTGATTGGCTAGTATTCATTGCCATCTGGGTCAGAGCCAATTAGAAGCAGGATGTGGGTGGGAAAAAACTCTGCTGTCTCCTGTGTGTATGGGGAAAGGGGAGGGACAGAGGGAACAGGCAAGACAAACTCCTACGTTTAAATAACATATAGAAAATATCTGCTTGACAACTTATTATGGAGCTGGGAACAAGCCCAAATAAGCAACTACACTTTAGAAACATGCCCAAAAAAAACGCGACCCGCGACTACTAATATTTGTAAGCGACTTTACAGAAAAACAAGCCCAAATTCGCTTATAATAAGCGGACTTGGCAATACTGGTCCATATGTGAAGACAAGTGGGTGAAAATATCCCATGTCCTGTGAGTGTATTGGTCATCATGTATGTCCTCCGTGTGTGTGTGTGTGTGTGTGTGTGTGTGTGTGTGTGTGTGTGTGTGTGTATTGGTTCTCTAAATGTCTGCATGCAGGGAACAGCATTTATCGCCTGTGTCTGTGTGTTTGTAGTTTGATTGATGACTTGATAGCAGTCTGACAGACAGCAGCACAGACTCGTGTGCGGGGGGGGGGTAGACGCCTCTGAAAGTTGATCCCATTGTCTCATCTTCAGTCTCCTTTACTGCATTTTCAGTTGTATAGAAAGAAGTTACAGGGCAGGGGGAAAGGGGGCTGTACAGTTTAATAAGACTGTTTTCACAGTTGTTCTTTTTCTCCTGGAGACCACCTGCTACCTTCGACCTCGCCGTCAGCCTGGGGCTGAGGTCAGGCCATCCTGATCGCAGGGCTTCCAGTTCCTCATTTGTAATCCTCAAATTATCATCCAAAAAAAAACCCAGAGTAGAGCTGGGTGTCTGCTACAAATACTGGACTTTAACATTCAAGCTCAGAAAAACTTAGGGCTGCATTCAACCCAAGAAAATCTTGACCGACTGAAATTCTACCGACTCTCCAACCAATCGATTGATGGGGGAAAAAACATCTGCACACTATCTCTACATTAAAGATCTTTAACAGGGGGTCCGGGACCCCTAATAATAATAATATAATAATAGATTTTATTTGTAATGCACTTTACATTTGGAGCTACAGTTAAGATCATAAAAGCATGGTAAGAACATCAATATAAAATACAAATAGACAGTGCAACAACTTGCAAAATACATGTTTTTAAAAAGTCTCAGTAGTTTGAGGTGCCCTCAGATGGTCGGGGAGGGCATTCCAAATCTGAGAAGCGGCAGAACAGAAAGCCCGATCACCCATGGTGCTGAGCTTAGTCTTGGGGAGAAGGAGGCAGTTTGAGTTTGTTGAACGGAGAAAATTTTCCAAGAAAATTAAACATGAATCCAACATATTATTAGCAAATATAAATCAGCCTATTTGTGACAAAACCCATTGATGATAAGCGTACTGGCCTATAGGTAAGGTATTCTCTAAGGTAGCCATCCAAAGATACAGTTAATCCTAAGGATTCACTGTGCCACATGTATGTTTAACATTAAAACATGATTTTAAAATCATGTCATCAATTATTTTAATAGCGTAGTATTCTATGCAAAAAAAGGAGGCTTTAGGCCGCCCTACATCTTATTTCATAGCCCAGTTTAATACAAAACTTAATTTGTATACAATTTAATACAAATTTGGCAATGTAGGGGGTTCCTGCTTCTTTTCTCTTTCAGTTAAGGGGTCCTTTGCTTAAAACGTGTTGAAGACCCCTGCACTAGATCAACTAAATCGTCCCCAGAGTGCATTATACCTGGTAGGGTTGTGTGTCCACCAAAGCCTTTTTTCCTGAGGCCACTATACGTTTTTAATGCTTTGCCATGGGTGCGCCGCGTATTCACACAATGCTACAAACAGCGGCAGCGTGACGAGGCACTGAGCAGCTATTCTGCGCTGATCGCTGCACGTTTGGAGTTTGTTTCTGTTCGCAGAGTGTTGAAGAAGTTCAACTTTGTGTAAAAAGCTGCGCTCGCACTGTCCATTTTTACCCAGCAGTCCAATCACAGTGGAGGAGGGGCGGGACACATACCACAAAAACTCTCTCTAGCGCTTCCAGCTGGATGTTTTCAGAAGAGTGCCTGGCATTTTCAGCTGGGAAGGAATGCTTTGATGAACAGGTGGCCTTATGAAAGTAACACCAGCGATTGTGTGAACCAATAAGAATTTTGTACTAAAGCATATCGACCAACCGATCGACCAACCGACCTATACACGGGTTGGTTATACAGCATGTACTAGACACCTACAGTAGAGAGGCTTTCCTGTGTGCATCATGGTGGTAACAGTCTGTTGCTGAAGATGCTCCTGTGCGTGACCAGCACCATCGTATAGAGGGCGATAGTGCATTCCATTTGTACTCAGAAGTTGGATTTTCTGATTTCCGAGCTCGGAACTCAGGCAACCTCGCAGTAGCTAGTTGTTAGCACTTCTGTCTCATTTGTGTCTCACTAAATCAGTCATACACACAGTCCTGTCCAACTTCTATCTGTGGACATGTTGCTATGCTGTTTGTATGCACAAAATCGGTGTAATGCGTTGTTATCTACAGGTATTGCTAACAATGGCTAACCTGGCTAGAGCTAACCCCCCACAATGAAAAATCTCACTTGTAAATGGAACACATTCAACTCGGGTGTGACGTCATTCCCAGCTCAGGCTTCAGAGTTCCGATGTAAATGGACTGCACTATGAGAGTCATCATGACTCATGTTTTCTAACAAAAAATGCATTCAGATATTACAATAGCAACAGCAATAGAAAAAAGTATTTAATTGAAAAAAATATAAACTAAGAGGATGTATAGAGGCTGAACTATAAAATTATTTTAAAAGGGGCACTCACACATCTACATCCGTTAACTAGTAATTGCACAGCCTGTGAAAATAGTCCTATGATGTCCTCTGTGTCTCTGCAGGATCTGTCTGAGAAAATAGCCCTGACGTCAGGTTTATTATGGCTCGTGCTTGGAGACTACACATTTCTAACAGAAAGCCTGCTCAGGGTGTAGCAATTGAAAAATGTGGGCATTTACCGAGCAAGGAGGGTCGGACAGAAAGTTGATGTCAAGTTGCATTATGGGAAGTGTAGGAGCTAGTGTTTTTGGCCATACTAGGGACTAAAAAAAGGATATCTCAGCCTCTGCTGTCTCAATCCTGCCTTTCGGGGAAAAAAATGCATTTTCATATGTTTTTTTGTTACAGAAATGCACATTTACAAGGACATGTTTAAAACTTTCTGTTTCACATTTGCACATTAAATGACACAGACAGAAGATTGAGCCCTGGCTAGAATCTGTTAGAATCCAAACTTTTTGTCTTTCCTTTTCCTCTTTTTTGGTTTAAAGTCAACAGTGATGAATCTCAGTGCTTTGAACACCAGACGGGTGTCACAGTTGCTGACGGGGTGACTAAATGGGTTTGAAATGTAGCGCACCGCACACCCTTCAACCACTCCGTTTTCCTGCGTTAAACTGCCTTTTAAATGCATTTTCACAAATAACTTCACCACATCTTGGGTCTTTAAGAGCCAACACTCATTCCAGCCTGATTTATTGATCGAGGCAGTCTTCCTAGAAAAGGCTCTAATGTTTTTTTTTTTTCTATTGCAGTAATTACCCTTATGTGGTTATCATTCCATGTCCAAAAAACCCTCCAGAGGGTTTTTTAATCTGCATGCCAAGACATGATGTCGTCAGTCAGGGAGAGTGAGGCGGGGACGACAGGCGAGAGACAATGTGGAGACACTCGGGCTCTCACGGCGGCACCAGCCCTGACAAAGCTGCTTTTTCCATCCACCACTACTTTTAATAAAACTCAAATGTTAGGGGATTTTTTTATTGACTCTGGTGTTAATCAGACCTTCTCCTGAATCAGTCAGCTCTCACTGCTTGGCAGCTTTCGTGGCTTGAGAGCCATAAGAGAGTGATGCTTTTGAAATTCAAGGACCGGGGACTTTTTTACTGCCATGCATGTATTGACATACACAGTTTCTCAAAATAGAAACACTCAAGAGTAATTTTTTTGTGATGAGTCACACCAGTTAAATAAACGAGTTTCTACACTTCCTTGTAAACATTGAACTAGACGACAGCATCCCACCAGCCTGTACCAAGTTATGTTCTTTAGTGATTGTTGTGACATAATTGCTGTTTTAAATAAGCTGCACAAGCTAATTTTGGCATCCCAAGTTAGCAGTGTTCACAAAGTCATTACCCTGAAATCATGATTTAAACCTCCTTTAAGACCAGGGATTTTGGATTTCTCCAGCTACTTTTTTGTCTATCTCAGGAGTTTGGATGAAAAGTTGTAGTATTGTGCAAAGTTTTCCCTAGGTTTGTGGACTTAGACTTAGGTGCACATATTTGGTGGGACATTTATTATTATCATATCTGATGACAACCAAATAACACAAAAAGCATAAAGCTATTTGGTTACATTTGGACACCCCCTACCCCTAGTTTCTGTCTCCCCCAAGAGTAAGTAATGACAACAAAATGGTCGGCGCGTCCACATGATACAAGCCTTCCGTGATCGTGCACCAGCCCCCACCTCTCCTCCATGCAGTTACTAGTAGCCAAGGAGGACACAGAGGATCAAAAAAAACATGATGGACTCTTCAGAAGAGGTAATTATCTTCCCTTGAGTTTCTGTGTGCGAAAGTCGCCGGACTACACCATTTAGTAAACATAGCCATACTGAGAAATCCAGAGAGAGTTGTGTGGAGCTGATAGTCTTAATTAGCTTTGTAGCAACTCATTTGGCAATGGCTTGAATGTGACGGACGTTCATTAATATCAAAAAGCTACGCACTGAAACTTTAAAGACAAAACTTGCTTAAGAAGTCCACTGGGGACCAACTACAATCATTAGATCTGAGAAAAGGAATTTAGTTAGTTTTGAAGCTCACATTGATTTTACATTCATTTGGCTTGGGTGTTGCACAAAACGGCTTGGGTGCTGCGCCTAAGCCTTATAATGGTAGGGAAACCCCTGTTATGATGGGGAGCGGTGTGACTCTTTGCAGCTCTGCCCTGATAAAGGTGCAGTTCTACACTGGATGTGATGCTGTAGGCGAGATCCTTGCTCTCAGGCCTCGGGGCTCAGAAAACAGTGGCAGTGAAAAGCTGACTCAACTGTGGATAATAAACACACCACGATCAGTAAGCCAGCAGAAGTATGTGACGTGGCTCAAAAGTGTGAAAAGATTTTGTTGTTAATCTTTTTGTTGCAATGTGTTCCCCAACTCACTCTTGACAGTTTGTTTTCAGATGATCCTTCCTCCTGTCAGAGGAACAAAGCACCAAATTTTAATATTAGCAACAACAACTTCAGGCAGGATTTGAAAACCTCCATGTATCTTTCCGTCGACCATGCAACTTTTTTCCTGGGTCAAAATTTCAAATTAAAACCTTTTTTTTTTCAAGGCTTTGGTCATCTTTTTCGACACTTTTATCGCTTCTCCCGATGAACTCCGGACAATGTACCAAGAATCAGGTGCGGACATTGTCTGAAGTTTCCTTTACACACGTGTAGCACACAACAGGAGATTACCCATGTCAGGTACGTTCTCACTTACTGGAAATACTCCTTTTGGTTTAGACGAGGAGTGGCACCTCTGGAGAGCGTGCAGGAGGCAGGACATGACGCAGATTACACTCCGGGCACGGCGCTGTTTTGTAATTTGGTCAGACACAACAGAGTCTCTTGCTGTTCCTTGAATTTGTCTGATTATTTTGGCATGGTTGGATGTTTGTTTGATTCCGGTGTGGTGCCAGCAGCATGATAGAAATGCCATCTAGGGCTGCATGATGTGAGGAAAATATCTAATTGCGATTATTTTCACTGATGATTGCGATATGATTCACGATATTGAAGGAAATTATCATTTCTGTATGATTATTGTCATTTTCATTGAAAAATATTAAAATTAAAAGAGTTGAAATGATTATATTGTGATTTTTGCAAGGATCTGTACCAAACAAATATGTTTTCTTTAGTCTTTAGGATAGGATTAATAGGCTTACATGCAGATTTACTTATTGATGCACGCACACAGTAGTGTCACAAACTTAGTCCAATGAGGGTAGAAAGGAAAGTGTGATAGCATTCCACGTTAGCGCCTTTTCTTTCTCGCTCGAGACCGCTGTGTCCAAGCCGAGGCGCAGAGCGTGACCTGACCGCATGCTGATACGTTACTAGAAGGTAGAGCGAGCTACAACTGACAGGGAGAGAGAGAGAGAGAATGTATCACTACAGCCAATCCAGTCTGCTCAAAGCAATTGTCTTTTTCACAAATAGGTTGCACGTAAGGGGAAAAAAAGTAGCTTCCACTTAAGGGGCCCTATCTTGCACCCTGCGCAGCACAGCACAAAGCCCAACGCAAGTGTCTTTGCTAGTTTAAGACAGACGCAGTTGTCAATTTCCCGTTTAGCGTCTGCGACTAGGATTAGCGTGTGTCTGACAGGGTGCATCACGATGGTGGCTAGCCATCACGATGGACGATGATATCGTCCATTGGCACAACCCTACTTTATTCACTATTCTGTGGCCTGAATCTGGAGGATCACGTTAATTAGTAATTTCCGAGTTAAAAAAATACAAAAAGATAAAAAAAGAAAAAGACTGTTCTTGTAGCTGTTCTTTTTGAGCTTTCTATCACACGAAACCTTTTTACCTGCAGATAGTTTGTTTCCAAGATCAAGAATGGACTTTTAATCTCAAATTTGAAAGAAATCTTTGTAATATATATTTAAGTTGGATAAACACAGGATGAAATAGGGATGGTTGTATTTTTCTTCTTCAGATGTTACAACATGCGTGTGGAAAAACAGATCAACTTGTTTGCATTCTAAATAAGGAAAGGGTAAAAGTAGTACATCTCAGGACTCTTTTAGACACTGCTCGTTTTAAGTTGCTGCTGTTTTATTTCCATGTTTCTTATGTAAATGCAGTTGTAGTCTGTTTGCTTCCAGTTAAACCATAAGGTTTGTTTTAGGAAATCCACGAGGCCAAATCTGACCAACAGCCTCATGCAGCTTTTCTCTTTTGCAATTTTATGGACACACAATGGAAGCCACCAGTCCACACACACACACACACACACACACACACACACACACGGCCAAGAAAGCACACACACAGGCCAGTCTCCTCACTCAGTCTGTGTATCCATTGGTCAGTGAATCCAAAATGACCACAGATAAGATAGCTGTCAAATAACTGCTTCTCTCACTGCTTTCAGACGAAAGCTACATTTTATCATTGCAGACACACACACACACACACACACACACACACACACACACACACACACACACACACACACGCATACAGCTGTGTTTGACCCGCCGTGACCTCCCCACCGGTGAACTCACAGACCTCTCTGGCCTCTGTCCGCTCGGTTTCCACGACAGCAGCGAAGCCCCGCCCCCCAGTGAGGCGCCCCTAATGACGCCCGCGCGTTGACTCACCCACTCAGCTCAGCAAAGTCACAGAGGCATGCATGTAGCACTCAGCGGGGCTTGGCAGTGCCGGGCCGCATAATAGGCTAATCATTGTAAAACAAACATGCTGACTTACCCACAACCCCCTCACCCTCCTCCCCGGCATGATTTAGGAGACTGTGGTGTACGGTGGAGGCAAACTGCAACTGCAACCCTCATTTTCACCATGGCATTAAATTTGAAGAGGATATGTGGTCTCCGAGCAGTGAAAACAGTATTTATGCTTGATTCTGTGCACACACAACAATTTCCTTCAGTTTAATTCAGCTGCAAGGCAGCACAGACACTGAAGAGTACTGAATGTGAGCAGATGGAGGGCATGATATCTGTTTGTTGCATTCTGACAGGGCGTTGGCATCAGTAAAGTACCACAAAGTGCTAATAAAAAGTAGCTTATTGTTCACTTGCTTAGAGCTACAGTGATTTCAGTGGATCTCATGAACTTTAAAGTTCTGTTTCTGTCTCATTTTACAAACGCAAAATCAAAAGGGCAAGTCGAAGCAAATCTGACCTGTCCCACCCTGCTGACCACCGTTTGTCCTATGGGAGCAGGCTACAAGTCTTCATCCACCTAGTCTCGCTTTGCCAGACCTTTCTCCACAGCGCTGTGGAGAAAGGTCTGGCTAGTCCACACAGCATTCCGGGATGGGAGCAAAATGTGCTCTGATTTATTGGCATTTCTTTAAACAAATCCCAATCGTTTTGGGCTGTGCTAAGCCCCGGACACAATGACCGCTGCAAAATAGCCTCGGGAAGGAACTTTTGGTTTTGGTGGAACATGTGTACGTTCAAAGGTTGTTTTAGTCGTGCAACAGAAAACTCAGATTGGACAGATAGTCTAGCTAGCTGTCTGGATTTACCCTGCAGAGATCTGAGGAGCAGTTAACCATAGTCCTCATAAATCCACTGGAATTTAGAATGCCAACACTGAGAAAGTGGAAGATGTGGGACATCCGGCCGAAAATGAGGGACATCCGGCAGAATTTCTGGCGGCACCAGAACAATCTCGGAAATAAAACGCTGTCGATATAGACTAGTGTCCACCAAACCCGAGTGGCCATCAGGAGCACCAGGAGAATCCCTTTGATCAGGTGATGATGAAATGTCATCAGTTTCAATAAAGCAATCTTAAATGTGAAATCAGTCAGGCCCTGTTCAGACCTGGCAAGTATGTCACTCACGTCCCTGCTCTCTATGTAAACAAACACCTCC
Organism: Sander vitreus; assembly: GCF_031162955.1. Lineage (NCBI taxonomy): Eukaryota > Metazoa > Chordata > Actinopteri > Perciformes > Percidae > Sander > Sander vitreus. The sequence goes on along the minus strand of NC_135874.1, from coordinate 2,612,906 downwards.
CATGCCTAGTCTGCCTGAAATAAAAAAAACAACAAAAAAAAACAGACTGGGTCTCTTGCTTGGCGTGTTCCAGGCAAACCCAAATCGCCCAAGATGTTTGACAGACTCGTAATATATCTCCTAAAGTGATTCTTAATTAAATAATTGACGGTGATTTAAGTTTAATGAAATGTTATTCATTCAACTAAATTGTGCGTTACAGCCTACACACAAATACGGCCAAGTGCTTTATCATCTAAATTTTGCACCTTTTGCAAGGCTTGCCATAAAAAATGCTTATTTAGAAGTATTAGTAATGTTGTTATTGCTAATTTTAGTCTATATCCACGACTTCCGGGATTTCTTCGTTGCTGCCAGAAATTCCGCCAATGTCCTTTTTGGCCAAATGTCCATTACCTTCCGATTTCTTTGTGTTGTAATTTTAAACTCTAGTGGATTTATGAGGACTATGATTAACTGCTCCTCAGATCTCTGCAGGGTAAATCCAGACAGCTAGCTAGACTATCTGTCCAACCTGAGTTTTCTGTTGAACGACTAAAACAACTTTTGAAAGTACACATGTTCCACCAAAACAAGTTCCTTCCCGAGGCTATTTTACAGGGGAATTGGGGCTCTGTCCGGTGCTTAGCGTTGCCCATGGCGATTGTGATTGGTTTAAAGAAATGCCAATAAACCAGAGCATGTTTTTCTTGCATCCCAGAATGCTGTGTGACTAGCCAGACCTTCCTTTGCAGCGCTGTGGAGGAAGGTCTGGCAAAGCAAGACTAGGCTAATTTATACTTTATAGACTGTTAGCTTCATTATAAGGTTCAAGTATGTTTTGTGGCTCCAGACAGATTAAAAAAAATGTTGCTGAAAATGTCTCTTTTGATAGTAAAGGTTACAGACCCCTGGTCTAAGCGATCAGATCTCAATGTGTCCTCAATGCATCCTGGGTACATTCACACCTGTACTTAGAGCTGCCCACTTGTGATCGGATCACCCATGACGCATGTGAATGCCAGGTCTGAACAGTTTCCTCTGTTCATGCTGGGGGATTTGGAGGGTTGTTGGCCCTAAACCAAACCGTAGACTCTGCAAAACCCCAACATCAGTGTCCATTCTAGTATTTAAAGCAGTTTTACAGCAGCAGTTGGTGTAATTAACCGTTATTGCGCCACTTGAATGAGTGTATTTGTGCATCCATGAACATTGGCCACGGTCTCACCATGCAAAGTAGTTTCCTAACTCCTGACCATCCAAGTAGTTTCCAAACAGTTGTGACTGTAACAGTAAAAAAAAACTGTGTGTATGTTCATTTTCTATTCAGGTCAGTTGTAGCAGGGCACACTGGCACACAGCATGCTGCTTCTGTAATATGTTATTATGGCTGTATGGAGGCATTTGGAAGAGCCCATGACACCAACAAATAACATAGCAGAGGAGAGGGACTGTTTTTCCTGCCTTTGGCTACATTTGGACACCCCCTACCCCTGCTCCCGCCCCCCCGTTGTGTAATCCTACCACTGTCACATGCACGTCCCTCTGTGTAATTGAAGTGGTTGCACAGAGTGGAGGGAGGGGACGGCAATAAGAATAAGAAGTGTGGTTACATTTCAGCCTGGCTGGTGCCAAGCTCCTATTGAAAATATATGGACCCGGGCCTAACCCTCACGTTTCCATGCCTCCCCTGCCATGGCAACAAAACATGAAAATGTGAAAACAATGCAAGGGTGAGCAGTTTCAGACGTGCCCACCGCTACAATGAGCTGCGCAATTAGCCGTTTCCACCGGGGAGGCGCCACTTATTGGATTTGAGAGGGCTGGATTGTGGACGGGGGGCCACTCGAGGGACGCCGGTTTGATAACGCTGGGGCAGGATCTGGTCCAGGATCTGGTGTTTGGTGCGGGTAGTGCTACTCCCTCCCAGTTCCAAAGGCAATTAGCCTAATGGAGCTCTCAGCTGGCTGCACATTACTGGTTTGGACGAGGAGTGGGTGTCACTACTACTCCACATAATCAACTCTGTTTGCTTTATTTTCTCCTCTCTTGTCTTATTATGTTCTATTCTGAAATATCTGCTGAGTCCATTGACCTAAAATTGTGGCTGACAATTGAAAACAAAAAGCAGTTTTTCATTTATAAAAGGTGCTTTTTATTTGGAGATTTTAAAAACAAACTCAACGCCAGTTCTTTGCTTTATAATATCTCATGTCCGTTATTTTGAAAAAGCAGAAACTGTGAGTTTGCTAATACACAGTCCCTACAGGATTTCGCGGCCTTTTTTTGAGATTGTTGCGGTCCAAAATGCCTGATTTTGCGGGAGCTTTTGTAAAAAATTTCGATAAAAGTTGCGATGTCTTTTGTATGTTTGTTGCAATGAAGTTACGGGAGACAGTGAAAGTTGCAAAAGAAGTTGAGATTTTTATTTTTGTATAGTTCTTTAAAAATAAAAAGGAAACTTGTTTCAGGGAGAATAAAACTACTCTGGGCTGAGTTTTCCTAGTAACCTTACCAAAAAGGCTTAGGATGCTGCAAATGTTGGTATAATATGAAAATGGCTGGTGGATTTAAGACAAAAAATAATAATGTATTGAATGAATCAAATTTGAACATATGTGTCAGTGGCTTGTTACATTGTTAGTTAATTTCCTATCCTGGCCTGGGACACACATTCATACGGTTTGATAAAGTACTTATTGGACTTCAACTTATCATTGCACTTACAATAACGAGCGTAGCTGTCCTCAATTTAGGTCATCGTGTCGTCTCATTTCCGGTTTTTCCTGCATCCACCGTGTGTGTGTGCCATGGATGTATTAAGAGAACGTGTGTGCGCGTCAGTAGCGGGGAGAACTGTATGAGCAGCAGCCCCGCCCCTGCCTGCTGCAGACAGCCGACAGGGTTGAAACAGCAGCCGCTGACTTTAGAGTAAAAAAACGTTACAGCGTACATTGATAAAATGTATACAGGTTGGCAGGGCGGTCTGAAATGTTTTGCATTGTCTTTCGCTGTACGTTTTGTTGGTAAATTTGAAATGTTCGAGTCTCGTCTTCATATCGGAAACAAGCTCTCTCTCACTCCCGCTTGGTCAGTGGCACTCAGAGTCACATTATACTGACGTAAAGTCTGGCACGTGGGACTGCTGGGATTGGTTGAAGTTGCGGGAAACTCCGGTGATTGGTCAAAATTGCGAGTCGCACCAAAGTCACGGTGATTGGTTGAATTTGCGTGAATTGGCGCGATCGCGACATCGCGAAATCCTGGAGGGACTGTATACAGCTTGTTGTTACTATTAACTAAATATACCCACACATATCAGATCAGGTTAAAGCAATTCTAACTAGATTTTATGCCTCAACACATCTACACATTGTATTTTTTCTGAAAATATTCACTGATTGCGGCAGGTTACATTAACTGAGGCCCTGCTGCAATGAGAAAACATTAATCATCAGGGGAAACGAGTGTGGTCCCCATGCACTGAGACCGGTAACAACAATCAGAAAGCAGTCAACATATAACACAAACACAGAAACTAACTATTCCAAATAATAAAAATCTATGTATTTAAAGGCCCCATGGCATGAACATTTCATTTTATGAGGTTTTTTAACATTAATATGTGTTCCCCCAGCCTGCCTATGGTCCCCCAGTGGCTAGAAATGGCGATAGGTGTAAACCGAGCCCTGGGTATCCTGCTCTGCCTTTGAGAAAATGAAAGCTCAGATGGGCCGATCTGGAATCTTGCTCCTTATGAGGTCATAAGGGGAAAGGTTACCTCCCCTTTCTCTGCTTGGCCCACCCATGAGAAAGAGAGAGACACCATGGCTTTCAAACGAGCAAAGTGGCAGTTGGTCAAGGCCACAATCAATCAATCAATTATTATTAGCATAAACATCTCTTGATCACATACTATACATAAATATTCAACTTAAGGTGCTTTACAAGCTTTATTAGGACAGATCTAAGGAGAAAAAAAACATATGGCAGGAAATAACATTACCAGCAATACATAAGATGCCTTTCCATGTGTGTGCACACACATGCTATGTAATGTAATGTAATGTAATTTTTCTTTAAACAGGGCCAATGCACAATTAAACATTAACCTTGTATAAGAACAATGAGAGATGCATTGCACTAGGTTGTAGCACAAGTGCTATTTTCCACCCGGAGTCCCAGGGCATCATCATTAAAACCAGTGGTGGCATGTAACTAAGTACATTTACTCAAGTACTGTACTTAATTACAACTTTTAGTCTTTTCTTTTTATGCCACTTTCTACTTCTACTCCACTACATTTCAGAGAGAAATATTGTACTTTTTACTCCACTACATTCATCTGACAGCTTTAGTTACTATAAGTTACTTTACAAATTAAGATTTTTGCACACAAAACACATGTAGTTTATGAAATCTGATGTTTTATTATAAGTTAAACTTCCCAACAATATGACAGCCTACAAGTCCAGCTGAAATGATCAGACCCTTAAAAAAAAACCTGTTTGGATCCTTTCAGTTTATAAAAAGTGAGGATCTTTTTGCATTGAGTACTTTTACTTTTTTGAACATTTTCCTGATGATACTTACATACTTTTACATAAGTAACATTTTCAATGCAGGACTTTGACTTTTTTTACAGTGTGGTATTAGTACTTTTACTTAAGTAAAGCATATGAATACTTCTTCCACCACTGGACTCAGTAAATGGTCCCGCGACTTGTCCGACCTTGCTGTGTGCTAACAGTTGCAGCAGTGGTGTCACAGCACTGATTCACAGTAAAGAGGAAACAGTGGAAATACTGTAATTATCTCCTAGCTGCACGAGCCTCTAAACGTGTTCTGGTATTCTGTGCCCAGTGTCTGACAAGTCCTCATATCTAAACAGCAATATTATTTGGGTTCTTTGTTAGTTTGGGTTGAGTTGGACACCTCACTCCATCTGAATGCTCTTCTAATTCTATTTCATACCTTCTTGTTCCCATTTTTCATTCTATAATGAAACAAATAAATCATGATTGAATTAATATCACTACTGCTGGCATCAGAGTTGTGATGTACACGAAAAACTAAATTGATTCAATTGAATCTCACTCAACAACTGTATTCACAGATATTTAATAATATTTAATTTAATAATAAATACAGTATGCATAGCGGACCACACACACACACACACACACACACACACACACGCACACACGCATGCGCTCTTTCCCGAAATTCAGCCTTGGTGCAGAATTACAGCCACTAGAGCCAGTCCCACAATGAGCTTTACTTAGGATGTGCCATTTCTGTGTCTGTAGTTTTAAATGCTATTGAGGATGAGAGAGGGGGGCAAGGTTGTGGCCTTGACCAACTGCTATGCTTCGCTTGTTTTCAAGCCATGATGTCTCTCTTTTTCTCATGAACGGGCCAAATTCTCTGGGCAGGCAAAGCAGAGAAAGGGGAGTTAACCTTCCTCCTTATGACAACATAAGGAGGAGATTCCAGATTCACCCATCTGAGCTTACTTTTTCTCGAAGGCAGAGCAGGATACCCAGGGCTCAGTTTACACCTATCGCCATTTCTAGCCACTGGGGGACCATAGGCAGGCTGGGGGAACTCATATTAATGTTGAAAAACCTCATAAAGTGAATTTTTCATGCCATGGGGCCTTTAATAAAACACACAGTGGTCGCAGACAACCACACTACTACTGTACGTGTCAAGCTCATTGATTAAGTGATGTGTTTGCGCTGACAGGCGGTTAACAGAGAGACCATCCGCAGGTCCAGCAGGTGTCTGTCTGTGTTTATGTTCACTGATCCTCAGATAATCATCAAGGCATTCAGAGGTCTCCTCAACACGGTGTACAGTACAGCTGATATACAGTATGTGAGGGTACAGTCCAGCTGATACATGTGAAGGAACAGTACAGCTGATATACTGTATATGAGGGGACAGTACAGCTGATATATGTGAAGGGACAGTACAGCTGATACATGTGAGGGGACAGTACGGCTGATACATGTGAGGGGACAGTACAGCTGATACATGTGAGGGGACAGTACGGCTGATAACATGTGAGGGGACAGTACGGCTGATATATGTGAGGGGACGCTGCACTCTAGTGTTGTGTTTAGGCTATTGCACCTCAATAGATGTTCCCCTTGAGCACTTCTGTGATCAGAAGTCAGTTGGATGCTATAGACAGATGTTATCGAATGGCATTATGGGAAATGTTGTATCAAGTGTTTTTACGGCATGACCTAAACAAGAGAATAAAATTCAGGTTTTCTTGGCCTCTGCTGCATCAGTTTCGACCATCTCTCTGTTTATCAATTCTCTCCTCTTTTATGGAAGTGCATCACTAAATCACTAGAAGTTACCTTTAATACCTTAAAGGGACAGTTCACCACAAAATCAAAAATGCATATGTTTCCTCTTACCTGTAGTGCTATTTTTCTATGTAGATTGTTTTGGTGTGTGAGTTGCCTGGTTACTCAAGATCATCTACAGACCTGAGGCCTTTACTACGAAGCCAGGTCAACATGCCCTGAATTTATTTTCGTTACCCGGCTTCACCAAACCTAACAACCGCGGTCCCGCATAAGGTGTGTCACGATGGTGGTTATAAACTTGTTCAATCAACCCAGGGTTTCCCAATCCAGCAACGAGCTCGTTCACATAAAAGGGGTGGTGTTTGCACCATATGACCAATCACAAACATGGATAAGTCTACCAGAACCGCATATTTTACACAAGAAGAGCAAACGCTAATCCTACAGAAATTATGAAGAACACAGACACGTAATACAGGCAAAAAGCAATACAGTTGCTGCTGCTAAATACAGGAAGGAAAGCTGGCAAAAAAATTGACGACGCTGTGAATGCGTAAATTAAAAGGCTTATCAATATCACTTCCCCAGTGGTAAGCGATCGTGGGAGCAAATCTTTTTGTTATATAAAAACGTAATTCAAACTGATGTGTCGCATTGGCAACATACGGCTCAAGAAGCTGACAAAGATACGTAATTCCCTACGCTGAAAATCTATATCTTTCTTAAAGATACCCATCAGAGAATGTTAACGGGGTTGTCGGTCTCTAAATGTTTTAACTTTTCTGAGCGCACCTCTCACTACCTGTGCACCAAGTTCCACCGGATCTTCTCAGAACGGTGACGCCATTTATTATTGGTCAGTAGGCGGTGCTTTTATACCAGTTGAACTCTAATCTTGAACATAACCTGCTCCTGAGCAGGTTAGGCATAAATTACCGTGGCGATGTAACCCGGTAACAAGTGACCCACCGTCGTGATACACAAAACCCTGGGTTGAGCCTGAAGTTACCTCGGTAACCCCAAATCTTGCTTCATAGTATAGGCCTCTGGTTGTGAGCAGTTTAATGTAGAAAATGTCATAGAAAGAAAATAGTTCCTTTATTATTCTTCCATCAGCCAGGTCTGTGGATTATCTTGAGTAACTGGGTCATGATTTCTGGAAAGAGACATTGCTGTTGAGTTTTTCAAATTTATTTTTGGCGCTTTGAGCATCACAAGTCAAGTGCCATCTTGTTCCATTATATTGGAGAGAAGGCAGACATCTCCGTCACTGGGCAACTCACACAAAACTATCTAGACTGATAAATAGCACTACAGGCAAGAGGACAAATATATGTTTTAGATTTTGGGGTGAACTGTCCCTTTAATCTGAGACCTGTAATATGTTGCAGAGTAATAACAGGTTAAAATTCTGTGGTTGAAAACTGGTGATGAAAACAGGAGCGTGATGAAAGTGTAATGAGTTCTTCTAAAAACCCGGCAGCTTAAGAAAAGTTTTAATTCACCTGCGGCATTATTAAAAAAGTTCAAGTGAGAAAAATATTCTTGTTGGGTTTGATTTGATCGCTTAGAATGATTAAAAGCTATACAGTTTGCTTAAATTCCTGCGTTGGTAGTCAAAATAATAAAGTTGGATTTTGGTGGGCTTGGCTGGATGCTACTGAAAACGGAACTCTTCAAAAACGTCTCACAAATATGGTTTTATTTTAAAGAAGGCCCAGTAATTTCCTAAAACGGCTGTCACTATAGTTTTTTTTGGAAAAGTTACTCAATCAGGAGGAAGTAGTGTTCACCACATTTGTTGGGGACTATTTTCAGTGGCGGATTAATCCACATTTGGTGCTCTGAGTGTTTGTTGGCAGCAGGACACAATACTTCAGTTTCAGTTTATTTATAAAAGGGACAATGTGCAATTAAAACATAAATGTGACCATTTGATGCATTGCACCAGATTTAGCCTTTGGCTAATTTACATCTGCAGTCCCTCGAAAAACATTTTAAAAATTTAAACATCGCTTAATGACTAAAAAGAAAACATCCAACAAATAACAATATTTTACATTTCATATCACTCACACGCTCTCTCTCACACACACACACACACACACACACACACAGAGAGTCAGCCCCGCTGTTAGTAGATACATTCAGTGTAGGTGTTTTAATAGTGTTTATTGACAGTATTAACATATGAAACAAACCTCAAAAACACACTGAGTGACATCACTCAAACTTGTCTCTGATTGGAGGAAACTACATTGAACCTGAAAAGGAATTAATTTATTCTGTGCTGGAGTGATCTTTAAGTCACTTCTTAAAACACACTTTTATCGAGATCCTTTCAGATTTCAGTTGAGCTTGAACCCCCTTGAACTCTCTTTTATTCTTTTACAAATTCTTTTCTTTTTCTACATACACTGAACAGGTTTTTATACACCAAATAGCTTTTCTTTTTTGTTTTAAACACCTGATGTTTTTATAACTGGCTTGTTTTATTGTTTTGTGAAGCACCTTGTAACGTGGAGTTTGAAAAGTGCTCTATAAATAAAGATTATTATTTTTATTAGTGTAGAGCAGAGAGTTTTTATGACAGACCTGCTGCCTGTGTGAGTAATTGAGAGGATAGCAGCTTGCATCAGAGCATCGGTGAATATTTATGAACATCAATAATGCTCCAGACAGATTCTATGAAGCACTGAGAACAGATAAACAGATTCCTAGAAAGCTGTCACTGGATACAGCTGGGTACATCCAGTCCTCTGCACTCTCAGGTACTGTAGTTGAGGCAAAAAAAAAAGAAGTATTTTGTATGTGTTTTTAGAAAAGATGCAAAAATGCTGTGTGTCATTTTAGAAGAAAAGGAAGAAATTATATTATTTCATGTTCATCATTGACGGTCTCTGAAAGACAGACAATCTAATCTGGAGATGTTATCATTATGTCAAGCTTTGAGTGAAGTTAGCCTCAATCTGTCCACGTTTACCACAATTTGTCTCAATTGAATGCAATCAGTCATTTTTTCCAAGTGTGGTTGTCACTTTAAATGGAGCAGACTTTCATTTTACAAGCTTTTCATGCACAAAATAAAGTGAAACATATAGGGAGAAAGTTTGAAATAAAAAGACTCGGAAAAAAAAATTCAAATGATAATTTTTCCATCTCTATTCATATGATTCTGACAGGAAACATTTGAACTTTTCCTACGGATGGTCAAGGTTGCTGCAGGAGCAGTAATAATAGTATAATAGTATAATACTCATACTATAATGTCAAAACAAGTTATTAAAAGTCCTGTATCCCGTGGTTGTGTATTAAATAAATATTGCCAAACATCCCTTGTTTGTTTTCATACTCAAATGTGAACTGTGTTCATTTTAGAGATTTGGCGGCAATATTGATCACTTAGTCACACAGAGTGTATCTTTACTATTCATGAAGACAAAAATTGGCAGCAACTGTACAGTAAGAAATATTTAAATGCAAACATAACATGTAATAATGATACAAATAATAATAATAATAATTAGGGCTGTTTAATCGCTGAATGTCTATAGTTAATCGCGATTAATCACATATTTTACCATCTTACCAGTGTATCTTTATTGGGAATCAAATGAATGCAAAGAACTTTATGAACTTGATTTTAAGATTTGTAATTATTTATTTACTGTAAACAAAAGAAAAATGTGTGAGTCATTATTGCACAATTTCTCCAAGTACCTAACTAAAAAACTAAAAATCCCTATCCTTACTAGAGTCAAAATAGTGTTTAGTAACTCCTAAATAATGTTGATTACTCACTGACGTCCAGTGATCACCGGTTAATGAGACAGCGTTTACAGCACCTTGCAGCAGTTCCAGTGTGGCTGCTTTCTCCGTGTGGTATGTGTATGATGAAACTACTGTCTCCCTTGACGGCAACGAGACAGGTCAACCGTAGTACGTCTTTAAGAGCCGAGTCCTCTACGATGCTGACAGGTCTGCAGTTAGTTGCCACCCGTTTAGCCCGCTAGCGGGTAGCATCACGTTAACTGTACTATGCTTAGCTCGTAGGTGGTAGCTCAAGCTTGACGTGCTTCGGTGATATTTTAATTCGGCTTTACACAATGTGCATATGGCTTTTGACTTGTCTACGAGCCGTCTGGGAGTTTTGGAAAATAAAAAGCTCCATTCAGGATTTCATTACTGCTGTGTTTCTCCATCATGCCTGCAGCCTGCAGCAGCAGGATGTGTTAGGAGGAAGTGGCAGCTTGATTCTAAGTAACGGTGCTGCAAAGGGTCAAAATAGTAGCCTGTTAGGCACGACACAAAGCCGAGTGAAGTGTAAAATAAATTAATAAATGCCGGCATGCGATTAATGCGATTAAAAAAAATTAATCGCGCCACATCGGCCCTTAATCACATTGCGATTAACGCGTTAATGCTGACAGCCCTAATAATAATACATTATATTTGTATAGCACCTTTAGAGTTACACTCAAGTGCTTAACAGCAAAAATTAAATAAAAGCATAATAAAGAGAACTTAAAATTAAGAAACTAAAATAAAGTATACCTTAATATATTAAAATGAATAAAACAATAACATTGATTATTGAACATACACAACAAGGGATTACAATAATTAAGTACAGGCACATTTTAAAAAGTGCATTTTTAAAAGAGATTTAAAAGAAGACTCTCTCTCTCTCTCTCTCTCTCTCTCTCTCTCTCTCTCTCTCTCTCTCTTTCTCTCTCTCTCTCTCTACTGTAAGCAGTGTTTTAGAGAGACGAACCATCCTAAAACAGAATAGACATCCGTTACTCCATTGATTCTGGACAAAAAAAACTGACTGACTGTCTAATAACGCTGAGAAAGTCCTTCAGAAGAGGGTGGCTGCTAACAGAGTCTCAGCATCCGGTTTCTGAAACGGCTCCAGGATTTGAATCGCAACAGTCACTCAACTTAAAGATAAATTGACCTTGTCTTGAGACTTTGTCAAACTAAGCATCACACTCACTGAGGCTGTTGCTCAAATCAACAAACAGAGGTCTGCTAAAAAGTAGATTTTAGATTTTTAAACTCAGTAGAAAAGCTATTATGTTCAACAGATGGCGCCATTACGCCTCCTTATATCCACCAGTCTCTCCTACCAACCTCCAGCCGAGCAGAGATTTCAAAGAGAGACACAAACACACACCACACCACACCACACCACACCACAACACAAAACAAACAACATGTGTTTGCCCGAACCCTAAACCTAGTTCCAACCTGACCCCCAAAACACCCTTAGAGGAAGTGATAAAGTATGCATGTTTACTTTCAAGGAGACTGGTGTTAAAGTCAAATGTTTTGTTTAGTCACATATTAGTGTTGATTAAAAGAAAGATTCCACTTGGGGCAGCAGAACAAGCTGTAACACACAACACTGACATGTTATCACCTCATCAAGTATTAAAGGTCCCATATTATGCTCATTTTCTGGTTGTATTTTGGGTTTCTACTAGAACATGTTGGCATGCTTTAGGGCGTTTTCACACCGACAGCCTTTAGTTAGGCTGAATCGAACTAGAGTTTGTTTGCCTCGCTGGTGCGGTTCGTTTGGGCAGGTGAGAACACGGCAATCGAACTCTGGTGCGCATCAAAAGCAGACCAAACAAGCGTACCGAGACCTGCTTGAAGAGGTGGTCTCGGTACGCTTTCATTCGAACAATGATTCGAATTCGCAATCTGCGTTGCAGAATAACAGCAAACTGTAGCAGCTTGCAGTGTTTCTATTACAGAAATAGACTGCAGTCAAGCTTGCCGTCCGTCACTCGTATCTCCGTGGTCAAACCAGCTACTGCTAAAATTGGAGACAGACACCTGCAGAGCAGAGTAAGTCTCGGTGACCAGAGCAGACGTAGTCACGTCTCTTGCGAAACAATGTCTGATCATTTTAATGAAATGAGCTGGTTTGACCACTAGACCAGAAAACAGGACCTTCTTCCTGTATTTACTTTCTTGCTCCCACCCCCAGACATATCCGACCAATAAGAGGGCTGGACGTTCTTGCCTGATTTGTAATGACGCATTTCGGTACGCTTGGATTTTTCCAGGTGTCAAACCAAACCAAACCAAACCGACCAAGGGCAAATCGCTCCAAGTTTAGTTTAGTACTAACTCACCAACTGATTCTGACCAAAGCAAACAAACTACAGGTGTGAAAACGCCCTTAATGTAAAAAGAAACTGTGTGTCTGAAATACATGTATTCCCCCTCCGTCTGAAACACTCTGTTTTAGCAAAGAGTATAGTAGAAACAAGAGGCGAAACTCAATAGAACGTTGTGTTGCGTTCAGTCCAAGATGGCGGACGTTCCATTGCAAGCTGCAGCTCGGTCATGGGTGCGTTTGTTGCAATGGAACATTCTATTGAGTGCAGCTCCGCCATCTTGGACTGAACGCAACACAACGTTCTATTGAGTTTCGCCTCTTGTTACTTCTATACTTTTTGGTTTTAGCGCCTGTCTCTTTAAGCCCCCTTCCTGAAAAAGCCCACTCTGCTCTGATTGGTCAGTTTCCAGGTCTTCTGCTTCTACGCTCTGAGTCTCTGCACCGTCATTGCAGTTGGGTAATGACTGTAACTGTCACTGTAGCGGCACTTTGTACCAATGTATGGTATAGTTGTGACATCACAACTGTGCATAAGTCCTGGCGGCTTGTTTAAACGCACAAATGTTAAATACAGACTGTGTTTATTATTCTGTGGATTGAGCGTTTTTATACTTTCACAGTATTCATACAGCATCTCAACCTGCTTTATAATAAAAAAAAGACAGTTAAATTTCACTTTTTACAATATGGGACCTTTAGGTGTCTGGAAAACAGTATTTAAGTGTTGGGATGCTAAAATGCTGCGTAGTCCTAAGGGGAACCACTCAAATGCAGGGAACAGGACTATAGCACCAACTCCTGACCAAACTACCAGCTGTAGCCTTGTTTATTTGTTCCAAACCAGTTGAAACATGCCTAGTTAGCGGTTTTATTAATTCTTTAACATTTTTGATTGATTTTCCATTAAATCATGTATCTTTGTCTACAGCAGTTATTGGCCAGAACGTATACAAACATAGTATAGCTGTATTTTATTTTTATATTAACAAATATGAAAGATACCCACCCAACCATCCCCGCTTGTCCCTACAAGTCTAGATCTTGCAGAAGGAGTCTATACAATTTAGTGCAATGTTACGAAATAAGTATCAATACAGTAAAGAGAAAAAATAAATAAATAAAATGAAAATGAAATACATAAATGAAAAGGGAGTGGGGGGGATGATGCTGCTGCCTCACTCTGATATAAAACTCATCTTTATTTATGCTATTTGTAAGCTCCCATAATTCGCTTTTTTAACCATTCAAACGTTCGCTTAAAATTCACTTGACAACTGAATGGAAACACAGCTAATGACGTTTTTATTTTTACAATATATGTAGCTGTTTCAGCAATTGTTTTTAGAAAAAAATTTGATTGGTGTAGCTTCAAACAATACCAAAGCTGTTTCATCCCAGCAAGTTTTCATACAAAAGCTCAATGAAAATGTGTTTGTCACCATGAGAATGAACTGTGTATGCACAGATTTATAAAGAAGATGTTATGACATCCTTGTCATGTCAGCTTAATGTGAAACAGGCAACCCGTAGATCATCATGCTGGCATGGTGTTTTCTCATTCCCGCTTTAATCAGAAGGAGAGACTGGGACTTTTCCCTGATTGAATGGCCTGCCCCCTTTGTGTTGCACACTATTCCCTGATTTTACTCTCAATTTCCATCACATCTGGACACTGAAAGGCCCTTTTGTGCAAGGAGAGAACAATAAAGAGACAGAAAAAAAGGATAGTGAGTGAGGAAGAGGAGTTTGAATCTTTCCAAATATACTTTTCCTACCGCCAAACTTATATTAACCTCCTCCTGTTCCATTGTCAGATAGAGAAAAAACTTCGGAGCTGAATAGTGTCATTTCTTTGGTGAGGCAAGGAGAAGCCTGCTCGGTGCATTAAAGTGTCTGCCAGTTCAGATTGAAGACAGTTATATGGGAAGGAATAAGAGAGAGAGAGAGAGAGAGAGAGAGAGAGAGAGAGAGAGACAGAGCGAGAGAGAGAGAGAGGTCTAATAAAAAAGGCTGATAGATTAAAAAAAGGAAACTCTACCTTTTTGACAATAGGTTCAGCAGTAAAGCCACAGTCAAATGAAGGGTATTAGATCTCCTTGGAGGAGACGTCTGATTTGCTTGCGTGAGTATTCAACTGTCACTTCTTATTTTCTCCAATAAAGCCTTCGGGAATTTAAGAGAGCGTTGATTAAAAGTGAGCAAACATTCCTCCTCGGGTTACAGCTCTGCACTGTAATAAACTGTGTTTACTGTATCAGTCTCTGAATTAATGAGACTAAATGGTTGGATGAGTTTATCGCAGAGATGAGGCACATAAGCTGTTCTGAAAATCTCCAAAGTTTCCGTGACTCAACTACTGTAGTTCACTAAAATGAGAAAAGTTATAGCATCAGCAGAACAAATGATGTTTGATGCAAAATTCAATGATTTTTAAAGAGTGAAAAAGACAAAAACAATTTATAGTTATATACATTATAATTATATAATTTATATATAGTATACCAATTTTGGTGTTGATATTATCAAAGTTGACAAAGTTCTATGCATTTGACTGTTTTTACATTATGAAAATTAGCAAAAAAATGTAAGTCAGTCCGACTTACGGGGCAAGGGGCGTTTTAATCATTAATTATAGCGCCACCATGTGGCAGATTGGGCTAATGTTTCTTGGGAACAGAATGCACATCAAGTTTGGTGTTTCTAGCTCATTCCAGCTCACGGCAATTTGAGCCACGGCGGAAGATGACGAATAATAAACTGGAGCAAACACAATAGGGTTCTACCCCTTCGGGGTTTGAACCCTAACTAGAGAAGCTGGTGTTTTGTATGGGAGTTGCAGTTGAAGCAATTGAAGTGTCAGCTGACATTGAAGCTCTGACAGGGTTGGTTAGGTAGTGTCGGATGAACTGTTGAAACCACAATCTTTTGACTTTAGTTGAAGTGTAATTTGTAAATACAGTTAAAATTTTAAGTGTAAAGGTGGGGTAGGCAGTTTTCTGGAAAAGGCAAAACAAACGTAATGAGAATGACCGTTCTGTTTTCTTTGTAATGCCGTTTGAGATGACATACTGTGATTTAAGGCTCTAGCTACATACATAAACATGAACTTGAATTAGTCTCAGCCGTGAGCCTTTGGCTACACTTAGCAGAAGGCTAAACTTCTAGCAACCTTTTCTTTCAATCTGTGAAATGCTTCGCCGATATTGACACGTGTTTTATTGCGTTTATTGTCAGACTCTTTTAGACATCTCTTTGATAAGTCTGTCTTACTTTTTTGGGGTTGCTTTGTAGTTTTGGCAGTTGTTGCCAATGCTGGAATAGTAACGTTTTCTGCAGGATTTTCTGCCATTGAATCAGGTTTTCACCATTCTTTCTGCTATATATAAATGACTTAAAGTCTGCTTGTTCATGCAGTCTTTTTTTATATGCAGATGATTCTGCACTGGTTGTTTCTCACAAGGATAAAAATATGATTGAAAGCACACTTAGCGCAGAACTTCTAAATGTTAGCATGTGGATGGCTGATAACAGATTATCACTTCATTTAGGGAAAACTGAATCTATATTGTTTGGAACAAAGATAAAGTTAAAGAAAGCCTCAGGTTTTAAGGTCCTAGCTGGAGATATTGTAATTACTGCCAAGGAATCAATTGGTTACCTTGGATGTATGTTAGATTGCAACTTATCTGGAGTAGGTCAGGCCCAAAAGGTAATCACCAAAGTAAATCAGAGAGTCCGCTTTTTGGCCAGAATATCAAAGTTTTTGGATGAAAAAACAAAGCTAATTCTGGCAGGAGCTTTAATTCAGCCTTATTTTGATTATGTGTGTGGCTCATGGTACAATGGTGTCACAGGGAACCTGAAACATAGACTTCAGACATCTCAAAATAAATTAATAAGGCTTATTTTAGACCTTCCAATTAGAACTCATCTGGAATCTTCCCACTTTGAAAGGGTGGGATGGTTGAAAGTGGAGGATCAAGTGTCTCAGATGCAGCTGGGTATGGTACATAAAATTGTTAATGGAGATGTTCCCAAATATTTTAGAAATTATTTTAATAGAGTAAACGAAGTTCACAGGTACTCCACTAGAGGTAGCCCAACAGATTTTGTACCCCCCAGATTTAACACTAATCTGGGCAAACAGTCTTTTCTTTATGTTGGAACTACCGGTTGGAACCGGTTACCTGCTACACTCAAGACAGTCAGAAGCAGTTTTAAACGGAGGTTGAAAGTATGGCTTAGGTGCCAATCGTAGTCATTATCATATCATAGTCTATTTTTATTGTTCATTTTTCTGTATAATGTGGATGAATTTGTTTAATGTATGATGAATGAATGTCCTCTCCCCCTTCCCTTATAGGGACCACAATGGAAATAAGTCTTTGGGCTTTATTGTGTCATCCCTGACTATGTATGTATTTTTAATGTATGACACATGTACTGTTTCATATTTTTATATTTAAGTGGTCAAATAAAATCAATCAATCAACCATCTGAAGGGACGTGATTGCGCATTTTCATTAGAACAGCCAATAGGAACGTTCTCTCTCTTTGATATGACCTGTGATTGGCCAAAGTCTCCCATCACAGGGCTGGGCAGTTCAATTGCCAGTTTGTATGTCAGCGCTGAAAGTATAAAGAGTTTGAGCTGAAAAAAGGTGAATTGTCAGTGGATGTCTTAGCAATGAAAGCAGTTTAACTGTCATTTTAAGAATGATAGGAAAGAATGATAGGAAAGCACCTGACATGTAGGTTAAACTGTTAATAATAATAGTAATCAAAATTTCAGTTGAAGTGCCAGTTGAACAAACTATTTTTCCTTATTCGTGACATACACACAGTACAATGTAGTGAAATTCTTTTATTGCATTTAACCCATCCTAAGTATTAGGAGTAGTGGACAGCTATACATCCGGGGAGCAACTTGGGGTTCAGTGTCTTGCCCAGGGACACTTTGACATGCCTCGGATTGATCCGCCAACCTTCTGGTTATGGGGCGACCGTTCTACCTCTGAGCCTCAAGTGTCAGTTGGTATGTAAGCAGTACTCACTTAAGCTAAAAAACATTTTAAAATTGTATTTGTTTGCATGTGAGATGTATGGGAGTTTAAGTTAAAGCACTTAAAGCAGTTGAAGTGTCAGTTGTCAGCTTCTTAGCTGGTTCTGTGTTAACAAACTATCTGGCACGTCAGTCGATGACAAAGCAATAAAAGCAGTTCAACAGCAGTTATTTAAGGTCCAGCGATGAAAGTAATCAAAATTAGAGTTTCCGTTGAAGCTGAAGTGCCAGGGATAGTTGAAGTGTGTGCGGTGTTAATAGTTTAAGTGTTTAAGTTGCAATGTAAGCAGTGACAGCTGTTGTCATTTGAGGAAGTATTAGTTGATGTGTCGAGGCTAAATACAGTTGAACAAAGGGAGATTTTGTGCATGATTGTGTTCTCTGTAAGACACGGTCAATCTGCTGGTAATGCCACTTAGTCGTTGCGTACAGTATCTGCTGTAAAACCTAATCCTTTTACAAGTCCTGCACCTGTCGCACATTATCAAAGAATCAGAGCACAACTCAGCTGCTGAGAAATCTTTCATTCCCTAAATGTATTCACACAAGCAACTACGGATAATGTGGCAGACTCTCAGCTGCACATTTACTCCGCTGAGCTGGATGTCGCAGCAATTGATCAAATCTAGCCATGTGTCCCAATTTGAAAGTAATGGTACACAGTATACACTTCATTAATTTAGCTTTTTTTGTAGTAAGAATTTTTACAACTAATTTACTTTTCTGTTTTGTACTTCAAGTGACAACATGTTTGACAATGGCTGTCGACCAACCTGAGGCTTTCAAAAGCCACTGCCAATTTAAAGATAATTCCAGGTATGTTTTCAGTAAGAGAAATCTCCAAAAACACATAAGACCAAGCAGTCAGACGATTACACCATTTTTAAACTAACTTATTTGGAAAAGAAAATGAAAGTTAAGGCTTGACCAAAAACTGTATTCATGTGTTGAACATCTGTGGCTCTTTGGCCCCCATCACGTCTTTATAATCTTGCTCTTTGACATAATTCAATGTCATTTAGATACAAGTCCTTTTATTGGCGGTGGGTATGACTTGAAAGCCCGCCCAAGGTATTTAGGATAATATTTTATGTACTGGACCTTCTGTGTGTTACGCCATGATCTTAAATGAGAACACGCAACTATAAATTGCCACTCAAGGCTTTCATAACAAGGACCAATCTCCAAAAATCCCTCAAAGCTGATGGGTCACATGCAGCAAACACATGGAGCTTTTTGGTGACTCAGCAGGTTAAACACTTCCTTCAGTTTGTTTGTGTGTTGGGAAACCAGTGAGGGATCACACCCTGTTGCTGCACCCGAAAACCTGGTTTCCCTGATCGCGTTAGTGCAGTAGTAGTCTATATAGATGACGTTTCGTTTCAACCTGTTCTCATTCCGAACTCGTAAAATATGGACGTTTGGGGGGGCACGCGCTCTCCCTCACAGCTGTTTCCTGGTTCTGACTCATGAAAAAAACAAATACAATAAAAGACACTGCATAAACTCCGCTACTGTGTCTTTATTTAAATATAGGTACACCATGTAGGCCTAAGAGATTGCAATATAAGCCCGTATATTACTATTAGGACTATACGTTATTTCTACTCTCTGCTCGGGGCTTCTCAGGTGCTGCAAGCATATCACTCCGCCCAAGTAGCAGAAGTAGCACTGCTTCGCCTTTCTGAGAATATAGTTCCCAGTTTATATACGGTTAGAAGATGGCTGTGTCTCATGTGACTTTGTTATTTGTACACGCTGTGACTATACAAATCACAACATGTAAATAGGAACATGTTGGCGTTATTTTGTCACTTATTCGGAGCAGTTGGCTAGTTGGAACCGATTACCTTCAGGATCCGTGCTAGGCTAAGCTACCGGTGGAGCCATCGGAAAGAGTTACAACACGCACGGAGATGAGAAGGGTATGTATGGACTTATCTAACTCTGGGGGTTACGGTGAATAAGCTAAAGTCCCAATAAATCGGCGTGTTCCTTTAAATGCATCAAGCATTTAGTTTGGTGGCAGTAGGAAGGTATCTGATTCAAACGCTACACGCTGTTGGACAGATTAGGCGCATCACGTGTTACATGAGTGCAGAAGTGGGCCTTTAAACAGTTTTATACACTACATGCACTCTGTGATGGGACATCATGTTCCCTCGCCCTCTGTTTCAGAATGGGCTTCTTATCATTTTCTTCAGCAGCATTTTCTCGTCTGTTATTTTCAATATCATTATCATCTTTGTTACCACTTATTAGGTGGCAAATGCTAATTTGTGGCTTTTACCACATTCTCAAAATTTGCGTTGCATAGCAACTAGGATGATTCTAATGCTTGTTGGCCTCTGGCTCTTTGTGTTCTGGTGACACACACACACACACACACACACACACACACACACACACAGCAGAACTTTGCGTTTGAACGTGAGTAAAAGTTTCCCCATCCGATCAAATGGAGTCTTCATCTACTTAATGTGAGACACTGCAGCTGTTGACTCTGCTGGTATTTATCAGACAACATGAGTCTTCTGGACAACATCCATTCACCATTAATGACACATTTTCTGTATTTATCACAATGCAATTAGAGCCATATAAAAAATATTTTCCTAAGACACCAATACCAAGTTTCCGCTTTAATTTCCTCTTTTAACATATCACAATCATTATACAATGACAGAACTATGGCATTTATGTCTGTAAAAGTATTTATTAAAGTCGCGTTTGATTTGAGATTATTGGCGTCAAAAAGATTAGTGACGTTAAAAGGAATTTGTGTTAACTCATTATTATCGCGTTAATTTCGACAGCCCTAATAAATCCCTTATAAATAGTATATTAGTTTAACATGTCATTAACAACCTCTGCTTGCCAGCAACCAACTTCCTTTCAGCGTCCAAATTCCTCTACCTCCAACCTGAAAAAGCATCTTAAAGTACTTTTTTTTTTTAATTAGCCAGGGGTAGTCATCTACTGTTGTAGTATGCAGTTCGGGACTACAAATACAAAAATCTATCTGCTTGTTTAGGTACACATTCAGCCAGTTGAAACAGAAGAACACACCAGAATAGCCCTGTTTAGTAGGCTGTATGTGATGGCTGCATTCCTACACTTATAAAATGCAATTCAATGTGGAAGTAATCCAAGTATTCAGAATACGTTACTTAGATTGAGTAAAGTAACGGAATACGTTACAAATTACATTTTTGGGCATGTATTCTGTATTCTGTAACGGAATACGTTTTGAAAGTATCCTTCCCAACACTGGCTGTAACAGAAAATGATAATTGACCAAATGTGCTTTTCCTGAATGGAATTAGAAGGTTACCTCGTGTGGTGCTTCTGGTGATCTGACTGCTGTTGTTACGTTGGATTATGAATGAGTTAAAAGGAGGAGGAGCGGTGTTGTGCAGAATTTTGTAGACCAGACAGATGTTTTTGTTGTTGATTACATCTTCCCAGCTCAGCAGTTTATGGTTATTTAGGATAATACAATGATGTGAACTGTAAGGCTTCTGCTCCAAAACTTTGAGGGTTTTCTTGTAAAGAGTTGCGAGTGGCTTTAGTAATACGCTGTTAGTTTGTCCCCAGCTTGTCAGACTTAAATCCATTATTTAAATCCATAAATAATGTGGCAGCATTAAAAGTTAGTGCATTTCTAATAAATTTAAAATTGGCTAGGCTAAACTTGACCCTAGTCTAAGACTTGTTAAGAAAAGAACTAGTCCCCCCTACTCAACAACTTTTTGGGGGAGAGTGACCACCCCCCCTGGAAATAATCCTAGGGGAAACACTGGGCGAACTCCAAATCATTCAAAACACATGTCTTGGCAGAGGAGAAGGTAAAATTCACTTTCACACATAAAAGTAGAATCCCTAAAGACATTTCAAGTGAAATTTATTCTGTTGCACTGATCCAAATACTCTCTGGATTACATCATCAGCTTAATGCCTTAACTGTCAAATCTAATGTGAGTTTTTCTTTTACCATTAGGTAATACAGGAAGCATAGACGTGCCTGACAGATATGATTCAGGTAAGAAACGTAGATCATGTCATGTTTGGAGTACGGATTTTAAACATGATAAAAAAAAAACATACCACATCGACATAAAACTATTTTCATGGAGTGGAAAAACACAAGTTGAATCAGCTGACTTTCCTCCACGCCTGAGGCCCGGGTTGAGTAAACAACCTCCATGTCTCCATGGCAGCAGAGTGCTGTGAGCTGTGCAGCAACGATGCAAAAACACCCCCAGCTCTAAATGTAGGTCTTTGCTTTTCTGTGTGAGCAGACATTTCCAGATGACACACCTGTCTGACCCATATGAAAGGACAGATCTGATAATCGTGAATGAATCAGATTTTGATTACGTTTGCTTTCTGGGCTTGGCTTGGTTGAGGGCCAACAGCTCAGCTGCCACTGGAGACTGTGATCATCTTGTTGTCAGACGTCAGAGGAATTTCAACCAAAAGGTGGCTCCTTGCTTTAGACCAGATATTTATATAAGAGAAAAAGAAAAAACATCTTTTAAGTGTATTATTGCTTGTCTCATATAGTCTTCCCACTTCTCACTTTGGTCGACATAAAGCCCTTAAAAAGTCAGCAAAAGAGTTCCTTTGCCATCATAGATAAGCAAATCGTGCAAGACGATGATTACATTTTAAAACACAGGCGACACACTGTTTCACAGCCTTAATATGAAAACTCTGCTTCTGTCAAAAGTGTCAAAGTTGGCAACTTCGCCCCAATTCTGCTTTAACTGTTGGATAATTCCAGTTGGAAAAAACGTTTCTCGTCTTTTTGGTCTGGCGCACAACTAGGCGGGCCAAACATCATGTTGCCATTTCATCCTAACCACATTTTTCTGCCAATTTCTCCACACAAAAAAATCTACCATTGATGTAGCAACAGACATTGAAATCATGTCGTGTCTTTTCAGGGAATGTCAGAGGTTTAGCAACCTTGGGAAATTTATATAGAACTACATATTTAGCATACACACATGAAAGTGGCATCAATTTCCTCATCTTACTCTCAGCAAGAGAGTGAATAAGCATTTTTTACCAGAATGTCAAACTTTTCTTTTAATTTGTGTTCAATTATGTTTTGTTTATTTGCATGTGTTTTCTTAACAGTGTGTAGGATTTAGCGGCATCTAGCAGTGAGGTTGCCAACCAACCAACAACCCTCCCTTTCCATGCGAGTAGTAGAACCTGCTGTGGCCATCAGGTAACATAACAATGCAAAAGGCCCTCTCTAAAGCCGGTGTTTGGTGTTTCCGTTTTGGGCTACTGTACAAACATGGCGGTGGAATATGTCAGGGTCTGGTGTAGATATGGAGGGCTCATTGTTAATTAAAAATACTCTAAACTGGCCTGATTGATCGGATTATTAGGCTGTGGTGTCTTTACGTGAGTTTGTCACCGTCAACTTCATCCCTTCACAGCATCTCTTTAAATCTGACTCCAAAGGTTTTACCTCAGAAACAGCTTGAAAGAAAATAAATAGTATCGCTGCTCGGTAAATGGCAGAGAGCTCCACTTGAGTGTGTACTGAAATAACTCAGCCAATTAGAAACAGATTAAAAACTGATCACTCACTTTCTGCACACACACACACACACACACACACACACACACACACACACACACACCTGGATATATGGTGTGATGACAGGCCTGATGCTGCCGTCTTTTCTCACGTAACCTTATCTGGATTCTCTTGTTGCTGTCCCGTGTAGAGGACCAGCGTGGGCGAATGAGAGACGAGAAAATCCCATAGCAACCAGTTATAATACACAGGTAGCAGTAAACAAAGACCAGTTTCTGTCTCTGAGTCTGTGTGTTTGTGCTGTTTTAATCACTATTTCCTGCAAACACGTGTCCTCTGAGTCTGGTGTACTCTTGTGCGAACGAATATTCATCTTTATACTTTTTTTTGTAACACTAGTCAACACATTCTCACTCCTATTGTGTCAAAAAGTGACACTTGGTCAGGTGCCTTTGGTGTTTGTTATTTACGCAAAAAGTCTCCTTTAGCGTCATATTTAGTCTTGGTCGGGACTCTTGGCGTCACTTTTTGACGCTCTCGGTCGGGACCATAGACTGTATATTATATATTAACAGTCTATGGTCGGACCCTGGGTCACCTCTTTTGGTCTTGCCCTAAGCTTAACCGATATTGGTCAGATATCTCTGCCTGTCTCTCCACTGTTTATGACTGTGACATTGTACTAGACCCGTGTACTGCGGTTTTCGGCAGGACCAGTCATCTAAAAATGTTGCACCACCTACATCGTAAGACTAAGTTCAATATGGCATGATTATTGCCAAACGGAATATTTTGACATTGTGGAAAAGCGAGGATGTCCACTCTTTTAAGACCTGGCTGGCAGAGATGTCCAACTTGCTACATATGGAGAAAGTACGATACAATGTCTCCCTCAACTGTAAACTTTGATGAAATTTGGCAACCATTTTTATCTACCAAGAATGTCTTAAAATGCTTGATTTTAAATTGGTGACTGTGTCAACTGGTTTTACTGTTTCTCAGAAGAGCATAATTTATTCCTTTTACTTTATCTATTTTATTTGATCCTGTGTTTGTACATGTATAATGTATGCATACTTTGTTACAATATTTTCTTTTTCATTTAGCTACCTAATTGTTAGTCTATTATTATTGTTTGTTTTTTTGCTTGTCTATGGGTGGGTTGCTTTGTTATGTTCTGCTGTGCTTTTTCTTGTTTGTTAAACAGAAAAGCTATACATAAAATATAAACAGTCTATGGACTATTGGCGTCACTATTTGACGCTCTTGGGACTCGCATCTAGCTCTATGGCGTCATGTTTAGACGCGCTTGGTCGAGACTCTTGGAGTGTAACAAAATGCGTCAAAATTCACTAAATCACTGGGTTATAACTTACTTGGGACCATCAACTTCTTGGAGTCTCTGCTTGTTGCCAGGCAAACCGGTCCAGACCAAGATAACCCTATCATAACCCTAGCATGTTAATAAGTGAGCTTTAGAGGTATTGGCAGGCGGATTTTGGAGACTAAACTAAGGATAGTAAAAGCAAAAATTTAATTTGTTGGGGACTTTTTTCAGTGGCGGATTAATCCACATTTGGTGCTCTAGTGAGTATTTGTGGCAGCAGGACAGTGTATGTGGGATTGAGTCAAAATAAACTACAGTGTATGTGTTCATGGTGATGAAGAAACATTTCAGTCAGTGCAACAGCGTGGCTTATTGATGTGTTTTTATGGCACAGAGGAAGTAGGTCTATATATATATATATATATATATATATATATATATATATATATATATATATATATATATATATCATGCTGTGTACACACACACAATACTTGTGGGTAGACACATTCAGTTTTGATTTTGGGTTGCGTCCGAAATCGCATACTCTGCGCTACATACTCAATATGTATGCTATCGTTCAACATACTTTTCTTTAAGTAAACATTAGTGTGTATCTTTTCGGACGCACTAGGCTGTAATTTTGAACGTCACTTCCTCTTTGCTGTTGAAGGTCTCTTAATAAATCCATGCGTTGAAGAAGCGTAACCATGGTAACCCTGCCGACCTCCCCTCTAGCGGCATTGCCAGATAATGCTTAAATTACTGAAAGAGGTGAATAACTAAACCAACGTTTGTTATGAACGTTACTACCGCATTGCATTGTGGGATATTTATGCCGGTGTAGTGTCCATTATTGCTTACTGTAATATTTTACCCGAAATAGTATGCAATTTGCGTACTATTGGTTTCATACTAAGGTTTCAGACGTACTAAAATCTCACATTCTGTTTTAGCTACTAAATAGTTATGGAATTTCTGACGTTTTCATGGAATTTGTTGGCAATTAAATTACAAAACATTACCTGCCTTATCTTTTAACTCCGGACTCTTGCATTTTTTAACAATGGTTTCATACTCATATTCTAGTGTTTCTTCTTTCCTGAAACACAGCATTAATTAACTGCTAAAGTGTAAAATGCCATTTCTGTTGTGGAGCTAATTTTT
Source organism: Sander vitreus (assembly GCF_031162955.1). Classification (NCBI taxonomy): domain Eukaryota; kingdom Metazoa; phylum Chordata; class Actinopteri; order Perciformes; family Percidae; genus Sander; species Sander vitreus. The sequence continues at coordinate 2,587,349 of NC_135874.1, read as the reverse complement.
TTGTTGAACAAGGAGTTTTTGCCGTCAGGGGTTTTGTGTCTTGTGGTCAAGGACCGAAAGCAGCCTGTGTCCTGCCAGAGAATTTAGAAAAAGCCCTAAATTTCCCAGACAAGAGAAGGATTTCCACAAAACTGAAGGTACAAGAGTTCAAGGTAACCTCTCCCGCCGCTCCTCCTCACTCCCACACCGCTCTGCGGATCCAAATCACAATTAGAAGCTGGCAAAAGCTCAAAGACACTGTGTAAGGAAACAGTTGTGAAGGAAGGAGGTGATGTAATTGGGGATTGTTTTACAGTGTATCTGTACTTCAAGTGTGTACTCATATGAAATAGAGATGTTCCGATACCGATACCAGTATCAGAAAAACCTCCGATACTGTCTAAAATGCTGGTATTGGTATCGGCAAGTACTGGAGTTTATGAAGAAAATCTACTTTAAAGTAGTTTATGTTCTTTTTACTTTATAACTGACTCAACCTAGTCAAACTAGATAATAAAATAAAGTTCTACAAGCGTTCATTGTTTGTGTTTGTTCAAGTTTCACAAAAGGTTTAACCTGAACCAGGCAATACAACAAATACAGCAATCATACCATATCCATACAGGGATAACTATATAACATTATATATATATATATATATATATATATATTTACGTGTATATGTATCGGCCGATACGCAAGTTAGTTATCGGAATCTGTATCGGGAAGCAAAAAACCCAAACCATCTTTTCCTGTATGGAGGATATATTTATTCATAATACAAATTGAAAGTCCAAAGAGAAAACGAAGCAAGATCAAATTGAAAATAGTATTATTTTACTACGCTACTAGGAAAAATCATGCCATAATTAAATGTGAACTGTAAAAGCTTAAATGGAAATACTTAAATTAAAATCTCAAATAGAAAAAAAGAAATAATTTTATTTTAGCCTTTCCCCTTTATAATTTTCAATTTGATATTTTATCTTTTGAATTTTACGTTTTACATTTGACATTGACATTTTAAGATTCACCTTTTACATTTCGATTTAACATTAAGCTTTTCATTTAGAAGTGACAGGTGTCAATTTAAATGAGGAGGCGTGGCCCAACGGCTGGTGGGGGGGTCTGAAACGACTTCCAGCTGACAGCGGCTGCTGTGAGTATTACTGGCTGCCGGAAAGCAAGCGATCCCGGCCACCGCCAGCTGGCTGTCACCTAAGACTGGAGCTTCCAAGTCCGACAACATATTGGAGCAAATGTGCAATTGGCCATCAATTTTTGTAAAACTGCCCATATTCAAACTGTACACAGTTAATTTCTCGCATAAACCAGTCTCAGAAATGAATTTAGTGGTGAAATAGCAGAGTCTTCCTGTTCAGTCACATCACATTACTTTAATTTGGCAAAAGCTTTTATCCAAAGCTACTTTCAGTAAGTGCATTCAACCTCCCATAGAAACATGACCTAAATGTTACCAAAAACTGGAAACGCATCCCCAAACAAATGCCATTTTTCCACAGACCTGATTAATTTCGCTACAATTGCATTAATCTGTTTCCCCTGTATCCTGACAGCAGATTGCCGGCTGTAGACAGACCAAAGCATAGAAACAATAGAGAAGGGGGATATTATTTAAGAGGTACATTTATGTTTAAACCACCTCTTGTATGAACTACTCTAAAAATCATGAGTGTTTCAGATTGTGGGGTGACCTTGTGGAACGGACTGAACAATGAAATCAAACCGAGCCATAGTATGATACGGTTCAAAAATAGATTCAAGAAAACAATACTTTACCAATACAGAAAGAAGGAGACCTAAATATAGAAATGTAAATGTAATGTACGTGTATAGTTGTATGTTGTTGTATCATTGTAAGTTATTGTATGACTTAAAAATGTTGAATGCTGTATATGCACAGCTATTGGATTTTTTTCTGTAATAATATGATATTGTGAAGTAGGGGCATAACTATATAAGCATTATGCTTCTGCCTGCTCCTTCTCAAACTCATCCTTTTTTTGTTCTTTTATGAAATCTCATTGATTTGTATATGATTGTGTTTTATTTGATTTTTTTCTTCTTTTTTCTCATTTAAAGTGTGTTGATTGTTCGAGATAGATACAAAACTAAAAAGCTGTGTCAGTGTATAAATTCCACTTTAATGAAATGAATGAATTCCAATTAATGAAATACTACTTTACTTACTTTCACCCAAATTAAAAAGTCAGTTCTATTTCTGCTAAACATAAATTAAATTCTCTAATAAAGAATTTAATTAGAAACCAGGAGAGATTTACAACTCACTTCTGAGTCCCCCCCCCCTCAGCCCCAGTGACATGACACATTTGGTTTTTCTGATACCTGCGCTCTGCTCGGCTGCTCTCTTTCAGAAGATAGCTCTGTATTGATGCTAATAGTCCGTTGGTCCCCTCTTGACTTAACCTGTGATTCACCTCGGAGTGCATGCAGCAGAATATTTAGTCTATTACTGGAGTAACAGGCGGCAGGCAAATGAAAGCGCTGGGAATCCAGCCCCTTATCCCCGAGAGCAGCCCAAGCACAGAGGGCCAATGAAACTAATTCAGTTATGATTTAGGGAGAAAAAAAATTGGGCAAAGGAAAGGAAAAGCTTGCATTTGCAAAGAATTTGGACTTTTGAAAGAATCAGAGCGACTCCACAACGGTGCAGATACCCTGTCCAACAAACTCGCTCAAACGCACACACGCACGCACGCACCCACACACACACACACAAACACACACACAAACTCACACACACACACACACACACACACACACACTGGCCAGTCTGAGGGGGACAAAACATTTATGTTGCTCTCTCTCGCTGGGCTCAGTGCTACACACAAACACACGCACGCACACATATACACAAACACACACGCACAAACACACACACACACACACACACACACACACACACACACTGGCTAGTCTGAGGGAGAGGAAACATTTATCTTTCTGTCTCTCGCCGGTCTCTGTGCTACTGGAGCAAAGGCTAAGGGAGAAGAGAGGACACAAGAGGGAACACACAGTTCCTCCCTTCACTCAGAAAGAGTCCGCTGGTGCTTCCTCGTATCATACAACATCATGCTGCAGTGTGTGTCAGTGACAACTACGGCAAATAGATTTATCAGAAGATAATTAAAGTGGGCAGAGAAAGAATCCACGAATCAGAACAAGTATTCAGTATAAGGATTTCTAAAAAACTGAATGAATGAGTCATCTGAAGGCAAAGATACTGAGGGGAGAAAACAAAGCTGGATTCTATCAAACGGAACTATCACTCCATTTGTTCCCCGCTTTGCGTCCTCCTCCAGCCTTGTTCTCCGCTCTGAGGATTATTGTTAATATATCACGTTTAAAGTATTCAAACACTCCTCACAACAAACTTGCAGCTGCTGCTTAGATCCCTTTTTTCCTGACTCAGACTTTTTTACTTGAAAAAAAATGATATTCTAATTTAAAGAACTGAATGTAGAAGCAGATTCTTTTAGGTTAGTTTTGTGCATTTCATCCTGAAAAACGGAACATCATTATTCACATACATTTGGTTAAGAGCAACACTTGTCGACCAGGTCAATAACAGGTCTTAAACTCTGGCTGGTTTGTTTTTGTGTTTGCTGGGAAAACGTAGCCTAATCTTAAAACTGTGAAATTTTGGAGCAAACTGTCCATGGAGTTGCCAAGATCAGTGCATTTGCTAGTAAATTCATGCAGAGCTTTCACATCAAGATACACTTTGGGAAAGCTTAACACATACATTCATGACATTGACAAACTGCAAACTGTCTTTAAAGTGCTGACTTTTAAGGGAAAATGCCAGCATCGCCAATACCAGCATTCTTTTTTTTAAATTATGGCTTTGTACTATATCTGTGCAAGGCACCTGCAGTACGGTCATACAATTAACATAGTTAATAAGTCTTGCTTAGCAGTGGTGGAAGAAGTACTCAGATCCTTTACTTAAGTAGAAGTATCATCAGGAAAATGGACAAGTAAAAGCATTCAATGCAAAGTGTAAAGGATCCAAACAGTTGTGTGTTTAATGGTCTAATCATTTCAGGTCGTTATATTGTTGGCTAGTTTCATTGACAATAAAATGTGTTTTTTTGTGCCAAAATCTTAATGTGCAAAGTAACTAGTAACTAAAGCTGTGTAACTAAAAGTAACAAAAAATCTGCTGTGCTAAAACGGCACAGAAGGAGGTTAGGACAGGATTAATTGCTAGTTTTACAAATATTCTACACTTCCTTTATATTGTTACAGGGCAGCATTGACAGCCGACTTTCAGCAAAAGGCCAAACTCATCAGCCCTTACTTACCCTTTTGTCCCTTTTTAGTGGCCTTAGAAACTATTTTCAAAATGTCAAACAAGCTCTGCAATTCAGCTCAGTTAAGTTATATCATTCCAGCTGTAAAATGTGCGACTTTCCAACACTGAACCTGCGGACCACCTCAGCTGCATGTAGATTACGGCTGAAATAAAGCAGCATGACCTTATTGTGCTGAGAGGAGTTCAGAAAATATTAATCAAAAGGTGGAAATCTGATCGAAAGGGCCGTAGGAGCTAAATCCTCCCAGACAACGCAGTTAGAGCCACATCACAGTTAAAAATCACTCTGCATCCACTTCAAACTCTCACTGAAAAGGTTTATTCTAATCACACCTCACACTAATAGCATAACATCTAAAATAATGATGGTACTTTTAATTGGTTTGTAAGTTAAGCACTTGGTCAGCAAGTGAACACACACACACTGAGTATTTTCTGCCTCCCAGGACAATTATAAGTTTGTACGAAAGGTTTTTCTGAATTCACCCTTTGATTGTTGCTGCATATTACAGGAACATATTACAGCGAAACAATAATCTGACTTTAAATTAGAATAATACATGAAGCTTGTTGTTATGAATCAACTAATAATTTTTTTTTATAAGTTCCAGCATCTTAAACTTTCCAGATCTTGTATATTTAAGAACTTTGGACATGCTTTTTTGAGTTGTGAACAATGGCCTTCCTGTCGGTATTCATTTTCATTTTTAAATTTAGAGGTTATTATACTTTTTTGGTTAGCTACTGTGGCAAATTGTGGGAAATAATTGTTTCTTTCATGTATGATTATGATAAATAATTTTATTTCGGTTAACACCAAAATAAAATTATTCATCATCATCATCATAAATAATAATAATAATATATATATATATATATTACTAAAAAATAAATAGAATTTGAATATTTCCTAACAATTGTGGATCTGATTTCTTTCACTCGTATAATACGGCCAATTAAAAGTCTGGCTAGGAGAAGGAACTGCAGATTTGACAGCCGCCATCATGCCCAAAACAGCTCAGGCAAACTGGGTCAGATACTACGCATGTTCGAGATGAGCTAGGCCTGGGCCGATCGCAACCCAATGTATGCCGGTTAGATTTGTGTCCGACTTGATCCCGACTTGCTCTGACGTTATGCACACGGGGGCAACGATAACCTCACGAGATCGATGCGGCCACATTTTTTAGAGCCAGGTGCCATAGTTGCTCTCCACCTACTGCCAGACCCAGGGCATAATGGGAAATGCCTGGCTCTCAGCTGATCTAATCGACTCAACAAAATGACGTTTTATATCAACTTAAGCTCCGGGGTTCCCGGAGTTTAGGAGCTTAAGTTGATATAAAACGTCCTTATGTTTTCTCGCCTCACAGTTTTACTTGGATTGAGGTGGCACCTAAATCATGGTTACATCTGCCGCAGTGGTCCTGCTCGACGCCCTGCAATGCCTTGCTATGCCCTACTACGCCCTGCTACCCCCTGCTAAGCCCTACTACACCAAGCACTTAAACAGCTTCTCTATCATAATAAAAACAACTGAAGACTGTGTACAAGCTGATATATAGGTCCGATAAAATTTTATTAAATCGGAATCTGACCTAACACGATGTGAGTGTTTCTGTGACTTCCTGTTCGGACTGAAGGCTGCTGGAAACGGCTGTAAACTGTCCAACTTGACTTCGGCTTTTTGTCACCGCCCCCAGCTGCCGTCGCCTGCTCCTGTCCACTTTACAGGTGAGGCGCTGCTCATCTCAAACGAGCCTACCGAATTCTCTGTCAACTCTTTCTCTGTCTTGGATGCCTACTACTTGACAGTTTCCACTAATATATATTTTCCCGGATATAAAGTCACTCCTAAGGGTCATGGCCAAACTTCAAGTGACATCTTGCGGTGTGGTGAGACTGTCTTCTACAACAAACTGATCATCAATCAACAACTTGACTTTACTGGCAGCAGTAGTGGAGTGTAACTAAATACCCTTTACTCAAGTAATGTACATGTGTGACACGAGTCTTTTCGTACTCGTAAAGTACGAAAAGACTCGTACTTTACGAGTCTTTTCATGCCACTTTCTACTTCTACTTCGCTACATTTCAAAGAGAAATATTGTACTCTTTACTCTACTACATTAATCTGACAGCTTTAGTTACCTTACAAATTAAGATTTTCTCGCACAAAACACTTGTAGTTTATAAAATATGATGTTATATGTAATATAAATGAAACTAGCCAACAATATAACAGCCTATAAGTCCAGCTAAAATGATTACACCATTAAACCTACATTGTGTAATTTTTTTAGTTGATTCTTAGCAAAAAAACCTTTGTTCTTTCACAAATATGTACTCATTCATGTGTAATTACTTCCACCAACTAATCAAAGTATTCTCGTAAGCGTAGAATCTGACATTTAGAATCATTCAGAATACATACGAGCGACTCGCTCAAATGACAGCAGCCATGTAGCGTCTCCATCTTTAAAATACATTAGCCAAAGAGGGACATACCTACGCATTTCGCCCTCCTGCACCTATTGCACCGTGACAAATGCAAGGGGGAGAAATGCAAGCTAGAAAGTAATATTCAGTTGATTGTCATATACAATTTCACCGCTAGATAGGATACATTCTTACACAATGTAGCTTTAAGTAAAGGATCTGAATACTTCTTCCACCACTGAATGGCTGATTCATTGGATTAAATCATGTCCATATTCACGGCACGCAAACGCGGCAGCGTCTCTTCACACGTCATGGGATAAGATCATAGACTGTGGGTAAGATATAACTAGTCTTTTTGCACGCTGTGGACGTTAAATTACAATAAATACATTGGTCATTAATGATGCGGTCACTGAACAATCCTTGAAACTGTTGGTCACTTTGCATTTCAAGTGGTTAAATGAATCTGTTTGCCCGAGGACATGAGATTGTCAACTGCGTGCTAGTGTGTGTTTAGGTCTGGTTGGTTTTCCTTTGGCTTTGTTGTTTACGTCTGTACATCTCAGCTATCATTTTTTTTACTCTGAGAGCGTATCACAGTTACGTGCAGAGTTCATTATGTGCAGCCTGTGCTCCTGTTAGGAATATCGGTAAACACAGTTGTTGTTTTTTTGTTATCACCTCAGTAGATTTGGGACGGCAGGATGATCATGGAAAATGTAGATTGTGAAAAACAAAACAAAATACCTAGGCCTGTCCAAATGTTTTTTCTGCCTATTCCATTGGTGAAGACATCATCAGTAGATATGACTTCATGTGAGAACAAAAAAACAATATACAAGAGTATGAAATGTATTAAAGTTTTTTTGTTCAACCTGGACCCTATTTTCCGATGTTTTTGTGTGTAAGTGACTGATAGGAACAACAATCTTTGAAATTCCTCCAGTATTAAGCGTAACCAGCAGTCACAGACCAGGCAATGTCCGTCCACTAAAAGTGCTTTTTTTTTTGCCACTGACAGGCTCAGATTATTATTATTGTGTGAGACAACATCATGGGAAGGATCCCTACAGAAATAGACCTTTTTAAAACCTCTTTGAGACCTTTCTGTTTAACCAGAAACAGCTCTGTGGTCGCTAGCGCCAAACCCACCAGATTCCATTTAAAAAAACAATACTTTTAGCGTGTATAGAGCCAACATATTTTCACATGTAAATCGGTAAACTATATATTTATTTCAACCAAAACTGGAGTTGTGATAGTCGGAAAAATGGAAAGATGACCCAAAACGATTTTATTTTGTTTCTGTCAACTTTGAGTATGTTTTTTACATGCTGAAATTACTGTTTATTTACATGGAGTCTGGTGGGTTTAGCAAATGCAATTTCGCAGATTTTTTAAAGTTTAAAAAAGGATCTTACTCTTAAACAGAAAGGTCGACCTCTTTAAAAATCCTTTCCATAATGTTGGCAGACACAGAGAATATTAGTCTGAGTCTGTCAGTGGCAAAACGAGCACTTTTGTGAAGGTAAATACAGGCTGGACAATTGCCCTATTAACTTACATTGTAGCTTGTTTCGCCGCTGCCGACTGCAGCGATCTCGCTTAGTACTGGACCAATGTCAAAGATTGTTGTTCCAATCAGTCACTTAGACCCAAAAACAAAGGGAGAAAAAAAACGTATGGTGTTGCTATAAACTGTAGACAGTGTTGGGAAGGATACTTTCAAAACGTATTCCGTTATAGAATACAGAATACATGCCCAAAAATGTAATTTGTAACATATTCCGTTACGTTACTCAATCTAAGTAACGTATTCTGAATACTTGGATTACTTCCACATTGAATTGCATTTTATAAGTGTAGGAATGCGGCCATCAAATCCTGCTTACTAAACAGGCCTATTCTGGTGTGTTCTTCTGTTCAAACTGGCTGAATGTGTACCTAAACAAGCAGATAGATTTTTGTATTTGTAGTCCCGAACTGCATACTACAAAAATCTAACCGCAGTCTAAACTACCACGAGCTAATTTTAGCTAACGTTAGCTAGCATGTCAAAAGGGGCCAGTCAGTCTTTCAACGGCTCTGGGGCTAGTAAATCAGCACATAGGAGAATGTATAGTCGCACGTCAGCTAAGCAGGTAGCTACCTGATACAACTGTAAAATAGCAAGGTGACCAGTAAAACTACAACAGACGACTACCCCTGGCTAATTAAAAAAACATACTTTAAGATGCTTCTTCCAGGTTGGAGGTGGAGTAATTTGGACGCTGAAAGGAGGTTGGTTGCTGGCAAGCAGAGGTTGCATTGCACGCAAATAGCTAATTTTTTCGTTTTCATATGGGGCTTCTGGGAAATGCATGGAGTTGCCTTAAACAGAGAAGTATCGTCATGTAATCCATTGATTTCAACAATATAACTGTATTCTAAATACCAACTATTTAAATTGTAACTGTAACGGAATACAGTTACTCATAATTTGTATTCTGAATACGTAACGCCAGTACATGTGTTACTCCCCAACACTGACTGTAGTTTAATAATGTATAGAGGTGGCTGAAATTAATCCTATCCAAACCAAAAATGCAGCATGTGGATAAATGTTGAGATTTTTTTTTTTTTGTCAGTTTGGCTATTTGTCTTAGTTTTAAATTTACCACAGTTTTATAAGAGCATTCATTTTCTTGGTTGGATACAGCTTGTGATTGCAAGCCTTTTTGGCGCTCATGTTGTTTTGGTTGTGTTCCATCTCTTTTAATGATTAACCCCGAGCAGAAGGATGCAGGGAAATCTCAGAGATAAACCTCGGGCTCTGATCACTACACTGTTTGTTGCATTATTAGCATCATATGAAAAGCGGGCATACAGCATTTTATTCTCGGGTTTGAACAACATATTTCATATTTGATCTGCTACTTTCTGTCCCCAGAGTCACAACTAAACATGGAGAAGCAGCGTTCAGCTTTTATGCACCCCACATATCTTGAACAAACTCCCAGAAAACTGCAGGTCTGCAGCAACTCTGTTCTTTTTTAAGTTTATTATTTTTTTAATGTATAGGAAAGCTCAGATTTGATTGGGAAGAGAGGGATGACATATAGGTAACCGTGACAGATCGGACTTGAATCCTGGACCTTCTGCGTCGAGGAGTAAACCTCTACATACAGTATGTGCGCCTGCTCTACCATCTGTGCTAACCGGCCACGCAACTCAATTGTGTTAAAGTGCTCATATTATGCTCATTTTTAGGTTCATAATTGTATTTAGAGGCAGTACCAGGATAGCTCACAGTTTGTGAACAGTGTTTTCTGTTCGAGATGTTAAGTCCCTTTGGGGTGGACTTTGGGCTTTTTCACTTTGTACACATATAACATGCACAAAAAAGATATATGACACAATAAAGGAAAGGGGGGAAAGCCAAAAAGCATAATATTAGCACTTTAAATCAAGGCTGAATACCTTTCTTTTTGATGCTGCTCATTTCTTATACTGCACTGTAACTTTTATTCTCGTATTTTAATTGCTTTTAACTAGTCTTGAATGTTTTATGTAAAGCACTTTGAATTGCCTTGTTTTTGAAATGTGCTATACAAATAAAGCGGCCTTGCCCCCTTCAGTGCGCAGCGCTGCTGGGCAGCTCTCCAGAAGGGCGGGACCAGTGAGGTTTTCCAAAGCGGCCAAACCTTAACCTGGCTATCGCTGTGAGGACCGGAGTGGGGATGAATAAGGGGAGTATTAACGACGCCGGGAATGGAGAAGTTCTTGGAGGAATAACGCGGAGGAAATAAGCGCCGGGGTACATGTGACGTGTCCGTTTTTATAGTTGAACTTTTACGCGTCGCGGTTCTTGTTTTCTTTTGCCTCCACCCGAATTCATTGACTGTTCGCAGCAGCAGCCGCAGCGGAGGCGCTGGAACCCGGCGGAAGCAGCAGCTGATCCCGTCCTCTGATCACTGTCTGGACCCAGCGACAGGTTAGTGACATGGAATATTATTTCTTTTAATTTCTAAATTTATTTTTTTTTCTATGGAGAGAAGCAGCAAAAGAGTCTGACAGAGTAAAAGAGAGCTGTCGTCTCCAGGGCGACAGGTGCAGCTGGGCTCTGTTCTGTTTTGATTGGACTGATTAGAATCAGCTGGTTCTAACGCGGTTTTCTCAGGAAACTTTACGCGGTGCTTTGCAGCTTCAAGCAAGGGCATAACTTTGGGTTCAAATTTTGAGCATCAAACACTTCTGCGTTCTGGTGGATTTTTCTGCAACAATTTGTGCCTTTTCTGCATCGAGTTATGGTTCTCATGTCTTGTCTTATGTAGAGGAAATTATAATAGTTTTTTGGGGTGGGTTGCACTGGCCAGTTTTGATTATCCCCCCCCTGTAAATTACACCTATGGCTTCAAGAGTTCTCCATTGACTTAATGTGGTTTATGATTTTGGTTAGCTGCCAGTGGTGTAGTCTAATGTATTGTAGTAGGTATACTGTACTGTATATGTATGGGACAGGATGGGGGGCCATATCATAGTGTCCACCCCCAGGAAAATGTTGAGCGTCAAATACTTAATTTCCTGCATTCTGACACACTTTTATGTAAAGAGATTTATGTAGATTTAAATTTTGGAGCTTCTGGCTTTAACATGGTCTCATTCTCTAACAGATTTGTTATTGTAGATGTACATGATTCCTAAAAAAGAAAAAGAAATCCCGAAACGTGATATTTTGAATATGCAGAAAGTTTTGAACAATACAGGCAAATAATAATTTCCTTTACATAAATAAATAAATACATTTCCTCCATAAGCTGATACATAAACATTCACCAGAATGCAGGAAATGAAGTGTTTGACGCTCAACATTTATGGGGGATGACCCTCAGACCCCCCTGGTTATAATGTGTGTCCCCCACCCATGTTGAAACAAAAGCTACCCTTTGATTTAAAGCATCCTCTGTAGGAACTGATGTTTTTATACAACTGTAGGTGTGCAACCAACTCTTAGAAATTAAGATACTTATAAAAAATCAGTTTTACTATAACTGTATAATTTGTAGGAATTTATTCCTGAGCTAATAGGGGACACTATTAATTAATATAATCCTTTTTGCTGTTTACTTTGTTGATTTCAAACACCATAAACCTCTAGGGAGAGACTAGAGAAGACAAAACATCCCAGCAGTTGACAGAACAATCTTACCACAATAGCCATTTAGTAGCAGTTCTGGAGCTTTCAGTCATACACACAGTCATCCTCATGTAGTTACAGATGTTAAAATGTCCATATTTATGAACACATCTCTTCCATGTTGCCTTCAAATAAAAGTAATATCTGTACATAAAGAGTAATTGTGTGTACAAATTAGGGTTGACCGATACTGTTTTTTCAGGGCCGATAACTATACCGAAGTAGTTAATAAAAACGATAACTGATATTTGGAACCGATATGCATTTACAGTAAAAAAAAAAATGCATACAAGCATGTCTTACATAAATAAGTTAATAAAAAATCATAAATAAAAAATACTAAATTTACTACAGTAAACGTCCATTTAAAAATAATATAACTACTGTAGGAGAGCCAAAGTAAGACACTTTTTAATTCATTAACTTTTATCGGTTTTTGGTCAAATAAAACACCAATACAGATAATCTGTATGCTGAAATTTTGTGCCCAATTTCCAATATCTGAAATCTGTAAGATGTCAAAGAGTATTTTTGTCAGAATTGTACTTGTAAGGTATAGAAAAGACTGCAAACCCACAAACAGAAGTCATATGCATACAAACGTGTGAAAACTAGACACATAGTTTCATACTTTTATGTATGGAACTTCCTGTAAAGAATAAAATAAATGACAAAATCCATCTTATTTCCATCTTTGTATTGTATGTATTGTATGTATGTATGTATCTAATGAGGATGGCCTTTTCATCCAAGATCTCCCTTCCTCTGCAACCAGTTTGTGCACTAAATCATATCTTTCTCTGCGGCTGATATGCATGCACGATATGAAAAAGTTTTCAAACACTAAATGGCAGGCGTAAATCAATCCAGTCAGATCTGTCAGTTCAGTTTTCCTCACTAAAAATGTACTTTATATTCAGAGTTAATGTCCGTCAGCAGAACTGTAAAAGTGACTTTAATTTGTATTTTATTTCATGTTTTTCATAATCTTCCAGCAGATTTTCATATGCTGTCCCTCCACAGTTTGTTATATTACTGTAGTTTTTTTGTAAGGGACATTTGGTTTGCCCTCTAATCTTCTGACGCCGCTGGTGATTATTTTATCACTCATGAAGTGAGTGAGTGAGTGTGTGAGTGAGTGAGTGAGTGCTGCCGTTATCAGAAATAAGAAGTCAGACTTTAAGCACATCCCCTTCCGTCCTCCGGGTTTCACCCACGTTGAAAAGCATTCCACCGCCGAAAACTCGTCAAGGTCACGCTGATCAAGAATTCCTGATAGCTCCCCCGCATCCATCCCCAGGTTTCCATCAGCCAAGATACGCAGAGTACAGAGTGTAATGAAAACACGGCGCCGCACGTTTGTTTCCTCGGTGCAGTCACCCTCGCTGGGTGTTTTCCAGGCAGGTTAGGCAGCAGTGAGAGGAGGCTGTCGTGCAGTCAGTGTGTGTGGTATCAGGGATGGAATCGCACTAAAACATGTTGAAAGCGCAAAGTTTGATCTCTGGAGCCAGCATTCTCTGTATTCACTCACATTTGTGTTGCAGCAGTTTTACCGCAGACCTGAACATCCTGAATAAGGTCCCCGACCACGGAGAAGAAAAGTCCCATTAGGTTTTATGGAAGATGTGTGAATGCACATGAACTTGGTGACTGATGCTTACAGCTGCTTCCTGCCTTGATCTTAAAAGTACTATTCCAGTAGTTTTGCATGTATGACCTTGTTGTTAAATGCCCTCTAGTATAGAGCTGATTGAAACAATGTCAGAAAACTAACTGACGGCTACTTTGATAATCGGTTAACCATTTCAGTAATTTTTTAAAGAAAAATCCAACATTCTCTAATTCCTGCTACTCATGGGCACTGTAAAAACTCTCACTTAGATCAAACTCTAAAAATTGAGGGAACATTTTCCAACCATGTTTTTGTAGTCTAGTGTCAAGTGTTGATATTTTAAGTTGGGAATACAGTAGTGCCTACTTGGAAAACAAAATAAACCGATGATTTGCTCAAACAGGCACTGTGCCGGTCGGGTTTGGGAGCGGAAACTCAAAGCACGCCATGAATGATACACATTTCTGCTGACTGCAGAGGATGGTAATGCAGTGGCTGAAGAAGCCGGGAAGAAAACTGAAAGCTGATGTAAACGATGCATGTTTCCAAGCTTTTATTAAAGGTTTTGCAAATGTTTGTGGCAGGCAATGCGTTCAGCATGTTTTCTATGTCTTTCAGTGAGAAACACTGTTCACTTGCTGCCGGTGTGATAGTCAGCTGCCCTGCTGCTGATTGTTGGATGAGAGGTCACTTTATTTAATTTTTTAAAATGTGTGAAGGATGTGTTTTCTGGTCATTAGAGGACAGAAAAGACAGAAAAGCCAGAAAATGTATTTTTGGCTCATGTGGACGAAAGACAACAACTCCCAGAATGCACTTGCTTCGCTTCACCCACAATACAGAGAAATCTAGTCTCAGGGGGACATGAGGGAGGGAAGCAGGGTCATTCGAAAATACTACCGGGTTTCTATTGATACAAAGCTTAATGCTAATCGGTGAAGTATCCCTTTAAGGACTTTTTTTGGATTTTGTATATTTAGGATCATTATAGCTGTCGTACGTGCTGGAGATCAAGCTTTAACAGTGTTGGGTGTGGGTGTGCATGCTGTTATTGGTTTGTTACACCTAGCTGCGCATGGAGGTCAGACATGGTTCTGCATACACTAGGCCTGGGACGGTATGGATTTTTTCTTACCGCGGTTGAAAAGCAAGAAATTCCCACGGTATCACGGTATACCCCTTACGAGAGTAGCGTAAGTTAGAGTGAGAATGGCAGGGTGCCTTAAGTGAGTGACGTCAGTGCCCATGTGGTCGCGCAAGGAGAGCGAGCGGTAACGGAGAGTAGCATGAGTGCCGCTGTAAGGAAAAGCATATAGGCCTAATGGTCAACACGAATGGAACATTGCGCTCTCCAACTCGCGAAAGGTCGGATTTGCTCCATCTTTTGATGATAAATTTTGTTTAGAAAACCTTAGACACAAAGTGCACACACGTGCAGGCCAATGTTTTTTTGTGGTGATGACAGTAGGCGACACGTGACCGCGGTAATGCAGTAACAGTCCCAGCCATAGCATACACATACCATTTGCTTTATTCCTGGCCTTAATGTGTTTGCGCACGGAGCAGCTTCAGATAATTCACGTTGCTGCATCATGTTTACCAAATACACACCTCTGACTAGGCCACAATTATTATGTAATTGTCTTATTGCAATTTTGTTTGTACATAATCGCGGTTTCTTTGTTTCTGCAGTTAATTGCTAACATTAGCTAAGGTCCAGAAAAATATATAATACTGTAATATTTTCAATTTTATGTTCATTAAAGAAAAAATACAATGTTTTATAAAGAGGCGTGGTTTACTTCATAGGCTGTGTACCTGTGTTATTACACTATCTGGGTCACATAATAGTGATATATATATAACAAAAGATGAATCCTGGGATCCAACACTTTATTTTGTTTGAAAAAGTAATAAATAAATTATTTCTAAATTCAACTGAAAGAGACAATTATATTGTTAATCACAATTATTTCTGAGACAATTCAAATTTGATTGAATTGTTACAGGCCTACCTCTGACCTTTGAATGCAACTTGTGTATCTTCTGACAATATATCTGCATGTTGGTCGGCTTCCTAGCTTCCTGTGGTAGGAACTTTATTTTTTGCGTTGTCAGGCAAGAATTCTATAATAATCCTTTAGCGTATTGTAATTCATGTGGTCTGAGAGAAAACTAGACATCTGTACCTCCTCTTGGCTCTGTTTTCAGGCTTTAGATAATCTAGCCGTAACAGGAGACTTTGGCCAATCCCGGGTCATTTCAGAGAGAGAGAGAGAGAGCGTTCCTATTGGCTGTTCTGCTCTTGCATTGCCTGCGCGACAGAGAGGGGAGAGGGAAAGCTGCAGGAAGAAGTCTCACTCTACTTTAAATTTTGGTGTTTGTTTGCATTCTACCCACTGCAGCTTTAACATTTGTTAGGTGGAAACTGAATAAAATGTAAAAAATAAATATATATATATATATATATATATATATATATATATATATATATATATATATATATATATATATATATATATATATATTTCTCATAATACTGTATGTTGATACCATATGTTTCTTTGTCATGGATAGATGAGGAAATATAACTCTTTATTGATCCCTGTTGGGAACATCCATCATATGCAAGCAGGCCCGGGGTCTCACGGCAAAGGTGTCTTGCTCAACAGCACTTTGGCAGTTTGAGGGGATATGTCCCCAATATTTAGAAGAGGTGGATTTGTCCCCCTCAAAAAAATAAGATTGGTTTTGGGAGATTAAGTCCACGTTGTCACTTTTTTTGACGTGTCGCTTTTTAAGACATTTTTGTGATTTATTTATTTTTTAACTTTGACGCTTTTTATGATTTTTTTTCTTCAATGTTTTCAGAAGTTTACTAACTGAGCATCTTTATATGAGATATGAGATATAACAGAAAATTGATTGTATTTTTACTGTAGCTACACTAGGGCTGGGCGATATGGAGAAAATCAAATATCACGATATTTTTGACCAAATACCTCGATATCGATATTGCAATGTTGACTATTGGTGCTTTCACAAAATATTTACACAATGATTTTTTATAAATAATTATCAGTAATGTGGATATAATGACTAAGTGGGTAAAGGCAAATAATAGAACAGTTTCAACAGTCTGGTAAGTTCAGAAAATGACATCACTTTACTGTAATTGCAGCCTTTAAAACCAGGAAAAGACACCACTTATGCCATATTACGATATCCAAAATCTAAGATGATATCTAGTCTCATATCACGATATTGATATAATATCGATATATTGCCCAGCTCTAAGCTACACACATCATTTCTGCTTTTTTAATTACAGCAAAGTCTGGGTAATGAGCTACCACAGAATCTATACTTTTATTACGTTACGTTATTTTACAGATTTATTTCTTAGAGTGCATGAAATGAATGTTTGACGCTGAAACTTTTCTGGGGGACGACCCCCAGAGCCCTCGGTTGTAATGCAAACTATACCTACGCCCTAGCTTTCACCCCTGTCTTTTATATGTCACTCCTGCAATCACAAAGCTCTCTGAAGGACAATCTCAATTTGTTAAGTAAAAACCAGTTACTCACATTTTCAGCTAAGGGCCCGTAGTGTTATTCTTTTATTATTGATTTATCTGCAGATATTGTTTTTGGACATTTTTATTAATTATTTTGTCCAAGGTGACTAATCTAAGTTCTTATTTGATTTCACTAACAACCCAAAACCCAAATATATTCAGTTTACTGTAATGCATGACAAAGAAAAGTATAGGAACTATACAGTATAGCATTTTTGCTTTAAAATCTTTAAAATGTGCTTGCAATGCAATTAATCAACTAATTGTCTCAGCTTTTTTTCCTCTATCTTGCCCAATATTTTCATTTATTAGACATTGGTAAGGTATCGCTGTTAGTTTGACTGAAATAAACTGTCTACACTGTGGCACCTTTTAACAAGTTTTTTTATATAATCATTTAATCTCTGATATTTTATCTTTTGAAGAAAAGTGAGACACTTTCGAAGAAGGTAAAATGACTTCTTAAGGTTGTGGTGTATTTTTTCAGAGTGCAGTATTACAGTAGACGGGACAGAGCTGTCTGGCAGCTAGACAGTGCAGCGGCACTGACAGGAACAATTGCTCCAAATCTGGACACTGTAATCAGCCTGTCCATTCTGCTGAAGCGTCCCGCTGTTGGCAGGGGCGATTCTAGGATTTTTTTAAGTGGGAACAACATAAAATACATTTAAAAAAAAATATATATATATATATACTGACCAAGCATTGCTTTTTGACGTGATGGGAGTGAGGATGTGTTATTCAGGGGGTGCCGGTGCCACCCTGTGCACCTCCTTCTAGCCCCACTCCTGGATGTTGGGCTCCTCTGGGAGCCAGGAGCAGCTCCGTCCTGCTACCATATAATCTGTCCACCTCTTCAACTCAACACAACTCTCCTCCAGCAGCTCCTTGTTGCCTTTGTGTGGCTGAGAAAATGGGAGCGTTGGGGCTGGCTAATGGTTTTGCTGGGGGGTCTTTGTGTTTCAGTATGTGTTGCTGGCTGGGAGCCTTGTCTTGAGAGGGGGGGGCAGCTCCACACTCCTTTTTATACACCAGAAATAAACAGGATTTTAATATACTGGCCGCAAACTATGCTCTCCAGAGAAACGCATTGTATTTTCATTCATTTCTTGTTTCGTGCAACTCGCTCCTGATATTTCTTGTTGCTGACTCATGCTTTGTTAAAGCCTAACAGCAATGTGTGCCCTCAGGAACCTTTCATGTGGATGTGTTGAAACTGATGTGTGTGTGCAGCTCCAACAAAGTTGTTTGTGATGTTTGTGTTTGTGAAGACAGACATACTTTGACCTTTTTATCTTCTATCTTTCCGTAGGTGGCAGACCTGAGCTACATTTGTGGTCAGAAACGGTATCGAAATATTTTTTTTCTTAATGCGAGAGATCCCATTATTATGAGATGTAAAAAAACAGTGCAGGGTCCTGGTTGGACTTTTTCTTTGACTGGACTCTGCTGTTCCAGGTTTTTCATTGTTGTTCATCGTGTGCCAGTTTATTACAACATATTTGGACTTGATGTTGAAATTCATGTACTTAAAATGTTGTAACTCCTAGTGTCAATAACTGAAAAAACATCCACCCATAATTTTTTCGGACCTGCTGTTATTCTCATGTTCAGAACAATGTAAACGTGCAAGAGTAGAAAAACTTACATTTATTAATATTACCAAGTGTATAAGCAGAAAGCAACCAGATTGTCAGGGGTTGAAGTCATCGGGCCTTGTGTCTATCTACAGACTGGATCATAAAATAACAAAACCACAACACATTTACGAGGTTGAGGCGGAGTGTAGGGCAGCAACAAACAATGACTTTAATTGTTAATCTATAAAAAAAAAATGTTATTCAGCTAGTCTAGTCTAAGGCGTAAAAACAGCGTAAAAACAGCATCTTAAAAAAGCTGGAACCAGAAAATGTTTGACAATAAGGATTACACAAGACCATTGCCATTTCCCAATGATGGAGTTGATTTGTCCCTTTTTTAGGGCCCGAGCAGTGAAACTGCAAGGACACTATTGTTTTTGATCAGATTATTATTTTTACCAATTCCTCGTCGCATTTTTGAGGGGGTTAGCATGCACGAAAACTCACAAAAATTTGCACACGTCACAACTGGTGAAAATTGCAAAGATTAAAAAAATTACACATATCCACCACTAGGTGTCCCTATTGCAGAAAAAAACATTTGGCCCTATAACTCCCAAACCGTACATCTCACATTCAAAAACCATATATTTTCACGTTCCTTGGATCCAGCTGAATCTTCTGATATAGGCCACGCCCATTTCCGCTTAGATTTTTATGTGTGAAAAATTTATCGAAAACCTACTTTGCCGAACTCTTCCTAAACCGTGCGACCAATCTGCACGAAACTCGGCAGGTAGCATCTCCAGACGGACCTGACAAAAAGTTATCCAAAGAACTTTTATAGGATAAAAATTGCACATATTACGCACAAACAAATTTGTGTAGCTCACTCATGAAGCCACCCTTAGGGGTAAGGTACTGATTGGTCAAAGTGGGCGTGGGACCCTAATTGGTTTTAGCACTTGGGCACATTTTTGACGGCCTCAATATATATACGGAAACTCACAAAAATTGGTGCCCACATAAACACCTGGGAGCTTTGCGAGACTGTACAGCGATTTTGGCCCAAACCTGTAAGTGGGCTCCATAGCGCCCCCTAATGCCTGGAAGGCCTTAACATGGACATAGTTGCTCCGATCTTCACCAGATTTAATACCCATTTTGCTCTAATCATTGCGGACATATTTCCCATTCACCTTCATTAGCTCCGGCCAACCGGAAGGCGTCCATTTTTAATTATGCATTTTTCATGTGTTTTACATTCTTTCGAACTCATCCTAGGCCGTGATTTCAATCTTCTTGAATCTTTGCAGGTAGTATCCGTTGACCCTCATGACAAGTTATCCAGAGAATTTTGATAGTTGAAAAAATGCGCAAGTTACAGCAACTTCCTGTCTAAACAGGAAGTTGCGTTATCTTGGCAACAATTATTCACATTGCCCCGAAACTTGACAAGGTTGTTCATCATGGCTGGTTTAGCATCTGTGCCAAACTTGGCGTCAATCGGCCATTAGATGGCGCTGTTTTAATTTTTCTTAATTAATCAGCAAACTATTGATATATGGGAAACCTACTCTGTCTAACTACTCCTGGGGCGTGAGTCCGATCAGACTCGGAGGACCCTCATGACAAAAAGTTATCAAAAGAATTTGAATAGCTAAAACAATGTGCAAGTTACAGAGGACCAACTTTCTGTAGGTGGGTGTCGAAACAGGAACGGTTGTATCTTGCACTCGACTATTCTGATGGACACAAAACTTAAGACAGTTGTTCCTCATGTGCCAATGAGGCTGTGTGCCAAATATCAATCGTCAATCAGCCTTTAGATGGCGCTGTTTTCATTTTTTTAATTAATTAGCAAATTCGCTTTGAGCGAAAACTTTTTTTTTAACTCCTCCTAGAGCGTGAGTCCCATCTGCACAAAAATGTACACGTAGACTCGGTGGACCCTCATGACAAAAAGTTATCAAAAGAATTTTGATAGCTAACACAATGCGCAAGTTACAGAGGACCAACTTCCTGTAGGGGGCTGTCGAAACAGGAAGTTGCGTATCTTACCAAGATTTATTCCAATTGACACCAAACATGACACAGTTGTTCCGCATAGGGGCTTGAGCATCCATGCCAAATTTAGAGTGAATCAGCCATTAGATGGCGCTGTTAGAACTTTTTTTATTAATTAGCCACATAGCGATATATGGGAAACATACTTTGTCTAACTCCTTTGGCCGTGAGTCCAATCTGCATGAAAACTTGGATATAGACTCGGTGGACCCTCGTGACTAAAAGTTTGATAGCTAAAACAATGCGCAAGTTATGGAGGAACAACTTCCTGAAGGTGGCTGTTAAAACATCTTACATTGTATCTTGGCAAAAGTTATTCCAATTTACATGAAACTTAGAATGTGTGGTCTACATGATGATGCGTCTGCAAGAAGGTGAGGGCCCGTTCAGCGCTGCTTGCAGCTTTAATTTATTATTATTTTTTTTTTTTTTACGATTATTTTTTGGGCTTTTCCACCTTTTATTTTGACAGGACAGCTAAGTGAGAAAGGGGAGAGAGAGGGGGAAGACATGCAGGAAATCGTCACAGGTCGGATTCGAACCCTGGACCTCTGCGTCGAGACATAAACCTCCAAGTGTATGTGCACCTGCTCTACCCACTGACCCAACCCGGCCACATTTGTCCCTTGTTTTTGAAATAAATATAACCAAGCAAGTGTTTGAGCAAATGTATTCATGTAATAATCACGTAGACCAGTCTTTTTACCTTTTTAAACCAGTGAATTGAAGTAATCTCAGTTTCAAATTTGAGAATTACCTTTTTTTAAAGATGCTATTAAGATATTTAATCAAATAGTAAATATTACAGTAGGATCAGGGCCTTTCCAGAGACTAAAAACTCCCCAACTGAAGAATACCGGAGTATGTACCCCACACACTGTTTCCTACTGCTGGTATATTTATTTACAGTTTTGGCATACATGACAGACAGAGCATCTCAACACTTCCTTGTGGCGGTGTACTGTTTTTTTTTAGGAGGGAATAAACTTCAAGACGTGACATGACCTGTCCTCTGGAGGACATAGCCACACTACCACCGCTCCATGGATTGTTATTGGGATGATTGATTGATGGACCCAAATCTTCAGTCAAAAGTCCATGAGATGGGTGCTGAGGACTTGAGGAAGCCCTGCGTATCGCCAGCCGCTGTGAGAGAGCACAACGGACGACTGTATCTCAATTCAATCTTCAGAGCAGGTAGCTATGGTTTGTCCTAAACTTACTGATGACAAGCTTCTGCATGCAGTTGAGCAGCTGACTCTTACTGTCAACAGCTTACAAAGTGAAGTACACCTGTTAGGAGAGAAACACAGTTACCTGGCTCAGTGTGTAGACTCAAAACCTGAAAGGTTTTCCTCCAACGATGCACGATACAGTGCACGCAGTGTCTCTCCACAACCCTACCATAACAGACAACATTGCAGAGACAATTACTTACCTGAGCAGCATCATGGTCGTGATCCAGGGTCCTGCTATTAACGCTGTCCTCCTTCCCCTGTTGCTCAGAGAGACCATCAGTGGCATGACAATGACAGACGTGACGCATCGCTCTCCCTCACGCCAGTCCTATCAGCACTCCAGGTATGGTCGTCATGACAATGATGACACAAACGGATACAGACACAGCCCTGCTGTCCTGCTCCACAGAGAAACAGAGACGCATGTCCACACACTAGAGGCAGTGTTCGCTTCCAGTCTCCTGAAAGATATCCACACTCTGGCTCCAACCGTCAGGGAAACTTCCCTTAGCTGCTGTTGAGGGGCAAACATCAGCTACTGTCTCACAGCCCCGGAATGATTCCCCCAAGTTAATGCCTGACAAGAATGACTCACAACCTGATGATTCTGTCTCTTCTACAATCCTGGCTATTGTTGAGGGCATTGAAGTGTGCACTTTAATTGACTCTGGTTCTACTGTCTCCATTGTGAGCAAAGATTTTCGTAACTCTCACACAGCATTGAGAAAACACCCCATGACACCCTCTTCTCTGCCAACTCGCTCAGTCAATGGACAGTGCCTGGACATTTTAGGCAAGTTAACGATTGGGATCAGACTTGGAAATCAGGTATGGCAACAGGACTTTGAAATTCTCAGAGGTCATTCTTGGTTTCGATTTTCTGCAGAAACACCATGCCCTACTTGACATCAAAAACAAAAGGACATGAAGTGGCCACCTGCTGTAATGTGTCTGTGCCATCTAATGGCTGATTCACCATGCCAACTGACTACTATGGTGTTCTCATGCCCAACCCATCGTGTGACATCATTGTGGCACATTCTCTCAGTGAGGTTCAAAATGGCACAACTGTTGTTCGAATCTTAAATCCCTCCAGAGTTGACATTGAGCTGCATTCAGGTCAACACCTGGGTGAGTTTCATTCGGCTTCATCTGTTGACATCATATCAGGTGAAGGGATATGTTGTGCAACCTCCCTTGTACATGATTTAGCTCCATCTGTCCAGATAAATGACAGCGACCTGTCGCCTTCCCAAGTTCAGTCTCTGAAATCACTGCTTCAGAAATACTCAGCAGTATTCAGTAAACACTCAGAGGACAGAGGTCGCACGAGCATCATCAGGCATCAAATCCGCACCGGTGATGCCACACCAATTAAACAGAGAGCCTACAGAGTGACACCAGAACAGAGAGCTGAACTACAGACTCAAGTTGAAAACCTGTTAAAAGCAGATGTCATTGAAGAAAGCTACAGTCCCTGGGCTGCGCCAGTTGTTTTGGTGCGCAGGAAAAATGGCACATGGCGTTTCTGCCTGGACTACAGAAAACTCAATGCAGTGACAATCAAGGATTCCCACCCTCTTCCAAGAGTCGACGACGCACTGGATGCTTTGTCGGGGTCTGCCTGGTTCTCCACAATGGACCTGCAACATGGCTATTGGCAAGTTGAGCTGAATGAGGAAGACCGTGAAAAGACAGCATTCACAACAGGTAGTGGCCTTTATCACTTTAAAGTTATGCCAATGGGTCTCACCAACACTCCAGCCACATGCCAGCGCTTGATGGAAATGGTACTTCGAGGCCTCCCATGGAAAACCTCCTCATGGAAGATGTCCTCATCTACAGCTGCTCTTTCAGTGAACATCTCCAGCACCTGGAAGAAATTCTCTCCAGATTCCAGTTAAGTGGCCTGAAGCTGAATCCCTCAAAATGCTGTTTTGCCAGAGATCAGGTACAGTTTCTGGGCCATGTTATATCCAAAGACGGCATTCAGCCAGACCCGCGAAATGTGAAAAGTGTTCAAGACTGGCCTATTCCACGGTCAGCTACAGAAGTAAGAGCATTTCTTGGACTTTGTTCATATTACCACAAGTTCATCAGAAGCTTTGCACATCAGTGTCCCCCTACACGCCCTCACAGAGAAGAATGCACCTTTCCAATGGACTTTTCAATGTCAGGATGCATTTACTTACCTGAAACATGCACTCACAAACCCTCCAGTGGTTGCATTCCCTGACTTTACTGTGCCATTCTCCCTCTACACAGATGCTTCAGGCTCTGCTGTTGGTGCTGTGCTTGCTCAGAGACAAGGGAATCAAGAAAAAGTGATTGCTTATGCTAGTCATGTCCTCACAAAAGCAGAAAGAAAATGGTCAACATATGACAGAGAACTCTGGGGCATTGTCTGGGCCGTGCGACATTTCCGCCGCTACCTTTACAAACAGCCCTTTGTTATTGTCACTGACCACAAACCTCTCCTGGGTCTCAGAAAAATACCCATTGACAATGACAGAACTGGTCGTCGTGCACGCTGGGCTCTTGAACTTGATCCTTTTGAATGGACTGTAATTCACAAGAATGGCCACAGTCACCTCAATGCAGATGCAATGCATGCAATGCATGCAATCACATCGCCCTGCTGACATCAGACCAACAGAGCAGAGCACCTTCTCCAGTGCTCCTGGTAATCCACGCTCTGACAAGAGACATTCTAGTCTAAGTCCTGTAAGTCTGTCTAGTCCTGTCAGTTCTGTACATCACAGTCTCTGCAGTACTGATACAAAGCCAGTTTGCTATAACTTGACTGGACCACAGCCTCCTCCAGCCTCCTCACAGTGTGTTTCACAGTCTGTCTCCCCCACATTTGTGCTTCAGCTCCCTGAAGATGATTTCAAAAAGGAACAACAGCAAGACTCCATACTGTCAGAGGTCATTAGCTGGAAAGTTAAAGGACAGAAACCACCATACTGGCGCATGAAAAAACTGAGAAGGCACTTTGGCACGAGTTCCACAGACTTACCTTTCATAATGGTGTACTCAGACGTAAAGTTTTCAACCCATCCACAAAATCAGCGCTCCATCAAATGATTGTCCCTCATGCTTTGAAAGACACTGTTCTGCAGATGCTGCATGGAAATCCAGTAATTGGTCATCTATCTGCTGATAAAGTCCTGAAACGTGCTCAGCAACTGTGCTATTGGTCCTTTATGTCACATGACATCAAGATGTGGTGCAAGCAATGTACTCCATGTGACGCAAGACAGAGTCCCACACCTCATCAGAGAGCTCCAATGAGAACAATTGTTGCTACTGAGCCATTCCAAAAGGTTGCAGCTGACATACTTGAGCTCCCCATCACAAGTCATGGAAACAGGTATGTGCTTGTTGTCCAAGAATGTCAACCTCTATGCCATTCCAGACCAGCACTCCATAACAGTTGCGAAATGTCTGTTTAGAAACTTCATCGGTGAACATGGCATTCCGGAGATGCTTCACACTGATCAGGGACGTCAGTTTGAGTCTGACCTGGTGAAACATCTGTGTGAACTGCTGGGCGTGCAGAAAACACGAACCAGCCCATATCATCCTCAGTGTGACGGCATGATTGAGAGGTTCAACAGGACTCTTATTGATCAGTTAGCCATACACTTCTTCAACAGCCTGGTGAATGGGATGACTGCCTCAACCAAGTTGCTTTGGCTTACAATACCAACCCTCACTCTACAACAGGTTTCACACCATTCTTCCTCACACATGGTCATGAAGCCAGGATGCCTGCCGACATGCTGTTACCTAACAACACACCATCTTCCTCTACTGGGTTCTCCTGCTGACTATGTTGCACAATTGACACAGAAACTTCAGTCCACTTTCAGTTTGGCTGCATGGAACAGAGATCGGGCCCACAATCAGCAGAAACGACAGTATGACAAGAGTGTTAAGCACACTCCCTACGTTCCCGGAGACCTTGTCTGGTTAAATGACCCCACTACAGCAAAACGAAAACTCGCTCCTCACTGGAAAGGCCCCTTTGAAATATTGGAGTGCCTTGGATCTGATGTGGATTCTCCTGGAGTGACATATAGGATTCACTACCTCCTGGATCAGTCTGATAAGTCCCAGATTGTCCACTACAACCGTCTCAGACCCTACCATGCTCCTGTGCCAGATCGTGGACATGAGACACCTACATGTGACTCAACTCCCTCGTTTGACTGCATTGTCAGGTGCTTTGCCCTTTTTAAAGGGATATTTCACTGCTGGAAAGCTGAATATATCTTTAAATTGGGTCACTTATGTAGTATAAATGTGAAAAAGAAATTGAAATCGGTGCCTTCTAGGCCGAGAAAAGCCAGGAAATGTGTTTTGGGCTCATGTGGATGAAAGACACCAAATCCCAGAATGCACTTGCTTCGCTGCTCTGAGTCCACTCCCAAGCCACGCCTACCGTTTACAGACAGACAGACAGACAGACAGACAGTGAGACGGTCAACTCAATTCAACTGTTTTATTGTCATTTCAACCATATACACGAAACGTTTCACCGTGGCTCAAGTGGTTACACAATTCAATTATATAAAAACGACATTATATAAAAACGACATACGAAACATCATATGCTCTGTAAAGTTCAGCTAACACATACTAGCATTAGCGCTTGGTAGGCTGTAAACAGAGTATAAACACAGCCATAAATTTGCGTGGAATGTAGAATGGTCTCATCTAATGGTCACAAACTCCACCAGCGGTTAGCAGTTAGTTGGATACAAGCACCCCATTTCTGCAACAGTCCGTGTTAAAAAAGCCCACCTCCACTAGCTAGTCTTACCCGGTGACAGAGCAGCACTGTTACCGGGTAAGCCATATTTCCACAACAACAAAAACACAGAGTTTCGTTGAAGTTGGATGTAGTCCAGTTTGTTGTCCAAAGAGACACTTGCAAGCAGGATTGATGGGACAGGTGGCCGGCTAGCGTTAGCCGAGCTAGGGACATCCTCCGCGTTTCACCGCTGAGGATACCCCCTTACCGGTTAGCGGCATCAAGCAACACCGCAGGCTAATGTGCTGGTCTCCGTAGCAGGTGAAGCTTGGCACAGGTGGCTGGCTAGCGTTAGCTTTCCACCTAGCTCCAACTCCTACCCTCGTCCCGCTTTCCGCACACCACTGAGGATGTCCCCCTACGGGCTAGCGGCATCGAGGAACACCGCAGGCTGATGTGCTGGTCTCCGTAGCAGGTGAAGCTTGGCACAGGTGGCTGGCTAGCGTTAGCTTTCCACCTAGCTCCAACTCCTACCCTCATCCCGCTTTCCGCACACCGCTGAGGATGTCCCCCTACGGGCTAGCGGCATCGAGGAACACCGCAGGCTGATGTGCTGGTCTCCGTAGCAGGTGAAGCTTGGCACAGGTGGCTGGCTAGCGTTAGCTTTCCACCCAGCTCCAACTCCTACCCTCGTCCCGCTTTCCGCACACTGCTGAGGATGTCCCCTTACCGGCTAGCAATGTATCCCGGTGGTACATGTGTGCAGTAGTTTGAAAGCACATAATTGTTGTTCTAAAATTTCCTTCTGGATGAATAAATGTGTTTCTGCTGAGAAGCTAAGCGATGATTCAAGATGGCTGACACTCGCTTTTACCTCGGCAATCTCCAGAAAAAGCCGACAGTCCAACCCCCTATGGGCTATGCGGAAGTACTGGCTATAGTCCTTTGCCTCTGGGCAAAATTCTACCGATGACGCAAAAATCGTCGCTTTACGTCATCAGAAGACATTTTTCCAGACCCACAATACAGAGATCTCTCCTCTCAGGGGAACATGAGGGAGGGAAGCACGATCATTCAAAAATACTACAGTGTTTCTACTGATACAAAGCTTAATGCTAAATCGGTGAAGTATCCCTTTAAGCAACACGCAACCTTTAACAACTTATCTGGCCACAGCAATACTCCCTCATTAGCCCCTCCTACTGGCCATCCACAACCCCGACCACAGCCCCAATCCCACTCTCCCCTGACATGTTAGGAGAAAGATCCAGAAGGTGGCAATTTAATAATTCCCTTCTCCAGAACACAGCTTTTGATGCAGAATTTAGAGCCGAACTGGCTAAGATTATATCAATCAATACTGACTCAGTTTCGGGCCCTGCATTCATTTGGCAGGCAACTAAAGGCAAATAAAGGGATTTCACATCTTCCTTTTTGGTCAATTTGAAGAAGAAAAGAGAGGCAAGGATTGCAGAGTTGGAAAAACGCTGTAAATCTTTAGAGCAGTCTCTTAAGACTTGTTTTTCTAAATCTACACATACTGTTTTGGTCACAAGTCGAACAGAGCTAAATTATTTGCTGAGACAGAAAGCTGAATTCATAATGCACAGAGTGAGGCAAAATTTAAAATTGTAATGGTTGTAAACCAAGCAAATTGCTCGATCTGAAATTAAAACAAAGCGAATCCAGAGCTACTATCAACAGCATCCGCACAGACCGAGGTATCTCAACAAATCCTAAAGATATCAGCGCCACTTTTCAATCCTTTTATTCAAAGTTGTATGAGTCCTCCTGCAATCCAGATCCAACACAATGCCAGGAGTTCCTGAAAGAGCTAAACCTGCCTCTTCTTGACCCAGAGGAGGCAGATGAACTGGGTCAACCTATAACATTAGAGGAATTTAAATCAGCATTAAAAACAGTTAAAAAAGGGAAAACGCCAGGGTTGGATGGAATTCCATCAGAACTATTGGACCATTTTACAAGCTTCAACCTCAGCCATAGAGAGGAGAACTTTTCACCAACAAACCAACACTGCGCTAATTTCTGTTATACCCAAAAAGGTCAAAGAGCTTACGGATTGCTCAAATTTCAGGCCCATCAGCCTCATCATATTAAGCTTTATTCCCAAGTCTTAGCACTCCACCTAGAGAGCTTTATCGAGAAGCTAGTCCACCCCGACCAATCAGGATTTATACCAAAGCGTCATGCTGCAGACAATGTATGCAGACTATTTCATGTAATAGAAGACAGTGTTTCCTCTATGTTGATATTACCGCGGCGGCCCACCACGGTACAATTTCTGCCGCCACGGAAATAGGGCAGACGCACAACAGGGTTTCCGCTTTGTACACCGTGCACCGCCGCTCCTTCAGCTGTTTATGAAAAGTCATAAAGTTGTAATTACCCGACTCTGCAGAGTCGTGTGCTCTACTGAACTCAAGCGAACTGTCATCCGCTCTCGCTCCCCTTAGGGTGAGCAGCTTGAACAGTGACAGGATGTCATCCCTCGCGAAGTCTTGGCAACCAAATAAACAACAGGGTGGGTACTACTCAATCTTAGGCAAACAGCGCCGAAAGCCGCGACATGAAATCCACACTCAACGCGTGTCCCGTGAAATATGACAGCTACAGTTTATTGGAAAATAGCATTGTGGATGCTGAATTTGATGCATTTACTGTTTATCAGACCCCAGATGAGACAAGAATCTAACGTTAGTGAACGCTGCGGTGACGGTCCCTCTGCCTTTGACTCCCCGCTGTATTCTTCCGACAAGCTGTATTAACGTTACTGTTTTAAAACCATTTTTATTAATGTTCACTCAGCGTTTTGTTGTTAACTGTGTGTAAAATGAGGGGTGACGTTAAATCACCCTACGGTAACTTCTATTTGCTGGATGGTTTCAAGGTAACGGTCGGTAGCTAACATTAGCAGATAAGCCATATAAGCCCATACTTTTTGACGTTCAACACTTTTATTGAACAGGCATGTGACATCAGTCATTAGTGTTACAATACAACCCAAAGCAAAATTACATATTTGGGCATCATTGTACACGCATTGCTACACAGAGTTGCCCAGGACAACTATGAAACTATATTAAGCAGTCCCTCCTGGATTTCGCGGCCTTTTTTTGAGATTGTTGTGGCCCAAAATGCCTGATTTCGTGGGAGCGTTTGTAAAAAATTGCACTAAAAGTTGCGATGTCTTTTGTATGTTTGTTGCAATGAAGTTGCGGGAGACAGTGAAAGTTGCAAAAAAGTTGCGATTTTTTTTTTTTTTTTTTTTGTATAGTTCTTTAAAAATAAGAAGGAAACTTGTTTTGGGGAGAATAAAATTACTCTGGGCTGAGATTTCCTAGTAACCTTACCAAAAAGGCTCAGGATGCTGTAAATGTTGGTATAATATGAAAATGGCTGGTGGATTTAAGACACCGGGGGGTACGGAGCAGTAGCCCCACCCGCTGCAGAGAGGCGACAGCCAGGATGGAAACGGCAGCAACTTCAGCGACTTTTAAATCGTTAAAATCTACATTGATGTTAAAATGTATCGGACGGTCTGAAATGTTTTGCACGGTCTTTCGCTGTACGTTTTGTTGGTAAATGAGTCACACACACGTCTCGTCTTCATATCAAAAACAAGGAAATGATCAACCCGTTCTCACTCCCGATTGGTCATTGGCTCTCAGAGTGCACGTGGGACTGCTGTGATTGGTTGAAGGCGCCTGAAACTTCAGGTTATTGGTCAAATGTGCGGAATGGTTGCAGTGATTGGTCAAAATTGCGAGTCGCGTGAATTGGCGCGATCGCGACATTGCAAAATCCTGGAGGGACTGATTAAAGTAATGTTCAAAGGGATCTGGCCAAGTGGTCTTCGCTGCCGGCATCACTACGGTTCAGGATTGCTGTTGTTAAAATTAACATAGTTCCCTGTGTGAATTTCTTAAGTACAATGATCCCCTTACCCCCACCAATACATTTCTGGAAGAAACTTGATACTTTAATTCAGCAGTATATTTGGAACAATAAACAACCTAGGCTAAAATACTCTACCCTTCAACGTACCACAAACACGGGAGGCCTGGCCCTCCCCAACTTCAAAATGTATCACAGCGCCTTTCAGCTACAGGCCCTCAAAGTGTGGATGGACCCCTTATCTACAGTTCCATGGAGAGAAATAGAGCAAAACTTCACTGGAAATCTAAGACTGCAAGACCTTGCCTTTGCAGGTGTGTGTCCAAAAAAGTTTGCTAACCTATGGCCCTATTATCACCAACACATTGGCCAACTTTTAAACAGGTGGAGGAGCACCTACACCAATAAGTGGCATTTGACTACCCCAATATGGCATATTATGACAATAAGTGTGTATTGACACACTTATTGTCTGGTAACAAACCCTTTGCTTGTAAGCAGTGGAGTGACAGAGGTATTTATACTTTAGACCAGTTATTCAATGAGAAACATATGTTGTTTTGAAGACCTGAGAGCTAGTTTTGAGGTCCCCAGGACATCCTTTTACTTTTATATTTGCTTAAGATCAGCTGTAAAATGTTATGGAGTGCCATGGGGAAACACTCTTGAGGTGCACCCAGTGATTAAAGGGATATTTCACCATTGGAAAGATGAATATATCTTTAAATTGGGTCACTTATGTAGTAGAAATGTGATATTTTTATTTTTTTTATTTTTTTTTTTTTGTTGGTGGCTTAGGCCGAGAAAAGCCAGAAAATGTGTTTTTGGCTCATGTGGATGAAAGACACCAAATCCCAGAATGCACTTGCTTCGCTGCTTTAGCTTCTACTCCCAAGCCACGCCTACCTTTTACAGACAATAAACAGTCTAATAAAAATGTATCACAAAAAAAAAAAAAGATTAGTTTTATTTCATCATGTTGTCTACTTTTATCCAAACTTTTTATTTTCATGTGAGTTCTTGCTTCAGTCCATACTGTCTGCTTCACTGCAAAAAGAATAAGTGATATTTAACTTGACTTGAGCATTTAACTTGAAATTAGGGTTGCACGATATTGACAAAATGTGATATTGCGATATCGATTATGAATATTGCGATATCGATATTCATTTTGATATTTTTAAACATGTAAAATTACGAAAGTTACAGGAAAATGCATCAAAATAGATTCATAACAAATTAAACAAGTTTTCAAACAAGTTTTTAAAACACAAGGTTTATTTCAACTGACAGTCATATTGGACTGGTACAACATGATTTGTTCCGTTTTGTTGTCTCTATCTATTTCCTCACTTACACTGTCACTCTGTTGAAATATGCACACACGTCACATGGTACGCTCCATAGGGTTTGTCATGTAGTGGACCTGTGCACTGATGTGTAGCAACATGTGCAAGTGGCACGGTAACTGGCCAATGAAATGATGATCATTACAGTGTTTCAAGCGGGCTCTAAATCAAACACAACTAAGCCACACAGCCAACAGACGGGACGCAGCGCTGCACAAAATAAAATAAATATTGCATACTTATTGCGACACTTTTTATATATATATATATATATATATATATATATATATATATATATATATATATATATATATATATTGTATAGCCTATTTTTATTTTTTTACTGTTTAACTCAGTGAGTTAAACATCCCTATAAATGTACCACGTGTTTCCGGATCCATGCACTAAATTTAACAAATGGCAGATTGTTCACTTCAAATAACCTTTTTTTTTTTTTAAGACTCAATATAAGATATGGATTTTTCTTTGCAGTAAGAAAAAAAACAATGTTTCTATGTGCACAGAGACCTTTGACCTGTCATGCAGTATGTTGCTGCTGAATAACCTAAAAGACTCGGCTAGTTTAGTTAACCTTGATTTTGTTGTTTATTCCAAAGAAGTGATAACAGCAGAAAATGACTTGGGGGAGGGTGCACTAAGCTGGAAACTATTAATGAACACAGTAGGGGTTACGGAGTTTAAACTAGGGTTGGAAATTGGCAATGGCCACCAGCCAAGTGGCTGCTAGGTTTTTTTTCTTCAAAAAAATGATGGTAATCTTTTAAGTGGCTGAAGCCAAGATACAAAAAGTTAATTTCAAAACCTGGGTTAAACATTTGGGATATTTGGGTGGCATTCAAATATAAAACAAAAGAAACATAATTCAGTTTGGTTTCTTACTTGCCTGTTACAGAATACAATTTGGTTGTTGATCAACTACAGAGGAATTTATTGTAATAGCTTTACATTCATGACACTTTATCCTTAGACTGTTGCTCACCATCTCCATCAGGAGGCTTGTCCCCATGTTTGTCCCTATATTTGAATGAAGTATTGTGCAAAACTCGTTTTTGTTCATTGGAAATTAAAAAAATAATTAAGAAAGAAAGAAGCAGACATGTAGGCAATATATGAATGAATTAGTGGAATAAAAGACAGAGTTGCATTGAGATAGTGTCCTTTGACCCTTGCCTGCCTGGTGGTTTACCATGGAAGGCTGCCATGATCACTAGTCTGTCCAAAGCTCAAACTTCGGCTAGACGTTCTGACAAAACAGTTCTTTTACATAGTCACTGGGTAAGCCTAACTGTTGAGCCACACAGCCCGCAAAAGTAAGTAAGCTCTTAAATCTTTATGATCTAATTTGATTCATTGTGCAGGTTGGTGAAATGTTTAACTTCAGGCTTTCAAGGCAACATTGATCAAAGACTTATTTTTAATTTAGGTAAATCGAGGCTGTGAATATTTAATTCTGGCAATTCTGAGAAGATATTCAGGTGTGAAATGTCAACCAGGAGTTAGTTTTACCATAATTATTTCTATTACTGTGCGTCTTGTGTTTTTTTTTCTCTAACAGTTTGATTTCCCGACATACAGCCAGTCTGAAGTAGAATCCCCTCCTCCTGTGTAGTTTCTTGTTTTGTAAACCTTGATCTGGTTACGTTTAGCTCTGAAAAGTTAAATTTTCATGGGCACAATGTTTGGAAGTTGGTCTGTGTCCATTCCAGTTATTGTCAGTTGCAGTCGACAGCTTTTTGGACTAAAACTGAAAAGTGTACTGTTGCCTTAATTGTTCAGGAGGCTCTGGATTTTGAGTATGATTGAGTCACACTATCTAAATACTTAGCCATAGTTAGCCAATTGTTATGGTACAGTTTGTTCTGTAGGTGATCAGTGTCAGCCGATTCTCATTGTCTTCCAGACTTATCTGAAGGTAAAAAACAGTTTATCTGAGTTGATATTGGCTGCATCCCAATTACAAGGCTGACTCAACCCTTGAACTTTTTTCTTATTCTTTACTTTATAAAGGACAACACACATTAATCAACATTTCTGAAAATGTGCTAGTGTTAGCTAGCCGGCTAATTTTCAACTGTAGTCCTTTGGCCAGATGACTTTAGACCAGAGCAGCAGGAAACAGCAAGACATTAGTACAGGTTAAACTATACAGACAGTAATCAACAAGACACCATACAAACAGCTAGAGCAACAAATAAGCTTTTTCAGTAAGCCATGCAGAGCTACAGAAAGCAGCAAGACATTAGCACAGTTACACATCAGCAGTATCCCCATTCAGTATAATAAGTTGAACTTGAACCATACAGCCTCCCAGACTTAAACGTTTCTAAGTCACTATGGAGTTGCCCTGAAAATAAAAACTGGGACAAGTTACATGATATATGAATTTACAGTACAAGCTGTGGTGTTTAACTTCAACACATGAAGGGCATAGTATACTAAGTGAAAATCATATCTGCTGTATCTATAAAAATGTATCTGTAAATCTCTGTGATCAACAGCATGTTTGGACTGGCTATGTGTCCAAAATAAGATTAAAGAAGGCTGTAGGGCTGCATTTCTCTGATGGATTTGAAGGAGAATTTTAGAATAGACTAACATGTTGGCCTGTTAATGACGTTTTAATTCTAGAAAATATTTGAGATAAATTAGGACATTATTGTGCTCGTACCCTGTATTCAGAACGAACAGGTAAGTGTGCATCGTTTTGCTCAATGCCACTTTGACCTGACGTGTTGACTGTTCATGCAATTGACCTTGCAACTGTTTGGCATGGTGTCTCCTGTCTAGGGTTGGGTACAGAAACCCAGTGCCAATATCCATGTTCCTATACGGAAAAGTTCCTATACGACCGGTATGGACCTGACTAAATGGCAGCAGGTAACATTAGCCTACTAATAGCTAGTAGCTGGCTGGTTAAAATACTAAAAGCTAAAGAGTCTAAACTGTACGTACACACCGCCACCGACTTGAGCTTCTAAAGTTCCCGGAAGTCATTCATTTTCAATGGAAGCTGGCTTCTCTCAGCTGCAAGGAGCGGCAAATCCGTCGGTGTCACGTTTTGGGCGTTCTGAGCGACCAGAGCATCAATCAGAAAGTTGAAAGTAGGTCAACTTTATGGTAATGAGTTGAACGCAGTTCAGCGGCAAGCAGCGGAAAAAACCCCAGCAACCAATCGGAATATAGACGTCCTTCGCGCTGGCTGATTCTGGAGAAACATAGGATGTAAACTTTCGTTCCTACCAAAACATTAGTTCCGAGAAAATGGAGGAAAAGCTCATAATTTCCGTTGCTGGGTTCCCTATCATTTATGATATGACGTTGTTTGCATATAGGGACCAGTTAACGTTACCTGCCAGTCACATCGTCTTTAAACAGTCCGCTCACAGTGAAGTCCTGCACGGATCAACAGCTGGCGGCTGCTCGCTCTGCCTGCATTCTGCTGCAGTTCAGCGGCTAACGAGCGACTTAACTGCTAACAGACACCGCTGTGACCAACAAACAATACATATTCTGTCATTATATATGTAATTTATAAAAGGTTTCTAGTATCAATGTATTGGCCGTGCAGTGGCTGCTTGAACATGATCGAAGAATGCTACCACGTCAGAGCGGCCAAAGCGTCAAAAAGCTTCCCCGTACTTTTTGACAAGCGTCTTTGACAGGGCGGCCAGAGCTTCTTTGCAGCTCAAGTCGGCGGCGGTGTGTACGTACAGAAAGTGTGGCTGTATAGGATTCCAACACCGGGACGCTCAATGGTGTTTTAAGCCCCCAACGTCTCCTCCCAGGCAGCGCTGTGACCGTTGACTTCAAGGCACCTAACCCTAACCATAACCATTGCCTAATCCTGGTGCCTTCAAGGCAGCACTGCCTGGAAGGAGACGTTGGGGGCTTAAAACACTGATAAACCACCGGGATGTACAACTGCAGCTCTTTAGCTAGACTACAGAGTAGTCTAGCTGTGACTGTTGGAGATAGAGAAACAACACTGACGGGACTTAATGGTGTATTCAATTGCACCTCGAGAAACTCAAGCTGTTGCCTGCAAACAAAATGGGGGTGTGCCGACCGCCATCTACTGTAGTTAACACACTGACTATGGAGAATTAGCTCATACAGCCACACTTCTAAATATCCAAACTATCCCTTATCCCTTTTTATTTCTTACAAAATAAATGTTGAATTCATAAGCAATAAAACTTGCCTTTGCTCAGTTCAACACACCCAGGGGCTGCTGTAACAGCCTGACTTGGTCTGGTATGACCGGTAGCTTATGGTGGCTAATGTTAGCTAACATCAGCAACCATCAGATAGATATTGGGTAAGTGACCTTATCAAGTAAATTTTAGCATGTAACATTATCCTGTGGCCACAGTTCAGTTCTCGCTATTCAGCAAAAGATTAGGCCCACTTTGGAATTAGGGCTAAAGCCAAGATGCATAGCTTTATGTCAACTCTTCAGAGCCTTTGTCTATGGATGAAAGTGGATTCTCACAGTTCTTCCTCTTTTTGTATCCTGTACTCAAGAATTTCTTCTCTCTTAATGCTGTAGAGTATCAAATAAAGCCAAACATATCACAAAAGATACATAAAAACCCCAAACCTCACAGACATTCCAGCTGTGTGTTTCATGGTGTGTGAGGTTCACTGTGCAGAGCTACTGGCTGCTGTGCTGTTGATTATTGTACTGATTAACCAGCTCATCTGGCACAATTTGGTTACAGTATTATTTATTTAGCAATCTGCGTGAGGTCACACAGGCTTTTATATTCCGTCTCTGTAACAACTGTTCATAGTTTAAATACACTGTTAATAATACAAAGCTGTTCTCTTCACCTTTGACACAGTAAGTAAACTGTGCGTCGTTTTACTTAAAGTCTGTGGGAACATTTGACAATTTTTGGACTGGTACTAAGGATTTACAGAAACTCTAGACTGATTACAAAAGCTTTTCAAGAGGGTTAGGTTTGGGTTAAAACGTAGCGGCCATCATGCACGGGCACAAGGGGATCATTACGGTGGCCCTGAAGTGCAAATCACAACAGCAAATAGAAAAACGCAACAGCAAACCATAAAACACAACGGCAAATAGGAAAACCCGACAGCAAATAGGAAAACACGACGGCAAATATGAAAACACGACAGCAAATATGAAAACGCAACGGCAAATAGGAAAACACGACAGAAAATATGAAAACACGACGGCAAATATGAAAACACGACGGCAAATATGAAAACACGACAGCAAATATGAAAACACGACAGCAAATAGGAAAACACGACAGAAAATAGGAAAACACGACAACAAATATGAAAACACAACAGCATTAACTTAATGCTTAACAGAGAGACAGTCCGTCTGTCCAATCAGGAGGCTCCGTCCTCTGCTAGACAGGCCCTACCTTTTCCGGTAGAAGATAATGCTGTCGTGTTTTCCTGTTTGCTGTTTTTCATATATTTTTATGCTGTTTTTGATGCTTTTCATATTTGCTGTCGTGTTTTCCTGTTTGCTGTTGTGATTTGCACTTCAGGGCCACTGTAGATCATAGATGTGGAAAATCACTTGAAAAACTCCTTTAAAAAAAACCTGGTTTGGTTATTTATAAAGCCATCTAAAAGGAGTAAGAGTGTTTTTAAATAGAGATTAAAGGAGCCACTGGGCAGTGGGAGTTACTTTCACAAAGATTCCAACGATTTACCCCAATCTCAATCTCTCCCCCGGCAAGATTAAAAGTAATACCCCGGCGTCACATTATGACAATCAATTTTAAACAATGATGAATATTTAAATAATGATAATTAAAGGTGCTCTAAGCAATGTCACGTGTTATTTAGGCTACAATATTTTTTGTCACATACAGCAAACATCTCACTATCCGCGAGCTTGCCTGTCTCCAGAACACACTGTAAAAAAAGTAGTCTCTGTAGACAGCCCAGGGTCCACCAACGCCAACAAAACCAATCTGTGCCAACCTGCACCACGAAGCATACACAAACAGTGTTCCAGAGTTCCAGCCAATAACCGACAAGAAGGATTTGGGGGTGGGGGGTTAGTGCGCGGAAGCATGGAAGGGAGGGAGAGGGGACGGGATGAGAAGGAGGGAGGGGCGAGCTAGTCTTGTTTTGTTTGAAAATACTTTGAACCTCAACAAGAAGTAATGTCACCCAACATTGCTTAGAGCACCTTTTAAAAAGGTGCTAATAACATTTAATAACATAATATACATTTAAACTAATCTAAAACAATTCATGGGGTTAAAAACACACTGTTTGAGTTAGGGTTAGGTGCATGTTCATGTCATTGGTAATTAGCATAACCAAAGCTACATTAGGCTACCTGTTTATAAAAACGTTCAATTCACGATCAATCAATTGATCAATCAGCAACGTGCAATGCAACTCTGATCTTTTTGATACACAAACTGAAAAGGTTTTGAAGGTGTAAATTCATTTTGGTTAAAAAAAAAACCCATCATCATCTTCATTTATATAAATAAGTATCTCATTAAGTGTTTTGTCAAACAATGTATTCCTACACTCCAACAGAAAGTTCAACACTGTTCAATTTTCTGCTTCAAATTTTATTCTAAGACAGCAAAAGTGTCACTTTTAAATTGTCCTGTTCAAACTTAGCTGCTTTGCCATCTGTTTACTGAGAGGCAAATATTAGAATTACACAACAACTCTCATTTATTGTTATTGCTGCAGTTGCAGCTTAAAATGGAGATAGTCTAGGTCCTAGGTAAGATATGTATGTGCTTCATTTAGTGGAGAATATCTCAACTGTTATAGACTAATATGACCCCATTGAACAACGAGGGATGTGTGCCAAAATCTGTACCCGGGACGAAAGTCCTGAAAATGACCACAATAGTACACTACAGGTGAATGGGACTTTTTTCCCCTTTTTATAGATATCCTCATACATTTCTACCAGTTTAATCTTCATATTAAGAGAAATACCTTTTGTATTACACTTTGTCGAAAAAATAAAATATGCAAATTAGGCAATATCTCATTAAATATGCGTACATATAAACTCTTGAAGCTACAGATTTTCTGAGGTGATCACAATGTTTACAATGACCATGTAGTGTAAGTGTAAGAATTCTATTCTAGTTTTATAATTGTGTTTCTGTAGATGTTCAGTGTGTGTGTGGGGGGGATGTCCTGTTTTGTGCTGTATTGAATGGAAAATTATAAATACAACAATAAAATAATAAACAATAAAACATGGGACTTTTTTAAAAGAGAGAAAACAAGCATTTGATTAATATACAGACATTTTATATCCAACCTTGCTATTATCATTGGAACGTTAACTTAAAGTGAAGAATACAAAACAACAGGTTTATTCCCTGTGTTGCAAGGTAAAACTTTCACAACAGAGTCCTGTTGGGGAAGTTGTGTATGGGGATGATGATGAGAGCTCATTCAGTGATAGGATTTATAGAACTATTGCCTCCCTTGCATTTGCAGTACTTGCAACAACGGATACCAGCTACCCGACAGGGACACCCATTCTGCTGAGATGGCTCAGATTGTTCTAATGGTTGGGTTGTGCAATCAGCCTTAGCCATATCCCTTTGAAATGTTCTTTAGCAGGATTTGGTGTGGTATTTTATATCTTGCTCTTGCACTGTCAGTTGAAGAACCCTAGCAGTTCGAGTGTCATTGATCTTTGTTTGTTTGGCAAGCGAAACAATAACACCCCAGCCAATTTCACCACTAGAGAGGTACTCAGATTGCTTCGTCTTCTGGCATAGGATGCACTTGTCGAGATTGATCGGTTTAGGTGTAGCACAAGGAGCAGTGAGAGGTACCTCATCCTGTAAGTAAACAATTATACTACTGTTAGGTTGCTCAAAAAAGCGATCGATTTATTTTTTTGTACCATAAAATATTTCCCACTTCAAACAAAAGTTACCTTAAACATGGCATGTCACTTTTCTATTTTTTAACCCCCATAATCCACAGATAAATTGAAATTAATTAATTAAAGCTTATCTTACCATGTTTCCAGCTGTAGCCCAGTCCAATGAAGTATTATCTATGTGACACTGGATGGATAAATTGTTCTCTCACTCTCTTCAGATCTTTTGGAATTTTGTAAAATAAGGTTTCAAATATGAGTAATTGGTATGTACCAACTTATCTGTTCTTTGTGAGGAATAACTTCATGACATGAAGACACTGTAACTTTATCAACTTGTCTGAGACTATGTGATCACAAGTTGTGATGTACTGGTGATGACATTTTCCCCATTTTGCAAAAAAAACAAAACAAAAACACTAGCAGCTAGCTAGCTAACAAACTGTAGTTAGCTAGCTACAATACACACCAAATTAAATATAAAACTGATACAAATTCATTATAATTATTTAAATACACAAAATTACAACTCATATAATAATGACGTAATAAGTGTACATGCCAAGACAAAGAATCAAGAGTAGATTTCCTTACTTTTCTTGATCAGTCATCTTGCTTGACAACCATGTGCTCTGCTATGACCTCAGGTCACTATGGCTGCCATCTAAATTTATGTTGGAAAAAAAAGTTGGAGGTGATGACAGCAATATTTAGAACAGGTAGGAAACGTAAGCTTTTAAAGTTTAGGTTAATAAATAACTGGCAATCTGTACGTTGCTAGTTGTATGTAATAGGTTGACTGTTTTTTTTAGCCATTTTCTTTATATCAAATCAGAATGCTTACACTCTTCTATGACCTTATAATCATGGTCATTGTAAACATTGTGATCACCTCAGAAAAACTGTAGCTTCAAAGGTTTATTCATTTTTAATGAGATATTGCCTCATTTGCATATTTTGTAAAAGTAAAAGTGTAATACAAAAAGTATTTCACTTAAAATGAAGATTAATATAGTAGAAATTTATGAGGATATCTATAAATGGAAGAAAAAGTCCCAGTCACCTGTGGTGTGATAATAGTGTCACCTGTTGTGGTCATTTGCAGGACTTTCGTCCCGGGTACAGATTTTGGCACACATCCCACGTTGTTCAATGGGGTCATATTAGTCTATAACAGTTGAGATATTCTCCGCTAAATTAAGTGCATACAAATTATAAACACTGCGCATTGTCCCAGACTGAAAACCGTATTGATAAATCAAAGTATTTGACACATTGTAAATTTGACCAGATGGTGCAAGACAGGGATTCCAGGAGATCAACCAAAAGTTATTACAATTCATCCATTGGGAAAGATGAATGGCTTTGCCAAATTTCATGGCAATCCATTCGATAGTAGTTGCCATATTGTGTTGGGTTGAATGACCAACATTGGCGTCCCTACTAGGGCTGGGTAATATTCAATATCGGTACTGATACCATTACCGTGACTTCGATACCAGTTTCTAAACGATCCTTTTTTCGATACGAATTTTATAAAACAAAAAGAAATTACAACATTACACTAACGTGTAATGGCAAAATCTTTTTGTTTATTTTTCAGCTCCTACTACGTCTCTCTGTGTAACAGAGTTTTTCCTGCATGTCTCTACAACGTGTACAGTTAGACAGCCAATCACAAACATTATTAGATCTCGGTAGAATCATGCTGCATGCTTATTGGCTCACTGACCCTGCTGAGATTTACTCCTTAGGTATTGAAATTGGGTATTGAATGACGAGGCATTTTCCGATACTCAATACTAGGCAATTCGGTCGGTGCCTAAAAATGTTTGAATTCGGTAGCCAGCCCTAGTCTCTACAGCCACTCATCAGCTCATAGGACTGTAATTAGGACCTGCTTTACATTGAAATGTACTCTGACATCTAAAAATGATGGTTTTTATCTAAAAATAAAAACCAAATTTAATGTTTTACGTGCAAACCCCCAATCTCCCCCTCTGCCACAGGGCTTGTCTTCACTAGAACATGGACAAAAATTAAAGAGGAACCAGCTGCATCGTCATAATCATCACCACTGTGGACATATACACGCTAGCTTCCCCCTGACATGGCCTCCTCCCCCGGGCTGGTTGCTAACACGTTACCACTGCTTCAGCTACAGGAGGTGGACTCCAGCAAATCTTCCGATTGGCAGAGCTCCCCTGGACTCCTGCCCGCCGTATACAGCCCTCCTCTGGGCATGGACAGCCACCCCGTCTGCATCCCCTCTCCGTACGCGGACAGCAGCCACGAGTACAACCACGGCCATGGCCCTCTGACCTTCTACGGCCCGTCCGTGCTGAGCTACGCCAGGCCACCCGTCACTGACAGCCCGTCAGCCTTCTGGCCCTCCCACAGCCACCCCAACATGCCCTCACTGGCTCTGAGCTGCTCTCAGCCGCTCGTCTACAATGAACCCAGCCCACATGCAGCCTGGCTGGAGCCCAAAACCCACAGCATCAACGCCAACAGGTAGGTGTCCGGACACTGATCCATGGATGGACAGAGTATAGCAATAATACCTGCTGATAGTTTGAGGGTAAAATGTTTAGGAATTGAAAAACCTGTTGTAACACCCCTGACCCTCACCCTGCCTGAAGCCCAAGCTAGTTGACTCTTACGCAGTGATTCCAGTGGATGGATTACTCTCACCACAACAGTTGCTTTAGGATTAATCTCTTTCTCTGTAGTTATACTTTATAATTAGTAATCATCTGTGCTACCAGTTGATAGTCAAAATGGCACTGGCCGTGGATGGATTTATACACGCCATTATGTTTCAATCATGAACCCTGTGAAGTTTTCGGATGTAATTTTCCAGTTGACTGAAATGTGGCTGTGGAGACGTTTTTTTGGCAAGAGTACCCATTGGAAGACTAATGACATGATGGTGATGAATGACAGGCGAAAATTTTCCAAATGTCAAGTTGTCCTCCGTTTTTCACGGTCTGTTTCATCCCGCAGCTCTATCATCGGCTGCAACAAGCCGCTGGGGACGAGACCAGGGGAGGGAGTGGAAGGCATGAACTCCTCCCTGTGTTCGTCTGCTGTGGGGAAGGCCGACATGCACTTCTGCGCCGTGTGCCACGACTACGCCTCGGGGTACCACTACGGTGTGTGGTCCTGCGAGGGCTGCAAGGCTTTCTTCAAGAGGAGCATCCAAGGTATCAACTTCTGTCTTTCTGTCCAGGATTATTCACCGTATTACACCAAACATTCAACTAAATATTACACATTCGATTAATCACAGTCTTCATGATTAGCTTATCGCTTTCTTTTTCATATCTCCATTTAAAAACGATTACAAGTTCAACCCTAGTCTATTCCTACTTCTCATCCATCGAAAGTAATTGTGCAGTATGTCTTTCCTTTCCTTCTTAGGACACAACGACTACATCTGCCCCGCCACAAATCAATGCACTATCGACAAGAACCGACGTAAAAGCTGCCAGGCCTGCCGCCTACGTAAATGCTATGAAGTGGGCATGATGAAGTGTGGTAGGTGCTCACCTGTCTCATCTGGGTTTTGGATGTTTTTGTCATCTTTCCTGCAGCAAAAAAAGTTCTGTTAGCACTGAGAGTGAAAATGTAAAGGTGTTACCTGTGAGACTTCTGAAAACACACAGGAGAGGAATCATTTAAATTAGGGCTGTCAGCATTAACACGTTAATCGCGATGCGATTAAGGGTCGAGCATAATGCGTTAATTTTTTTTAATCGTATTAATCGCATGCCGCCATTTATTCATTTATTTTCACTTCACTCGGCTTTGCGTCATGCCTAACAGGCTACTATTT
Organism: Sander vitreus; assembly: GCF_031162955.1. NCBI lineage: Eukaryota > Metazoa > Chordata > Actinopteri > Perciformes > Percidae > Sander > Sander vitreus. Next base: position 2,543,565 of record NC_135874.1, on the reverse strand, counting down.
CGCCGTACTTCCTCGTAACAGATCCTGCTGCTGCAGGAATAGCCATGCCGATTTTGGTGCCTCATTCTGGTGCCACTGATATGCCTGCATTTCTCTCTGATGCTCTGAAACAGACGTTACAGGAAACAGAAACATTGCTGCACATGACGCTAGTTAACCCTACACTCGACAGCAGCTAACGTTAGCCTACCGCTAGCTAGTAGCTGGATTAAACACGGTTACAACGCTAACGCTAAACGGTGTAAAGTGTGACTGTATTTCACTGTAGAGGATTCAACACCGGCAACACTGCCGTTGTCGGAAAAACGCAGACAATTCAATGAAACTGGTAATTTACAGTTGTTGTTCTTAAATTCAAATGTGTGACTAGATTAAATATATAATAAACAAATACAAATCTTAAAATCAAGTTCATAAAGTCACTTTCTTTGCATTCATTTGATTCCCAATCAAGATACACTGGTAAGAATGGCTTTCCATTGTTACTTAAAAACTGTTCTGAAAAGCAAAATAATAGAATTTTAATCATGTGATAAAACATGCGATAAATCGCGATAAATCGCGATTAACTATAGAAATTCGATTAATCGCGATTAAGAAAATGTAATCGTTTGACAGCCCTATTTTAAATACTAATGTGTAATAATTTATCAGGATTTTTTGATGCACAGATACAGTATATTATCTACTTCTAAAAATACATATTAATAGACATGTCAGCTAATATTGCTCAGGGGATAGCAATCTGAAAGTCAGGCTCTTTTCCAGCAGATGAGATTTTGCCTCGTTGAAAAATGCAAAAAGTCAACTAGTTTCACAGATTTTCGCCACAGAACTAACCAGTGGAAAACAGAGGTCATATTTTTATATAATTATATTAATAGCAACTCAAGGTGCAAACAATAAAACACTTAAACATTTTTAGAGTAACCAGTCGATACCTTCTGGTCCAGTCAAGAGTGCTGACGTCCAGATTTGAGTTTGCAATTTGAAAATCTGCAAATCACAGATTCCAGATAGTAGCACACTTGTTTTTCAAAGCAGAAATTTTGGCTGCATGGATTTCCACGAAATTTGGACTATTAGTAAAATACTAATTAAAATTTCTTACAAGTCTAAGAATTAGGTGCTGACTTTGAGATTTATTTATTTTTATTTATTTCTGTTTATTTGAATAGGGACAGATACAAAAAACATAGATTATTACACAAAGAACAATCCGATGCCTGTATCACGGTGTTTATAGCCATGGCTAATTTGCAACACCTGTCCCTAGAAGGGCTTTTAACAGTTAAAATAATATAGGAGTCACATTTTTACAGTGAGTACAATTAAAAAGTCAAAAAACCAGTTAGTAGCAATAAAAATAAGTGTAGTAAATAAACACATTCACTCAAGCTCACACAGATGCACACCTCGCATACACACAGCTATACATTTCATATGTCATGATCACACTGCTGCTGCTGTATGAACCATGCTTTTGATAGTTTTTTAAAGGTGGACATTTTAGTTAGAGTCTTTATATTTGTAGGAAGCCAGTTCCACAGATTGGCTCCTTTTCACAGAAAAAACATTTTGGGCAAAAGATGTTTTACAAAATGGAACTTTACAGTCTCTACATACAGCAGCTCTTGTGGATCTGGAGGATTCCAGCCTGTTCACACATTTACAAAGTGGCTCAAAGTCCAGTCAAACATTTAAAAAACAACTTTATGTATTTAAGATTAACAAAATTAACAAAGTTTAAGATTGTATGTTTATTTAAAATGTAACAGTTCTGTTAATTTCTGTTAAGTGTGTCATATTTGACGTCAGGACACATTGAGCTCTGTTGATTACTCTGTGAATCTGGTCTGGCTCTTCCACACTTTTCCAAGTGAGAAAATAGTATTAAATGTAGGGATTAAGGGCCTTTGTGTTTATAAATGCATTTGCTCTACTTAAAGAGATATTTTGCTGAGTTTAAATCCAAATCTGTGTCATTGCAGTTTGTGTTAACAGTGGTTGGCTTCCCTCCGCTCCTCTGTGCACTGGCACCACAGAGAAAAGACAAACACTCTACACACTCACTCATCTAAACACACTGTAGCCACATTATTCAGTGACCATCTGCCCACTTTCATGGCATCGACTCATCCATTCTCACCTGCCTTCATTCCCTCCTAATCACGGTCCATACTCACCAGACCCTCCCCCACAGCGCTGCTGGCTAGTCCACGGAGGGATTGGAGAAAAACGTGCTCTGATTTATTGGCATTTCTTTAAACCAATCACAATCGTCATGGGCGGTGCTAAGCGGCCAGGAAGAGACACGGTGCCACTGCAAAATAGCCTCAGGAAGGAACTTGTTTTGGTGGAACAGGAGTACGTTTAAAGGTTGTTTTAGTCGGGCACCTGGGTAGCTCACCTGGTAGAGCATTCGCCCATATATAGAGGTTTACTCCTCGACGCAGCGGACGCAGGCTTGATTCTGCCCCTCGGCCCTTTGCTGCATCTCATTCCCCCTCTCTCTCCCCTTTCATGTCTTCAGCTGTCCTATATAAATAAAGGCCTAACAAAACAAAACAAAAACATTCTAGCTAGCTGTCTGGATTTACCCTGCAGAGATCTGAGGAGCAGTTAAAGGTGCTGTAGGTAGGATTGCGAAGATCCAGGACTTAGCCAAAAAATGTGAACATCAACAACTTCTCAGTCCGTTAGGAGGCTCCCACAAGGGAGAATGAATGCATGTGCATGAGCAGTGATTGAGAGTTAGACCCCCCCCCCCTTTGTTCTGGCTGGCAGCAACATGAAGCAGCATGTGAGGAGCCTCTGTCCCCACGATTCAAGACAAAAACCTATGGTTGTGCCTTGTGCGTGATAAAAGAAAAACCATAATGGTCAAGCATCATCATCTGCCTTGGCCCTGAATGTGTGCAAAATAAAAATAAATGGCTTAAACGGAAACATCAGTTGTGATTCCTACATTATTGCCAATGTACCATGGTTATGCTCAAACAGCTGTGAACCAATCCTATAGATACAAAGATTCTACACACACTGTTCACACAAAGATGACATATATCTGGATTAAAATCAGCAAAGTACACTTCAAAGAGGTATAGACTCTGCTACTAATAATCAAGGTTTCCAATGCATCTAAGTTGTTAAGAAAGATAGTGGATGTAGTGTTTTTGTTCTTGTTTTCAAGCTGCTAGTAGCCAATATTTTATACTATCACTATTTAAAGCAACACTAAAGCACTTTTCCCGCTTCGGTCCCCCTACAGGTTGGAAGCGGAATTGACCATTACATTACTTTATGCAAGTTTGCCAGATAAGGTAACGGATCTGTAGTTCGAATGAGACATAATGAGACATTACGACAGCGGTAATGGACAATTCCGCTTCCAACCTGTAGGGGGACCGAAGCGGGAAAAGTGCTTTAGTGTTGCTTTAACTTTGGAACACATGAAACAAGATCCTTGTCATCTTATGTAACCTGAACTTTTCTCATGCTGTCTTGATGCTCCAGGTGTAAGGCGTGAGCGCTGCAGCTACCGGGGAGCCCGACACCGCCGCGGTGGACTCCAGCTCCGGGATCACACCGGCAGGGGTTTGGTCCGGGTGGGGCCGGGTGCTCGGGCCCAGCGGCATCTCCACCTGGAGGCTCCTCTCGCCCCGCCCCCCCCCCTCCCTCTGGCCAACCACGCACACCAATCGGGCATGAGCCCAGAGGAGTTCATCTCCCGCATCATCGAGGCGGAGCCCCCAGACATCTACCTCATGGAGGACCTGAAGAAGCCCTTCACCGAGGCCAGCATGATGATGTCCCTCACCAACCTGGCGGACAAGGAACTGGTTCTCATGATCAGCTGGGCTAAAAAGATCCCTGGTAAGACCCAAAACTGTCGAATCCAGTCTTGATATTAGGGCTGCACAATTAATAAAAATTTTATCGAAATTGCAATATGGTCTAGTGCAATATCCAAATCCAAAGGCAAAATATGTGTCAAACCGTTCTGAATTAAGTGTTGGTGCTGCAGAGACGTCCCAGCCTACAAATCCTATCTTACGTCTGTAATATAGAAAAAAATCTTTGTGGGGCGACCTCTAGCTCACCTAGTAGTGCGTAGACTGAGTTCTTTGCAGGTTTGACTCTGACCTGTGGCCCTTTGCTGCGTATCATCCCCTCTCTCTCTCCCCCCTTTCCTGTCTATCCACTATCACTAGTCACTATCGAATAAAGGAAAAAGCCTCCAAAAATGTATCCTAAAAAAAACTTTGTTTGGAACAGATCCTCGCAAAAGGATGAAGAAAATATTAAAATGAAAATGATTATAGTGTGATCACTATAATCATTTTCATTTTAATATTTTTCAATGAAAATGAGAATAATGAGACAAAAATGATCATTCCCTTCAATATCGTGAATCAAATTGCAGTATTAGTCAAAATAATCGCAATTAGATATTTTCCTCAAATCGCGCAGACCTACTTGATATGAATCCTTATTGCTGGGCCTTTCCCATCACATCTAACCTTGGAACTGTTTCATATATCCAAATCCTTGACACAAAAATCAGATATTATATAACGCTGCACATAAAAGTGACAGTATGACATAATGCATTTTTGTTTTGTTTTGTTCAGGTTGATTATTTAATTTTATATTTTAGTTGTTTTTACCTGACAAAACCTCTGGCCCTCGTTTGTCTCCATACTAAAACCCCTATGCAATGACAACACGGAAAATTAATCTGCATCTTTGTTTTAAAAACTCCATATTTTCTGCTCATTCCTTTTACTTTTGGAAATACATGTATATATTGCCTTGTATAATGTAATCCAGTAATGTAATAAAAGCGGAGGCCTTCTGGGTTGCCCTGCTGAGTGAAAGAGCCATGGCGAGGTTTAGTTGAGGGTAAACATTTTGGCCATGTGTTCACCGCTGAGGATTCTGGGTCAGTGAAAACACTTGGGCTTTGTCACCATCAACCATGTGTGGAAGTCAGGCTGGCTAAAAGCCAGCAGCCAAAGCTGAGGGTTCTAGAGGTAAAACCGAAACCGAGGCTACAGTACAGTCTGTCACACACCATTCATGTCATGTGTCACATGTCCCGTCTACGGTGGCCGAGACGGTTCAACACAAACAACAAAAGGTTAAACATAAATACAAAAGCCACAACACAAAATCTTAAACACAAATACAAAAGCCACAATGCAAACACAAAAGCTTAAACACAAATACATAAGCGACAACTGAAGTGACAACGGAAGTGAGTGACAAACTGTGTCAAACTGTGTCCACAGTCTGAATTCTATTTATTTACTTATTTTATTTTCCAGTAGTAAGCACGAAGCAAGCTGATGTGCTCATCTGTTGACATTTCTGAATGCCTTCCTACAGGGATTTCCACACAAACAAACGTATGTGTCATTAGTATGAGAGAAAAAAATGAGATTTTAACTGCGTCGGGCTCGGGTCGGGCTCGAGGCATTAGCCTGTCTGTTAATGCTCTGTCGGACGCGGGCCGGGCTCGGACAGAAAAATGCGGCCCGATCCGCACTCTACCCCACACACACACACACACACACACACACACACACACTTTCCAAACCAACTGTACCGAGGGAATTTGCCGCTGGGAGCTGATCAATAACCAAATAGATACGTTTAACAAGTTACAAGCACGTAACAGTGGGATATAATATTTGTGTGATTTAAACAGCTTCACTAAACGAGACAAACTATAGACTTTAAACGTAGCACTCGCGCGTTAAAAGACGCTTAGACGTTTAGCTGTAGCTTCATAGCCTAAGTACATACATATGAAAATAAAAAAGATATTGAACAACATAGCTTATTTGTGACAGTCACGTACGACAGTTATCATAATTAGCCAGTAACCATGTTTTACTTCTCAAACATAGAAGAACTTTCCTCCATTGGCTCCGTGAACCGTCTCGGCCACCGTACTTCTCTCTCTCTCTCTCTCTCTCTCTCTCTCTCTCTCTCTCTCTCTCTTTTTCTTTCTTTCTTTCTTTCTTTCTTTCTTTCTTGTCAAATCCCTTTGCTTTATTGGCATCAACCAAGAACACTTGTTGTCAAAGCAGTTTACAGAAAAATCATTAATAGTATATTTCACACATTAAATACAGTGTGTACTGTATATATGTGAAATATACTATTCATGATTTTTCTGTAAACTGCTTTGGCAACCAAGAACACATGTTCTTGGTTCAGTAGGTGTCACATAGATTATATATTGTACTGATTTCAACACACATTACAAAACAATTACATTACACAATATAATACGATTACAGATTGGTTTAGTATTTTTATATTGTATATATAGTATATACAATATAAAATACTAAACCAATCTGTAATTTTGGGATCCTATAGTAGTGAGGCTGTGGCAGGCAGATCCATATGTAGCTGCCGGTGGAGCTGCTGTCCCTTCTCCTAGGAGAACTTCCAGCTTCTCTTCTGTTAACATTGGGATGTTTGCTATTTCGTTGGCTATTTTTCCAAAGTGTAAATCTCTTTTTTTTAATTTTTGGAGAGGAGTGTCTCTCTTCTCCTCTTTTGTCTCTCCTCTCTTGTCTCTCATCTCTCTTCCCTCTCCTCTTGTCTCTCTTCTCCTCTCGTGTCTCTCCTTTCCTCTCTTGTCTCTCTTCTCTCTTGTCTCTCCTCTCCTCTCTTGTCTCTCCTCTCACTCGTCACTCCAGAATGCTCAAAGAATATTATTCAACTATGTCCCCAGCTGGTTAGATACTGCTGCTGAAGAGAGCTGGGCGGTTGGGTTACGACAAGCAGCTTTTCCTTCTACAAACTGAAGATATGGATCTCACTGGACTGACTTCTTTCTACAACTCTGTGGGATGTGGCTGTTTGAGGAACCTTTGTTCTTCAACAACTTTTTAAGGACTCGAACATTACAGTCTGCCAGCCTGCGGACCAGTCTCAGAGAGGCTGGGTGTACCAAACTGGTTCACCTGATGAAGATGACTGCCGCATCTGTTGACATCCTAAGAGCGAGTAGCAACATCACCTTCATCAGGCTGATCAACAGGGTGGTGAATGAAGTTTGTGCTGCCCTAGAGCAACCTCAGCCAACTGTGGTAGAGAATCAGACTCTGTGTGATCAGTGGAGTGAGGGGTGGGAGTACAGTTACCCCTCTCTGACATCGCCCAGGCTGTGGGGGAGTGGCGGGGGGAAGCAGGCCAACTACTGTCTTTTTCAACCCCTCACCTGGAAAAGTTTCAAGCTGCAGGGAAGAAAGTGCTTTATTACACCTGCATAAAGCTCCTGAACCTGCGATCTTTGCCCGAGCTGAAGGAGTCGAGGTGGACTGAGTTTTTTTGGTAGGGGTGCACCGATCCGATATTAAGATCGGATATCGGCCCGGTATTGACAAAATAGCTGGATCGGGGATCGGAAAAAATTAACAGATCCACGGGCCGATCCAGTTTTTTGTTGTTTTTTTTTCCTCCTTCGCAGCACTGGGACCCCGGTTAACTGCGTACCGTTGGTAGTAACTTTATAACACAACAATTAATAAACCACAACTAACTTTCTTGATAAAACACCATAGCACATAACAATTTGTGACTTAAACAGTTTCTAACACTAATAATTTTACATTTACAAATGTAGCTATACCGCCGAACATTGGGTAACATTATAGCTGCTAGCTAGCCAGGTAGCATAACAGTCTGTTAAGCTGGGAGAGGCTCCGGTCGCTACTGCACATTCAAGAACAGAGAAGAAAGTTAGAGGATGAAGAAAGACCGGAGATACACCAGAACAACGTAGGCTATGCTCAAGAGAGGAGCCGTCTGTTGTTGCAAGGTTTTTTGTTTCTAAAAAATCGGACATAATTGTCGTTGCCCGTTACTCCGTTACTCTGCCGTGCTAACGTTACCATGTTAACGTTACAGTGCTAACGTAAAAGACTTGTCACTTCAAAGCATGCAGCGGAGCAACATTATGAACACAATCCAGCTACGGTCCCGCTACAGACCGTTGAGAAAGACGGGTTCAGAGCAATGATTAAAACACTGGATTTAAGATGCCTTGCCTCGCTGAAATATAATATAAACAGCGAAGGAGGCTGACAGCGGAGCTACGTTCAGGTCGCCCACTACAACCACACTACAACCTTAACCTAACTTACCTGTGGCCAAGGTAGTGTTTATACAACAAGCTTACAACTCTTTTGTTTTGAAAGGGAAACAATGTTAAAGTTGTTTGTATGTGTATTCATTCGATTTGAGTTTATTTTATTACTTTGCAGTTTGCAGGAAAAAAAATAGTTTAGATTCTGTAACTTGTTTCATGGATTTTCCTTCATATAACGTTATTGTATAATGTTGATGAGTCAAGCAAACCCTTTAGTAAACAAAGCTTTTAGTAAACATGATGACATTAAAATGTAAGTTGTGATATTCTATGTACTCCTGACAGTAGAATAAGCCATTATAAACCTATATAAAGGCCCATTATTGTTATTTATTTAAATGTATTTTAAGAAGTTTGATTACATTATATTTTTGATTTGAATGCACAATTGTTTTTTGTTTTTTTTAAATTACAAATAAATAAGAATTCAATACATTACATCTATGTTATTTTGTCTTAGTTAGGAAAGTAATGATTAGTTAGGAAAGTCTGGTGCCTTTAGTCTCTTCCACATGGTGGAAGGAAGCGGGAAAGGTAGGTGGAGGGTGGAAAGGTATCAGGGACGTCGTTAGGCCTATTTTAGGGGGGCTGAAGCTACCCCAAAATGTTCCTAAGCCCCCCTAAATAATAATAATAAGAACAACAATAATAATTCGATTTAACCTCATTAATATATTAATTATATATTATATAGCTACAAAAAAATAGCCGAAAAGTTGGAAGTTAGACAGAAGTAGAGAGTCGTTGTGCTATCAAGATGATGCACCGCACCATCTCGTTGCATTGGTGTGAACTGGCAGCTTTCAGAGCGTTGCAGACCGGCGCGTTGCAAGTAACTGGGGGATTCGTCTCGTTGCTACTCTTTGGTCTGAACTCGCTATGCACCCTCCCCCAACACATACACACACCGATACACACGTTAATGGTGAAAGGAAGATTGATTACACGTAGTGATACAGAGTGTTTTTAATGACCTGCATACCTTTTGCTACGTTTTCTTGAGGTAAAGGAAACCGGCTATTTTGGTTTGCAATGGTCTAGCTAGAGTGAACGAGGGAAATACAAGAAATGGTTAACTTAGCAAGATAATCACAACTCTTTATTCATTGCCAATAATATAGCCTATCTCTATAGTAGGCATATTCTAAAACAATATCTGTCACTGGAAACTAAAGTCAAAGAGTCCTCAAAGAGTATTACCGTTGTATCCTTCAATTCATTGAGCAGATGAGATGGATATTGGAAGATATTTCAGCAGAGAGAAAGAGAAGCAGGAGATTGGCAGGGCAGTTGATTCTGAGGGAGCCGGTGTGATTGAAGTCAGTAATGGTCTACAAGTCAAAGGATTGTTTTGTTTTCTTCTAACAATAAGCATTTGTTGGCAGGTCTAGGTATTACGCATAGCCTAAACTAAATTATTTCATTATATTTATTATATATGCTAGCTATATTCTAACCAATTTAACTTTCTTCATTCATTGGCTGTGATAAATTAAATAAATATGTAGATGTTGCCTAAATGTAGGCTAGGCTAAAGATGAGCATATGCCCACAGATACACATGTGAAAATAAAATGAAAGCAATCCTACATACAGTACATACAGTATATACAGTAATCATTACTCCAAATCTTTTATTCCTTCCGCCATCAGGTTATTGTATTTAGACAGTAGCCACTTTAAATAGGATCTGTATTAATATCTTACATGATAAAGTATGCAGTGATGCCTATTTTTTTCTTTTTCTTGTACTGCTATTTGTCATAGTTGTTTAACTTACCAAGCTGTCTGGCCTCTGTCTGTTTTTGGACATTTTGTTGTTTCATGTGACCAATTTGCATTTCGAAGTCATGAAATTAGCATCAGGGTTTTGTTTTATCTTAAAGGATAAGACAGAAGGAACAGAGTAGAAATGGAAGAAGAGGATATGTCTGTCACTTTTGACTTGTTAACATATTGGTTTCTTGACTGGTGGTTGACATACAGTATCTCACAAAAGTGAGTACACCCCTCACATTTTAGTAAATATTTCATTATATCTTTGAAGAACACTGAAGAAATTACACTTTGCCAAAATGTAAAGTATTACAGTGGTGTGAAAAAAGTGTTTGCCCCCTTCCTCATTTCCTGTTCCTTTGCATGTTTGTCACACTTAAGTGTTTCGGAACATCAAACCAATTTAAACAATAGTCAAGGACAACACAAGTAAACACAAAATGCAATTTGTAAATGAAGGTGTTAATTATTAAAGGTGAAAAAAAATCCAAACCATCATGGCCCTGTGTGAAAAAAGTGATTGCCCCCCTAAACCTAATAACTGGTTGGGCCACCCTTAGCAGCAACAACTGCAACCAAGCGCTTGCGATAACGTGCAATGAGGCTTTTACAGCGTCCCTGGAGGAATTTTGGCCCACTCATCTTTGCAGAATTGTCCTAATTCAGTTACATTAGAGGGTTTTCGAGCATGAACGGCCTTTTTTAAGGTCATACCACAACATCTCAATAGGATTCAGGTCAGGACTTTGGCTAGGCCACTCCAAAGTCTTCATTTAGTTTTTTCTTCAGCCATTCGGTGGTGGACTTGCTGGTGTGTTTAGGATCATTGTCCTGCTGCAGAACCCAAGTTCGTTTCAGCTTGAGTACACGAACAGATGGTCGGACATTCTCCTTCAGGATCTCTTGGTAGACAGCAGAATTCATAGTTCCTTTTATCACGGCAAGTCTTCCAGGTCCTGAAGCAGCAAACAGCCCCAGACCATCACACTACCACCACCATATTTTACAGTTGGTATAATGTTCTTTTATGAAATGCAGTGTTCCTTCTACGCCAGATATACTTGGACACACACCTTCCAAAGAGTTCCACTTTTGTCTCATCGGTCCACAGAATGTTGTCCCAAAAGTCTTGGGGATCATCAAGATGTGTTCTGGAGAAATTGAGACAAGCTTTGATGTTCTTTTGCTCAGCAGTGGTTTTCTCCTTGGAACTCTGCCATGCAGGCCATTTTTTGCCCAGTCTTTTCCTGATGGTGGAGGCATGAACGCTGACCTTAACTGAGGCAAGTGAGGCCTGCAGTTCTTGGACGTTGTTGTGGGGGTCTTTTGTGACCTCTTGATGAGTCGCCGCTGCGCTCTTGGGGGTAATTTTGGGCGGCCGGCCACTCCTGGGAAGGTTCACCACTGTTCCATGTCTTCGCCATTTGTGGATAATGGCTCTCACTGTGGTTCGCTGATTCCCAAAGCTTTGGAAATGGCTTTATAACCCTTTCCAGACTGATAGATCTCAATTACTTTCTTTCTCAATTGTTCCTGAATTTCTTTGGGTCTCGGCATGATGTGTAGCTTTTAAGGATCTTCTGGTGGACCTTACTGTGTCAAGCAGCTCCTATTTAAGTGATGCCTTGATTGTGAACAGGTGTGGCAATAATCAGGCCTGGGTGTGGCTAGAGAAATTGAACTCAGGTGTGGACAACCACAGTTATAGTATGTTTTAACAAGGGGGGGGGGCAATCACTTTTTCACACAGGGCCATGATGGTTTGGATTTTTTTTCTCCTTTAATAATAAACACCTTCATTTACAAATTGCATTTTGTGTTTACTTGTGTTGTCCTTGACTTTTGTTTAAATTGGTTTGATGTTCGAAACACTTAAGTGTGACAAACATGCAAAGGAACAGGAAATGAGGAAGGGGGCAAACACTTTTTCACACCACTGTAAGTGCATAGCTTGTATAACAGTGTAAATGTGCTGTCCCCACCTAGAGATTGGCATGGTTTTATGTCGTTTAGCCTAATAGCTGGTTTGATTTGCATTGAGAGATGATTTTATGGAAAGTATCCCATACTAATCTCTAGGTATGGTGAAGGGTAAGTGATGATGTGGGGCTATTTTAATTCCAAAGTCAAAGGGAACTTTATCAGGATGCCAGTTATTTCATGTATCCAGGATACTTCCTGGATCCATGAAATAACTGGCCTTTAAAAATAAAAATCTGCCTGCCTCTATGGGAATTTAACATAGGAGTGTACTCACTTTTGTTGCCAGCGGTTTAGACATTAATGGCTGTGTGTTGAGTTATTTTGAGGGGACAGCACATTTACACTGTTATACAAGCTGTACACTTAATAGTTTACATTGTAGCAAAGTGTAATTTCTTCAGTGTTGTCCCATTAAAAGATATAATGAAATATTTACTAAAATATGAGGGGTGTACTCACTTTTGTGAGATACTGTAAGTGTAGCTCTAATACAGTAACGAAAGATGTGAGTGCAAAGATTTTGCAAACGCAAGTTACAAATACCCTGGAGTCTTTCAATCCTAGTGACGTCCCTAAAAGGTATACAGTGTATTAATAATTCAACAACGGTATCGGATCGGTATCGGGTATCGACAGATACACAAAGCCCTGGCATCAGTATTGGTATCGGGACTGAAAAAGTCGGATCGGTGCAACCCTATTTTTTGGTCCAGACATTTCCCAAAAGACAGTTGGTGTTCCCTGTACAAACTGCCCATTGAAAAGTGGGCAGCAGACCTTCAGTGGAGGATTGTACATGGGGCTATAGCTACGAACAGATACAGAGCGCACCTAGATCCAGAGCTAGGGGAGGGATATATTTTTTGTTTTCAGGTGGAAACACTGGCACATTTATTTGTTCAGTGTCCTCGGGCTGTCAGCTCTGCTAGAGCTTCTTAAAAGGTGGGTTCAGGGTTTTGGGGAGTTTTTTTCTTTGGAATCGTTCATTTTTGGTCCAAAATACAGAAAGCAAAAAGAGACTGTTCACATTTTATTGAACTTTTTGTTTGCGACGGTAAAGTTGGCCATCTGGCTAACACTCAGGAACCGGGCTCAAAGTGCTGGTAGTGTAGCCAGTGCCGGTTCTGGAATTGAGGGTGGAACATTCCTTCTACCAGATGATGGACAATTTGCTGGATTTCAGTTGTTTGTGGGCTGTAAGGGGGGTGTTATGCTCCGTGGGGTGTTTTTCTTTGTCTTGTTTTTTCGTTTTTGATTTCTGTGATTGTGAATCTTCTCTGAAAATGGTTCAATAAAGGGACTTTGAAAACCAAAACCTCTTCTCTCTTGTCTCTCCTTTCCTCTCTTGTCTATCTTCTCCTTTCTTCTCTCTCCTTTCCTCTCTTGTCTCTCCTCTCTTTTCTCTCCTCCTCTCAGCCAGTGTTCAGCCCAGCAGGTAACTCCCGAGGAGAGGTGTTAATGTTTTCTGAGCAAAGACCATGTTTCCTGATTTTCCTTTTCCTGTTACTCAGACAGAAGTGAAACCGTCTGTGCATTGTCTGCTTCATAAGAGATCTAAGAAGCTCTGTCACGCTAAATGCATAGTTGCTGCTCGGTGATGTCATTCTAATGAGTAGTCATTTTTGACATTAGGGCAAGTCTGTTTCTAAGTCATAAAACCTGAAAGAACCTGATTTACTGGATGACGTTTCATCAAATACCTTCATCAAAAGAGGAAAAATGCACCTTAAAGCCATTTTAAAACCCTATGGGCCCTATTTTAACGATCTGAAACGCAAGTATCAAACGCAAGTAGGTTTGTGGGCGGATCTCGGGCGCTGTTGCTATTATACCTCTTGCGCCCGACGCAAATCTAAAATGGGTTGGTCTGAAGTAGTTACATTACTCATAGGTGTGGTTTGGGCGTAATGTGCAATAAACCAATCAGAGCGTTATCTCACATTCCCTTTAAAAGCAGCTCCATGGCGGATTACTATTATAATGGCGGATTTGCTAGGCACACGCTTAATAATGGGCCCATGCCAGGAGCAGTTTACAGCTGAGGAGACTATGCTATTGATTTTTCTTTTTGTCAAAATGTAAATAAAGAAATGTCACAAAAACATACTTTCCGATGTTTTGGGCTCACTCTCACTGAATCACAAGGTTATGAATGCATGGTGATATTTTTGCAATGTAGACCAAGATTACCTCATTACAGACGATGCAGCTCTTCTGTCTCTCCTCTCCCGTGCTGCTGCTGGGGCATTTGGGTTAAGTGGCATCGGCACATGCAGTTCAACGTCACATCTCCTTAAGTCCTTTAATATTTCCTCATTTATGTCATCAACAAAAATATGACCTTGTTTTACACAACATTTCCATGAATCATGGATGCACGATTCATGGAAATGTGTAAAACAAGGTCATATTTTTCCTTGTATTTATGTATGGTTTGCAAAAATGGGAACTGCTGGGTTCGTGAGATGAGAGAAGCAAAGTGTATGCGCGGTGTGCACATTACGGCCAAGCATGCGCCCTTAAAATAGCATCTGAATAACGCACCACTGACTTTAGACTAGGTTTTTCCTGGTCTGTGGCGGAACTGTTTTCTGAAACTGCAAAATAGCACTAGGAAATGTTTGCGCCGGAACACGCCTCCTCTTTTTGCTGAACCGCCCCCAGGAGCGCAAGTTAATTCCCTAATTTACCGACGTGAGTCTGTTGAGGGAAAAGTCTGCTGTGCGTCGGGTGCAAAACAGGAATGACACATGCGTCGGTGTATAAGTGTGTAAGTCAATTGTGCTGGGTGAAAGATAGGGCCCTATGTTGTAAATCTCAGGGAGAGCATGTCTCATACCTTCAATCGTCTTTATGGCACCCAAGGAGGAATTGTTGGTCTAAAGCACAAATCTGGCCCGTCATAAATTTTGATATGGCCCGCATATCAGTTTAGGTTCACGATAGCTTTTGGCCTGCCTAGCTGTGCGCCAAACCAAAAAGACGGGAAACTGATTACACGACACATTTGCAGACTTTTACAGAAATGTTATCAGAAATTCCCACAGAAGCTGGGTAGTTTGCATATTCAGGCTGTGAAACGGGTTGTTGTAAAAAAAAAAAAAAAATGTAATCATTGTTTTGTTTGATTTGCTAAAGTCTATGATGGCCAAGGATCTTTTTGCTGACTTTTTTAGGGCTTTATGTGGACCAAACTAACTGAGAAGGCTTTATGAGGCTTGCAATAATACAGTCAAAGATATTTGACTTTCGATTAAATAAAAGCATGTCAATAAACTATAAATGTATGGCCCTTTAATGTGATTTTCATTTTCTTGTGTGGCCCTTAGTGAAGTTGAGTTTAACACTCCAGGGGCCTGTTTCACAAAACCAAGATAAGGGATTAATCCAGGATTTCCCCTTGACTCGGTTTCACGAAAGCGGAGGCACATAAATCACCATGGAGATTTATTCTGTGCAGCTAGCCTGCTCCCGACCAGGCTAACAGCCAGGATTTATTTAATCCTGGAGCCTTTTCTGATCACCCAGCAGTGGTTTTACCCTATTGTTATCAGCCTGGATTAAAATACAACAGGTGCATATTGCTGTTCATTTAAGTACTGTTATTATTTAAAGTTGTGACCATTATTTTTTTTTAGAATTATTCATGTGACCGTCATTGTTACTGTTATATTGCTGTATGAAGACTGCTGTTCATATTGTTGTTAGAAGTTTGATGACTATATTATGACAGTTGTTGAGATAATTAGAAAAACATGTCATATACGTCATCATACGTCCACAAGAAGCTGCTGCTCACTCTGTATAAAGTATGTACAATGCTTATTCTCCATTTTGGCATCCGTAAATTTGTGATTGATCTCGCGGTCTTTTGAGGAAAGCCGTGGACGCGCATCTATCTGAATGACTTCATCCTGGCTCAACCTAGTCGCTCCTCCTCAGCCTGGCTTGGCCTTCGAGAAACGCACCAAGCCAGGATGCACAGATTAGACTAGGTCAAGCCTCGCTTTATCAGTTATCCTGGATTTATATATTCTGCTTTTGTGAAACAGGCCCCTGGTCTAAAGCTTGCCTGGTTTTCTGTGTGTGTTTGCCCCCAGGCTTTGTAGAGCTGAGTCTAGTGGACCAGATCCACCTGCTGAAGTGCTGCTGGCTCGAGATCCTGATGTTGGGCCTGATGTGGAGGTCGGTGGATCATCCTGGAAAACTCATCTTCTCTCCCGACTTCAAACTCAACAGGTGAGCGGGCTTGGGAACTTTTGATACTCAGTCTGATGCACAAATAGCGGTGTTCATAGGCCAGTGTGCAGGTTTAATATCAATGGGTAATTAAAGCTGCAGCAGCATTGGACAGGCCCTCGCACCTCTGCGCTCGTTGGGGTTACTGGCCGGACGCCGCTCCTCACGGCAGTCCATCTGCGCTGATTTCCTCCGTGGAGTATGCGGCGTTGTTTTGATGGCGAAACGCACAAAATGGCCCGGCGCACCACGACCAGGCCCTGCAACGAAAACTCAAGCTTTTGTCTTAAGATGGCACAGACCAAATTTGAAGTCGATCTGATGAAATCTGTAGGAGTGGTTCATTAAAGTACGACCCGTGGAAATGGCCAAAATGCACTAATTATGCACAATTCAAAATGGCGGACTTCCTTAGTCCTTTCGTTAGTCTACGGGAAACAGACTACTGCAGGGGCTCAATTTTTGAAGTTTTGTACGTGGCGCTAACGAGCCATTTTTGCACATCTATTTCTAAAACCCTTAAAACATAAAATTTTCCACCAGGCCTGATGCATGTGCAAATTTTGTTGAGTTTCTGAGCATTTTTAGGCCCTTCAAAAGGCTCAGTTCCTGAACAATACTTTTTTCTACACCAATTTTCAATTCAATGTTAGTTATAGTGTCAAATCATAACAGGAGTTATCTCTGGACACTTTACAGATTTGAGTAGGTCTACCACACTATGATTTACAAAGACCCAACAATTCCCCCCAAGAGCAAGCGGCAAGGAAAAACTTCCTTTAAACAGGCAGAAACCTCAGACAGAGTGGTTCTTGGTGGGCGGCATTTGCTGCTGCCAGTTGGGAAACAGAGACACTGATACAGATATACAGAATTTATAAAAATCCATTTTACAAAAAGAAATTACAACATTACACATTACGGTACAAATGTTTATTTTTTATTTTTAAGGTCCTTGTAGGTGCCTCTCAAAATACAACAACACACAATGTGTGAGCCCTGTATCTGTGCATAACGCAGTGTTTTTCCTGTGCGCCTCTCTGATGGGTAACGTTAGACAGCCAATCACCAGCATCATTACATCTTGGTAAACGCATGCCGAATGCTTATTGGCTCACTTACGCAGATGAGAATTCCTGTTTAGGTATTGAAATTTGGTATTGAAGTCGATACTATGGAGGCAATTCCACCAGTGCCTAAAAGTATTGGTAAAGTTGGTACCCAGCCCTAAGGAGTGCAATGTTTTGCTTGATTTCTCGGTTTTTGTCAAAGCTTTGTTAATGCAAGTCGATTTGAGATGTTTTCAAGTACTTGGTTTTATTTTCCCCCAAATAAAATACAAAATATGTTGTAACATGTTTATTTTTTATTTAACCTTTGTCAGCCAGGTAGGCTGATTGAGAACAAATTCTCATTTGCAACGACAACCTGGTCAAGACAAAGCATAAACGTGCGAGACAACATAGAGTTACACATTAAATACTCGAAATATAAACATACAAAACAAACAGTAAAGAATCTACCAAAATTACGGTCTTAATATTGAATCAGTAAATAGTTGATTTATCTTTCTAAGTAGTATTGCAGTAATGCAATGATTGGACAAGACCTCAAACAGCAGTACTTTTAAGTACTGCTGTTTGAGGTGTTGAATAAATGTTTATATTGTTTAAAGGTTTTTTTGTAATTCATTCCAGTCATTGGCAGCTGAGAAATGGAAAGACTGGCGATCAAAAGAGGAGTGGGCTTTTTGGGTGACTGAGGAGATGTATCTGCTTCTAGAGCTATGGTAATAAGTTATCCTTCTCTTCAGTGAACTGCCTCGCTGTGATGGGACAAGTTACTATTTCTTTGGAGGGGGGGTGGAAAATTGCATTCAAATACAAACCAATAATGGCGTTTTTCCATTACATGGTACCTGCTCGCCTCAACTCTACTCGCCTCGACTCTACTCACCTCACTGTGCGTCCATTTTCCATTGCTGGCTGGTCGTCATAGCAGCGCCGCAGAACTGCCGTGACCTAACGCGACACACACAGAACATTGAGGATGTGTTGTTGTTGCCACAGCCAGAAGACACATTTTGTTTCAAATGAAGCTGGAGGCAGCAAAAATAAACACAACTGGCTAAACTATTTAAAAATGGCGGGTTTGTTCAGGACACCCCCCTCTGTCACTTTCACGTCACCTTTTGGTATCGGCTCAGCTCGCTTGGAACCTCGACTGAGGTGGTACTAAAAAAAGTACATGTTAGCCAGGGACTTTTTTTCTTAATGGAAAACCAAAAAAGGCAAGTAGAGTCGAGGCGAGTCGAGCAGGTACCACGTAATGAAAAAGCGCCATAAGAGACCGTGACACTAGAATTAAGAACTGAATCACAGGAAGAAGCTGCCAACTAAAAAAAGCTGTCTTTTCCATCTAAATGTGACTAAATAACTAAATAACTCTCCAATGTACTGTAAACTGTTCAGTCTGTGTTCTTATTTCAGTTTTTTGGATAACGTATACTGTCAGGCTGGAGCCTTGATTTACTTAAATTGAAAAGATGTGTAAAAATTCTTATAGGTATGTTTGATCATATTGTAGTCATAACCCCCCCCCCCCCCTTTTAGCACTTTTACTACTAGTATGTGTAGCTGAAATAACTTGTGCACTTCACGGTTTACCTCGACTGGAGTATTTTTAACATTATTTCATTGCTACTTTACTCAAAGGATCTTAATATTTCTTCCACACATGTTGGAAATCCGAAACAAACTTTCGTCTCATACCAAGGCCTGGTTCTCTCGAGATACATTTAAAGGCTGTGGCTTCTGTTCGAAGCTTTCTGGAGCTGCTCTTTCTGAATGTGAGGCTTGTGTGCAGCTGCCATGGTTGCCATAACAGTGATGGGGGTTTTCAGTGTAATCTTCCCACATGGTTACACTCTGATGCGTTGACATCACACAATAAACAGGGAGTTCGCTCAGACCTTGAAACCATAAAGATATCGGCATGATATATCTTTGATTCTTCTGGGCTGCCGGCTCTTTTTCTTGCCAAAAACCTTTTATCACTCACTGTTCCACACTGACCTTCAACTTTGGCCAGACTTTGGCTGTTTTCTGGCACGTTAGTTTACCCTTTTTTATTCATGATAGTATGCAGTTCCAACTTCCTTATGAACCAGAGTATGAACGTAATCCTGTCATTTGTCAGCAGTAGCAGCAGTTAATGAAACATTAAAGTTCTTCCTAGTGAGGAGAAGCACGTGACCAGCACCTGCTATGGTTGCAATCTCATTACAGGGCTTTCTGATCATAATATTGTATTTGTTGCCCGAAAATTAAGTAAAAAGCGATCTAATTCATCTACATTTCATAACCATTACAATTTTATTCCAAAACATCTACATCAAAATCTTGATATTATTCTAAATGAAGTAAATTGGTCTGAATTGTTTTCTGATAATGATATTGAAACCAATTCCCAGATACTCAACGCTAAAATTAGAGATGTTATGGAACCTTTCATAAAAAGAGGAAAAGGTAAAAAAAGGGGAAATCATCTACCCTGGCTGAATAATCACTGCAAAATACTTATGAAAGAAAGAGTCATCTTACTTAAAGTGTTTTTAATAAATAATAAATAAAACAACTCAAACCCTACGTAAAGCCAAGGCAAATTTTTTCTTGGATGTCATTACAAGTGCAAATGGAAATGGCAAACTAATATGGCAAAATATTAATAAACTAATTGGAAAGCAAAATAAAATGGACAATGATCGACTGGAAATAAAAGTTAACAATGACCTGATAAATAATCCAAAAGAATTAGCAACTGAATTCAGTAATTTCTTTATTAACTCTGTCAATGAAATAACACAAATTTTTAGTCCCTCAGAGATTAATCCTGGACAGCTGGTTTTCAGGTTAGAGCAAATAACTGATCTGGAAGTGGCTAACATTATTAATTCTATGAAACCCTCAAAGGCCAAAGATGCGTTTGGCCTTGACACACATTTTTTTAAAATACACAAAGATATGCTGGTATGCCACACATCTGATAAATCTATCAATTAAAATGGCAGTTGTTCCATCAGGATGGAAGGTGGCTATAGTCTCACCAATTTTTAAACCAGGAGACAAAACAAACATTTCCAATTATCGCCCCATCAGCATACTCCTTGTTGTATCTAAGGTTGCAGAAAAGTGGATCGCCAAGCTGCTGAATAAACACCTCAGCCATGGCTATTCTCTCCTGCATTCCATGCAATTTGGGTTTCACTAGTACCACTCCACAGAGACGCAAACTGTGTCTTCATAGAAACAGTGAAATCCTTGCTTGATAAAACCATCTGCAGTGCAGTCTTTTTGGACTTAAAGAAGGCGTTCGATACAGTAGATCATCGAGCCCTTCTGTTTAAACTGACTCACTTCAACTTTGCAGAAGATGCACTAGTTTGGTTTGAATCTTACTTGTCCAACAGAAGACAATCTGTGAGTGTTAGTGCCACTAAGTCGTCTTACCTTGAATGTTCAGCAGGGCACAAGGCTCAATTTTGGGACCAGTATTGTTCTCTGTATATATAAATGACTTGCCAAATGTTTGTCAAAAAGTCCATTTTCAAATGTATGCTGATGATGCAGTTATTTTTACACCTGCTAAAAGCACACAGGAAGCATCATCCATCCTTACATCAGCACTGGAGAATATACAGCATTGGCTGCTTAAATCCTGCCTATTATTGAACAAAAAGAAAACTGTTGCTATGACTTTCACAAAAAAAAACATAAAACTGGAGCGGTCCAATGTGTTCCTGGGGGGAGTGGAACTTGACATTGTAGAGGAGTTCAAGTACCTCGGTGTCACACTGGACCCAACACTTTCATTTAAAAAACACATCAAATTTACATAGAATCAAATTCAATTTACAAAATTTTAAACAAATCAGACCATCAATGACAATTGACAATGACTACTTCTGCTACATTCAATGATATTTCCACATATAGATTACTGCATCACAACCTGGTCACTCACTGGAAATACAATTTTAAAACCCATAGAAATGTTATTCAAAAAATCTATAAAAATACTTGATCAAAAACCTTTGTCAGTGTAATATTTTGGGAAAATACAATATGCTCAACTTTGAAAATTTTATTCATTTTAAAAATAGTTGTTTAATTTATAAAGTTTTTCATGGACTGGCCCCACCTTCACTTTCTACATACATTAAACCAAGGTCTGACAGAGGTTGTTGTACCAGAGCTTCATTTAAAGGAGATATAGAGATCCCGCATAGAAAACTACCTTTGGACAAACTGTTCTGTCTATCAGAGGAGGTCATTTTTGGAACAGCATCCCAACAAACATTAGAGAATGTCCAACTTACTGCACATTTAAAAAGCATCTTAAACAACTTCTTAAAAGTAAAAAAATGTTATTGATGTAATGTAATCTGCCTGAATGTCAGCTAATGTTTTTCTTGCTTGATATTGTATATTGTCATATTCTTTTGTGTTGTATTATCTTATATGTTGTCTTCTTGCCTCGGGACTACAGGTGAAAATTAACATTTATGCTATAACCTGGCTCATTTACAGTCTGTACAGAAATGTTAGATTGTTCATTAATGTGCACTGTCCCGAATGAATGAATGAATGAATGAATGAATGAATAAATAAATAAATAAATAAATAAATAAATAAAAATAAAAATAAAAAAACAAGAGACTGAGCTCCGACACTCACCTCCGTATTTCATTAAATAACCAGGTCTATTACTTTTTCCTCGACGCCAAATCATTTTGTCTGTTGACACGGTGACTCGGTGAAATGCCTGCAGGCACGAAAAAGCGGGTCTCGTTGTTGCCTGGGCTGTCTACTGCTTGCTAGCATGTCGGCGGCTAATGGAGTGGTGGCTAATCTGAACACGTTCTCTAATATCAGTCCCTCCAGAAAAACGCGATTATGCGATCGCATAATTCAATGCATAAACAGCCAAAGTCTGCATATTTATGCGGGGGCCGCATTTTTTTCAAATACGCCGCACTTTCACCGCATAAATTGCCAATTTCCGCGCAAAATATGCATATGCAAACTTGCATGATTTCATAATCCCCGCATTTTCATTGCAAAAAAGTCACATATCTTAGCAGAAAGTTGAAAAATGTTGCATTTACTTCACACAAGAGCAGCCATTTTCCCCTGTTGCCATGGGAACGTTATGAAGTGACGTAATTACGCGACGTGAACATCATCGAAAAGCTGCAAACCCCATGATGAAGCCATGATGAAACCGCAGTTTTTGCAAGTTCCCGCAATTTCATTGCATAAATATCCTGCATATTCCATCGCATTTTTTAAGAAAACGTGCCGCATAATCAAGGATTTTTGCCCGCAACAATCACAAAAAAACTGCGCATTTTCTGAAGGACTGCAATATGGAGGAATTAATCGACCGGGTCTTGGAGAAGCAGCTAAGTGTGCTTAAATCAGTGATTTACAGCGCAGTGAAGGGAGTGCTGGCCGAAATTAATGCCTCGCAGCAACACATCGGGGCACACCTGAGATGCAGGAAATCATGGTATGTGAGCCGGATCAATCTGACTGCGTCACATTCACGATCCAGCGGCTTCGGATGCCTGAAGGGATACAACACGAACTGCACGCTGAACGCAACTCAGACTCGTTCATCTGCCGCGCTGCCCTGGGAGCGACCCCCGGGGGAAGAGAGCTTGCCTTCGCTGCAGCCGCGTAGTCGGGTGTTTACTGGTTGGTATTAAAAGAGGAGAAGGACGCGCTACATGCACGGGCTGTCCCGCGCCACAAGGAACTGGAGGGCGGCGGTGGGACTTTGCGTTCGATGCTGGGGACTCAAAACCTGTGGACTAACGGTATTTGGGCCACTGTACCGAGTTTGACTGGAGGACGCTGTGTGTAAGTTCTGGAACCAACCGTTGAAGGGACATCCAGACCAACAACCAGACTGTAAGAAATTATGAATGCTGGCTACTCAGTCTACAATCTATATTTTTGAGGACACTTATTTGGGGACATTCTAAAATGCTTAACGTGAAAAAGCTTAACGTGGTTTAATGTACCTAAACAACGATAAATCATCACCAAATTTCTCATGGCCATATCTTGTCATGAACACTTAAGCTTGTCAAAAAAACTAAACCGAAATCCAACGATTATAGAAGTTATCTCACATTAACGTTTTCTGCTTCATTAGAGCCTATTGTAAGGAAAAAGCTTAACGTGGTTTAATGTACCTAAACAACGACCAATCATCACCAACATTCTCTCTCATATTGCTCCTCCACTGAAAACTGTCAAAATATCTAACCCAAAGTCCTATTTTTAAGGACGTTATCTGACATAAAGCGTTTCTGCTGCAGGGTAGCGGAGCGGCTGGGGGTTGACTCTCTACGGTTCGCATACACATAAGTCCTAATGTGAAAAAGCTTAACGTAGTTTAATGTACCTAAACAGCGATCAATTATCACCAAAATTAGAGTACAGTTAGTATGGCGTTATATTAGTGCCAAATGTCGAGAGCTCAGTGAAACATCTTCACGAGCAAATAATATTAATTAACACACGCGCAGACACCGCAGCGAGCAAGGAAAAAACAGCTGCGAGTGAGGAAAAAACAGCTGCGAGTGCACATAACAACCACTGGGGGGCATACGCGCTCTCGAAAGTGAGTTCTGCTCCTGTGCTTTTATTCTGCTCGCTCGGAATGGTGTTTTGCTCGCTTGGAATGGTGTTTTGCTCGCTCGCGTTAGTCGACCTCCAATTTTGACAGGTTGTGGGAGGGAACAAACGCTGACCCTCTTGTGATTGGTCATTTCCCACACGGAAGCCCAGGAAGGGATGGACCTTGGTCTTGACCATAGAAAGCCAGGGAAGAACCTTGACGAAGACGAGAGGAGGACGGTTTATGAGGTAGCTAAGTCGCTGTTGGCTAAAGCTGGTCATATCTGCGGAAAAATTTAGGAGATATGTTAGTGCAGGTGACAACGACGTTATGTTTTTAGCATCTTAACGTGTATTGTTATGTCAACAACGTTAGTTAAGATTAACGTTAGCTAGCTAGTGTTTGAATAACTAGCTAGCTACCATTAACGTTACCGTTAGCTCCCTATGTCTGGCTGGTAACGTATAAAGTTATAAAGTAAACTGCATCTTAATTCGTATCAAAGTATAGCTATATTTCTAAAATATGTTAATGTAGGTGACGGCAACGTTACTTATTTTTTAGCTTAACGTAATATTAACTTTAGTTAGCTAACGTTAGCAGGCAGTCAAACGTTAACATCAGTGTTTAAGTAATGTTAACGTCAATTGCCGGTAACGTTAGCTAGCTAGCTCCCTATGTCTGCTGGCTAGTAGCTAAGTTACCCTAACGTTAACGTTATATTAGCTAAGTTTTAAACTGCACCATTGTTAGGCTAGCGTGAATAGTCTAGCTATGCCACAGAATAAAGCAACATTGCCTGACTTTTTGTTAATGTTAGCCACAAGTTGAAGGTAACGTCAGACCTCCCTATGTCTTCCAGGTAACGTTACATTATAAAGTTTTTAGCTGCATCATTATTAGGCTAACGTATATGTCTATGCCTATTGTACTCTATGAAACAGTTTTAGCGTAGTTAATTAACGTCACTTTTAATAAGTAATGTTAGTCAGCTGGCGGTCGGCCTTACAACTAATGTTGTGTTAGTTATGCTAACGTTAAGTTAACTCTCTGTCTGGCTGCTAATGTTAATGGAATAACATAAACACTGCAAACGTTAGGCTTACAGCTTGTAGTTATATATATTTTTATCCTATTCCAGACAGAATTACAGCAGCAATGGATGACAGTAACGTTAATGACTTTGGGCAGCAGCCTCAGGACAATTGTGGGGTAAGTTTTTATTTTAATTTTTTTTTTATTAATATGTTACTTTCAGCGTATTATGGGCATTATACATAGCTCTGACTCAAACTTTTGTACATACTTATACTATACATACTTTATTTGAAAACCTATGAAAATACTCACTGAAAATGTTAGCATATGCGGCATATTAAGTTGATTAAACGTGAGTTTTTCTAATTTAGGTTTTTTTCTGTCTCAACAGGACACTCTCAGAAGGCAGGTCTTGTTGAGGCTGCTTTCCAAATTTGAAATGGGACTCGCCAGACAGCCCATAGACCTTTTTGATTATTTTGAGTTTACATGTAGGCAAGAGCTATATCTCTGCAATGCATTGTCACGCCATTTCAATGTACCTGCAGAGATACTGCAGGCCCTGGATGAGTTTTTTAAAGCAGTAAAGGAGCGCCTGGGGTTGACTGATGTACATATTACAGCAAACACAGTGCCTGGAGCGATGGGGCGTCCCATGCTTGATGTCGGGGACAGCATTGAGGAGCTCCTGGAATTGGACCTGCCTGTGCCCTGCATCTCAAAGATGCTGGGTGTGTCAAGGAGAACCTTATTTAGGAGGTTGAAGGAATTTGACCTTTCAGCTAGGAGATACAGTGTCATAGATGATGACGACCTGGACAATGTTGTGCGACAGATCAAAGATGAAATGCCAACTGCAGGCTACCGCATGGTCAAGGGGAGGCTACGATCTGTTGGGATCAATGTCCAGTGGAGGAGAGTGGCTGAATCATTACACCGTGTGGACTCTGTGGGCATTCTCTCAAGACTTGCTGGGTTAGGCTGCATCATACGCAGGACCTATTCTGTCAGAGGACCCCTTTCTCTGTGGCATGTGGACACAAACCACAAATTAATCAGGTTAGTGATTATAAATAGACCTCTGAAGTTTGCCTACAAAAAGGAACCAAAGCTGCCATATTTGCCCATATAAGGAGATCTGAGTGTTAATTGAAGCTAACTACCTATGGCAAGTTACATTGCAAGTTAGTTCTGGGGTAGCAAAAATCTAAGTTTGCCGTCTTAACGTACCAAAGATCACAGTACCCACTCAAAGGCAGAGGACAAAAGTGTTATGAGCAAAACGTCTGCATTTTAGACTTCGTCGTCCCTGCGAGAGTTTAACAGGTGCGATAATTCAAATTCCCCATGTTATTTTCCCATAGGAAAAATCGCAAGATACCGGATCTCAAAGAACTTCAGAGGTCTATAGTGATAAACATCAATAGGCTGTACATTTTAGTTTTACTGTTATTACATTGTGTTAATTGAACTCATGTTTGCTCCAAAGGTACAACATTGTACTGTTTGGTGCAGTGGACGGGTACTCCAGGAAGGTTAGTTATTATTTGGTTTGATTGCATTTACATTGGTTCAATTTCAATTCTGCTAATGAATCGGACTAGACTTAAAACTTGAGGAGCCCCTTTCCATAACTTGTCATGCACAGCACACCATAATGTGAACTAGCTAGTGACACTTGTTTATTTAAAAGGACTGTTTGTTGTAATTTCATAATACAACTAACTACAACTGACATCCACTGCATTTTCTGCCTTCAAGAAGGCTACTGAGCAGCATGGCATTCCCTCAAGGTAAACATTTTGCAATTTGAACAGTTTTTTCACATTGCTACAAAATATATTATGATAGTCACTTTACATTGTGTTTTGTTTGTCCATTAGAGTCAGAGGTGATCAAGTAGAATGTTGACATCATTGCTAGATTTATGTTCAGCGTTCGGGGAACTGACAGGGGAAGCTTCATGTCAGGGAAAAGTGTTCACAATCAAAGGTTTGTCATGTTTCACAGGCATTTGAAGGTTATTTTGTCATTACTCGCACTGTCATTGCATTTGTGTTAAAGAAAAAGAAACCAATATCTGTGGGTGACATTACTTTGAAAATTGATTCAGATTAAAACTATTCTGCATTATAAGGATTGAATGTCTGTGGCGGGATGTCAGGACCTGTGTCACCTCAAAGTATTACAACACGCTTCGGAGTCTGGAGTGGGATCAGCTACTTGACGTTTCCTCCACAGGTTAGAACTCAAATCACTGTAACTGAAGGCTATTGAGAATGGGGGAAATTAACCTTCCAATATAAATTTAGCATGATTTTAATGACAAAGTCATTATTGAAGCAATAAATCAGTACGCATTAGGTTAGTCTATTCTTTGCTGAACTTTTACCCATACCTCTTTACACTTGACAGAAGACCTTTTCTGCGTCCACATGGTATTCCTCCCAAAACTGGAGATGGACCTTAAACATTTTGTGGAAGGTTGGAACCACCATCCAATCCGGACATGGATAACAGGACTCCCGAGCAGTTATGGCAGTTGGGTTTGATGAACACCAATATTGAACAGCCAGAAAATATTGAGGTATGTTCTCCTAATACCACCCTGCTGAACTCTTGCTCTGCATCCCGGTGACAATTTAACCTACAAATATCCATATTTTTCTGTTTTTCTTCTATATAATAAGAAAAACAGAAAAATATGACTATTTGTAGGTTAAAGAGGTTAAGAGGTATTCTTACTACTATTATAACGTCACTGCTACTACATTGCACATAACATTGTTCATATTACATAACCACATTTATTCTTTTTAACACTGCAACATATTTCTTTTCCTGCCTATACTTTGTATATCACATTGCACTTTTCTGCTTTTTTGGCACTTCTGGTTGGATGCAAACTGCATAAAGTTGAATCTAAATGATTGTGTAATTCATTAATCTTTGGATATTGTTCTGTGCTAGGACATTGAGGAGCCAGACATTGATTGGGACATTGCCACAGACCACGATGGTGAGATGGAAGGGGCGATTGTGGTTCCTGAAATTGAGTGTCCTTTGAGTGAGGACCAAAGGAAAGGTCTTCAGGATTAGCCAGGAGACTTCTTCTAAACGAGGGTGCACATGTAAGTAGTTCTTTTGTAGATTATGGTGAACTTGTTGTGTGTTGTAGCAATGCTTTGCCATTGAGAACAAGGTAGGTTGTGGATAGCTTGTTTCGGCTAGTTACGTAAAAAGCCATGCAGATTTTGAACAGCTCACCCGGAGACTGAAGGCAGGACACCTTCAGAAACCCGTATCTCACTCAAAACAGCATGGATAGATTTTTTTCAAAGTTTGTATGCGTGTGGAAGCACCAGAGACACAAAATAACACCCCAAATCCCAGAAAAAGTGATGTTGTAATAATATGTATTGTAAATAAAGATCCAAGTACAAAGAGCTGTCTGCAGATGTCCTTTTCTTTCTGGACCAAGCTGAGGAGGCCATACAGCTTCATACCGGAGCAGATTTGCTGGCGCATAGGAAGTAACCTCACTGTTGAGTATAGGACAATAGATCGGTAAAATAAAAGAGGTTCAAAAACAAGTCCAATTATATTGTGAAGTTTGACCTTACATTAAACTTTAGGAAATATCCTACCGCAAAATGTCTTCTTTTTCAATGGATACTGGCCCTGTATATCCACATGACAAAATCCTGTCTGTGCACTCTCAGGGATGTGTTGTCAGCTGCCCAAATCTTAGAGGGGAAAAAAAAAAAAACCACACTTACTAGGGGCTTTCCGACTGGAGGGATTTTTGCAGTTCTTAGAACTAAACGTTCCTAGAACACTTTTTTCGTCGTGTTCCGACAGGAAAAGTTTGGGGATTTTTAAGTTCCTCTGGCCTCAGTAGCGTACTTTTTTAGCTCCTACTTCAGAGCAGGGCCTTTTCCCTTTTCCTATGTGTACTTGATTGATCGAACTTATACCCACTCCCAACTCGGAAACTTGCAGGCAGAGCAACAACGGGACATTTTTAACAATTTTCACCATCTTATTCATCATTAAATTCACTTCTGACAACGTTGTAGGCGAGAAATGAACTGTCTAGATTTTGAATATAGGCAGTCTTGCGAAAATTGATGCCGAATTGACAATTTGCTTCAAAGTTTTCGGAGTTCAGGAGCTCCATCAAGTGAGGCGACAGCCAGCAAGCGCCTGCCCCGGCTTCTAGTTGGCCAGTGGGAATGCAAACGGAAAAAAAGATTTTGGGGGAAGAGTAGTTCTTAGAACTGCTTAGAAGTGTACTTTTCCTCTAAAAAGTACAAGTACTATCCGGTCGGAAAGCACCAACTGTGTTGTTTGAAATTCACATATGCTGTTTTTCACAATGAATGGTTGGCTCATATTTTTTTGAAATTAAGCATCCTAATGGTCAGAAAAGTGTGCAATTAATAATAATGACAACACTTCAACGATTTACACCACCCACACATAAAAGACATGCTTACCTCTTGTATTAAATCGATGAGTTCTGGGTCTGTAACAGCCGTCTCAATGATCGCTTCCTGGTTCAGTTCTCCAGTGGACATGTAGTTGTAATAAATAAACAACTACATAAATAAATAATTATTCATGCACAATCAATGTGAGCACCTTTTGTGCATGTGAACATTCTAAGTGGGGCCTGTGTGTGTACACACACACACACACACACACACACACACACACACACTATTTGAAGTGGCGTTTGTCCATGTCGGTCATTGAATACTTGGGGGTTTTGCCATTGTCCCCTCCCACGAAGAATCTGCTCTGTATACCTGCCACCATTTCTTTTTCAAATAGAAAATTACAGACATGTAATCTACCATCTGAAGACATGACCAATTTGAACAGCATTTATGAAACTCAATACACATTAAGTTAATAGAACACAATGTATTTTCTTAAATCTTAAGGAATGAATTATTTAATGGAAAGAATGGAGAGAGAGAGAAAAAATTACCAGTTAAAAACTCCTTCCTCAGAGCCCCGTTGTCAATCCCAGTCTTTCCGAGGAATGTTACCCTGAGAGGGTTTTTGGGGGACGCTTTCTTCTTGCGCTGCAACTGCTTCATCCCCCTTTCAAGCATGTCCTCCCTCGTCACACAGATGCTGAATATAGCGGTGTTGTCCACCCTTTCATGGAGTACTCTGATGACATCAGAAATGCTGAAAATGTTGGAAAAAGAGAGAAACAAAACACTGATCAGTCCAGATAATTCTAATTCATGTGAACTTTATCATATCTTCAGAGGGAATATTTATTTGTATGTACCTTTCAGTCGGATGTGTCTGGCTTTCCTCAGTTTCATTACAAACTCTGTGTAAACATATGCAACACATTGTGGTTATACTAAAGGCTAAGACTTAGTCAACTGCATAGCAAGATAAAAGAACTGTGCAATACAGAAATTGTACTTCAGAAAATGTCCAGGCAAATTGAGAAATACCTTTCACCGCATATGCTTGCGTGGATTTCCACAATGTCAGAGGAAATCCACTCCTGACATATCGGACACATCTGATATAAACAAAATATGGTTAACATTGCTTCTCATAACTGCTAACGAAACACAATATAACAATTTAAAATGAAGAAAAATAGACCAACATGACAAACGGCAATTTTGAAGAACAGAATCCCTACAGGAAGGGAAATTGCATTCAAGGTTTGTAGAGTTTTGTTCTTACTTTAACATCAGGAACTTGGGAACAGGATGGAAGCTCTGTGGAATCCTGCAAAGAAAGAAAGTATTAGCCTGCTTCCTACAGCAGTGTAAAATCAGGTCACATATAGTACCTCCTTGTGGCAAGCACCCGCAGGGACCTGAATGGTCCTTCTCCCCATCCCGGCCTGTAAAAGGACGAGCTCTTCAGACTGTTTGGGGGTTTTAGCACGTGGACGGTCCAACAAGAAAAAATGCACGGCAGGCCATTTTTTTGTTGTCCGTATGGCACGGGAATTCTACTTTCTCCTGGGAAAGACCTGCGAGAAAGTGTGTAGATGAAAGTTAAATCTATTTAAGATCTCGGCTATAAAACTGTTTTTAGTTTTTGTCCCCATTTTTTTTCTTTTTTTGGGATGAGCACAAAACAGTTGGAAAAGTGTATTTCGACAGACACATTCATTTCATTTAAACATTTAGAGGGTTTAGGCCAAATACATATATATATGGGCTGAAAGGCACCTTTACCCTCGCTGGAGACTGGCCTTGTAATAATTGATATATGTAAGTTGCTTTGTAAAAAAATGTCAGCCAAAATGAATTAATAAATATCCAAACCTGGACATGTTCTGCTGCACAGAAGAACCTGAACCTACATGTACACTAGCCGTCCCTGGTGGTCCCTGTGGTCTCTGCTCCTCACTACCTGACCTTGGCTGTCCCTGAACTTCAGTTACAATACATTTTACGTAATTAATTCACTGACTTCACATCACTGTTATGCATATCAGTGTCAGAAATACATTTTTTCATTTGTCATTCATTTAATATATCACAATTAGCTAGCCACAATATTTTCTGGAGAATGTGGTCGTCGTCCTGCCATTTTTTTTGGCATGGGGGACTTGGGACATTAAACTGCACGTACACTGTGTGTGTGTGTGTGTGTGTGTGTGTGTGTGTGTGTCTATCTATCCATCCTGATGAATAGACGTGCACCTGATGAATAGACGTGCACATGATTTACAAGAATAGCTGCATACAAATATGTTGCCCGACTAAACATATAAGTTCACTGATGCCTTGACCACACGTAGCCAGGTTAAGTTATT
This sequence comes from Sander vitreus, assembly GCF_031162955.1. NCBI lineage: Eukaryota > Metazoa > Chordata > Actinopteri > Perciformes > Percidae > Sander > Sander vitreus. Next base: position 2,511,856 of record NC_135874.1, on the reverse strand, counting down.
TAACTCAAAATGTTAACTTACCGCCCAAGGCCACTATATTGTTGGCCATCTTGTGTAAATTGTCCTGGAGGATTAGGGAGAAATTAGAACATCTCATTAGAAACAAACAACGCCACAAACTAATGATTAAAACAAATGTAAAACTACATTTTCAACATTGAGAATAAGGTTCTCGCCTCATTTTGGTCTGCCATTTTCTGACGTTACCTTCAACTTGTGGCTAACATTAACAAAAAGTAATGTAACGTTAATACTTAACGTACAAAATCTAGCAATGTTGCTTTATTCTGTGGCATAGCTAGACTATTCACGCTAGCCTAACAATGCTGCAGTTTAAAACTTAGCTAATATAACGTTAGCGTTAACGTTAGGGTGACTTAGCTACTAGCCAGCAGACATAGGGAGCTAGCTAACGTTACCGGCAATTAACGTTACTTAAACGCTGATTTTAACGTTTGACTGCCTGCTAACGTTAGCTAACTAAAGTTAATATTACGTTAAGCTAAAAAATAAGTAACGTTGCCGTCACCTACATTAACATATTTTAGAAATATAGCTATACTTTGATACGAATTAAGATGCAGTTTACTTTATAACTTTATAACATAGCAAGACATAGGGAGCTAACGGTAACGTTATAGTTATTCAAACACTAGCTAGCTGAAATTATTTTTTTTATTTTTTATTTATTATTATTGCAACGGTCTCTTGCTTTATTCCTCAGACTTCAGTCAACAAACAAGAAAAGGTGATGAATGCCTGGAAGATGATGAATGCCTGGAAGACCCTCACAGTATGCTTGTTAGATGAAAACACCCAGGTTCAGCTCAGCTCGAGCACATAACACATTTGTGGTAATCAGTGCAAGCAATGACTACACGATCTTCTGTCATGCGCTTCACATGAAACAACCGCCTACAAATTACACACAAAATGTACTCATCCTTGTATTCTGGGTCACCCTTACATCTGGATGAGTAGCACAGGGTCCAGTTATTGGTGTTAGCATGATCCATCTGTAGCCTTTTCCAAGTGGACTTGTAGTCTCTCTCCCTCACTAGTACAGCCTTCGTCTCCACATCATAGGACTGCACCTTTCTCCTGTGACATAGGATTTCTTTTTAGGAGAGGCCTGACCGTCTGTGTTTCCCTGGCTTGTACTCTTCAACAAGAGACTGGATCCACAGTCTGACTTTGTGGCTGTCCACTGCCCTAATTGATCGTTCCTGATGACTGCACAGGCATAGAGAATAGTAAAAACACCACAGTCATATCCATTGCCTTGTTGTAGGACATTTATGACCTCTGTAACAGTCCAATCAGATACCTGAAAATCTTTTCCAGCAGCCGTGAAAATACAGGCCATAACTTTGAGAAATGTTGAACAGGCAGTGTTTGCAGTTACAGAGCTGTGGATGGAATTGTAGATGGAAATGTCCCGATCCCTAAAATCTGCTGAAGCTAGAACCCAGTGTAAGCCTGAACCTTTCACGTCGGTGTTGAACGGCATCAATATCGTGTCAAAATTTAGAGCCTTTTGTGCTGCACAGTACTGCAAAATTGGGCCAAAATTTGAAACTGCAGCCATCTGTAAAATGTAGGTTGGCACACATAAAACGGAGTCCACCTTTTTCACTTGACCAATGTAGCCTGCAATGACCTGCTCAATAGTCTCCCCTTCAAGCCAGATCTTTGGAGCAAGACACTGGCTTCTGCGAGACACTGATGTCACCAGTTAGGCTCAGTGTTTGTATATGTAGCCAGGGAGCAAATGTATTGGTCTCAGTATTTGCTGGTACAGTGTCTGTCTGAGGGAAACTTGCTACATCAGGATGCTCAGTATCATAGCTGCTGCTGGCTACCTGTTCATTTGATGAGTCTGTATTGCAATGATCAATGTTAATCCCTTTTTGGGACTTGACAGGCGACAAAGAGTCATGCATTTGTGAAAGGAGTGAATCTGGGGCCAGATTGACTGAGTAATCATAGTCCTTTGTTCTAGGTTTTTTCCTGCCAGATTTGCTCTCACGCCCTCTCCCCTTTTTCCACATCAAAGAAAGGCTGTGTGTACGTTTTTTGGGTAAATGCAGCCCAGTAGCCATTTCCACAGCAAGGATGTGGAAACATTTCCCTGAACATGGACAGGAGCATGCTGGAGGTGTTTTGAACAACATGGACAGACTCATTTGTTGGACTTTTTAACTATGAAGATGAATTCAGACTCACCAGGCCCATCTCAACCACAGTTCTTGCTAAGGAGGTCTGTGACATCAATGGTTTTGATGCAGGTTTCTCAACACTACATTGCTCATCTTTGACACTGAACTTGACTCGTTCCACTATTCTCTCTAAAGGAAAGAATGAGGGCATCTTAACATCCCTCAGAGCAAGGGATCTTGCTCTGAAGGATGTTAAGATGCCCTCATAAGATGTTAAGATGCTAAAGCGGGGTGTCCCTGTTGAACTACACTCTAAACTACACTCTAAAGAGTGTTAAACTGTGCTGTCCTAATGTGAAAGTACCACTTCAGCGCTCTACCACCATATTTTTTTATGTTATGGTAGTTTGACCCTTTCTGCTTCCATGACATTTGGTCAAAACGAAAGTCCATGTCTGATCTACCTCCCTTCATACTCCGATATAGGTACACATCTCACATCTTTGGGATCCAGGGGTGGTTCGTGCAAAATACTGTCTTTGTCCTTCTCAGCATCGCACAGAATGGCCTCTATTTCACCCAAAGTAAATTCGGACTTTTACTGCATGAAAGCCATGACCGTTCTAAAGATTTTACTGAAATACTGTAGCTACTGAATTGTAATATGATAAAAAAATTAAAACAAGAACTTGTTTGCAGATTTGACAATGACTTTCAGTGCTTATGAGGAGCAATATGAGAGAGAATTTTGGATAATTGATCGCTGTTTAGGTACATTAAACTACGTTAAGCTTTTTCACATTAGGACTTATAAAGCATATGAGAACCGTGGAGAGTCAACCCCCAGCTGCTCCGCTCCCTGCTGCAGAAACGCTTAATGTCAGATAACGTCCTTAAAAATAGGACTTTGGCTAAAAATACATGATAAATGCTGGCTGGTCAGTTTACAGTTTGTTTAACATTTAGACTGATAGAACATGAGGGATATGGTCTGTTAAGCTCATACTCTGCTTATTGCTCCAACTAGGTTGGTTTGTTTTTCACATAGCTTAGTCCAGAAATTGTTCGAAGGTGTTTATAATATTGTTCATGTTTAACATAAGAATTCACTAGACCTGTTTCAATTAACCTGTGACTTGGACAGTGGGTGTAGTTTTGAGCTGGAGTTTTGCGCAAAATGTGTTTGATGTGGTCACGCATCTTACAAATAGGGGAGAGGGTCTGCGGTCTCAGAGGGTTAGGGGATTTATTTTACTTTTTCTGTTTTTGTCACACCTTGCTCAGAGCTAATAGTTCACCCTTTGCTACAGATTTGTCAGCAAAATCCGGTAGGGTACTCGAGAAAATTTTGAAGATGGCTGAGCTTTCAATCCTTTCAGTTAACATCCGACGGCCGATCAAACGAGCTAAATTCCTGGACTATTTAAGAAGGAAAAGCCCTTTCTCCGGACAGCTCAGGAAAACATCCTGACTGCTAATCCATCCTCAACAAGAGGCTCGAACAAAGACAGAAAGCAAGAGTCGTTTCCTAAGTTTCTGATTTGTGGATCTTCTTTCTCCATCACTATTTCACTTCATTAGCCATGTGGGGTTTTTTTTAACTTTTTTTTTTTATTTTTATTTTTTTTTTAAGCCAGTTTGTGTTTCATGATTCAAAAGACAAAACAGTTTTTTTTCCAAATGAAAGATGAGAGGAGAGAAAGATGCCACAGTGTGAATTACCGAGTTGGAAGCTGTTTGCTGTTGGTGTCTCCAGAGTTTGTCAAGTCAGAGGTGCAAAGTTTTGGAAGAAAACCAGTCAATGCTGTTGTAGCCAATCAACACTTAGAATATTGTTTTCGTCCCCAGTCTTCAGTTAGCTACATAAATTTGCATCACAGTTGTTAACGCCCGTGGCTGGATCCAGATCCTCCGAGTTTATTACATCTTTGATGTGCTGTTCAATAATCCAAATAATAGCAGCAGCAAAGCACTTAGGTTCAAACTGTCGGTTAGTTTGCTCTCTGCAGTGTTATCAAGTGTCAAATAACACACCTGCCAACTAGGAGGTTGTAAAGTAGGGCCGTGTTTATAATAATGTTTGGATTCTAGTACAAGTTTGATAACTTAACCTATAGAAGGGGTTTATATTGTCCTGCATTTTGTATATTGGAAATAAGCATCTGGTTTATGCAGTTATGCATTAATGTAATGCACTGTATATGTGAAACAGAATATTATAGTACATAAGGAGTTTAAAAAGTGTATCACACAGCTTTGTTAAATACTGTTGTTTCTGGTATGGGCGCAGTTCTGATGTTGACAGTTCACGATATTGACAAAATGTGATTGCGATATCGATATTAATTTCGATATTTTTAAACATGTAAAATTTCAAAAGTTACGGGAAAATGCATAAAAATAGATTCATAACAAATTAAACAAGTTTTCTTACAAGGTTTATTTCAACTGGTCCAACATGAATAAATAAATAAGGACCATGTTTTACTGGTTGGACAGTATAAAATATATAAAGAGAACAGGACACAAGTTTTCTTTCTTTACTCTGATTCGTTCCGTTTAGTTGTCTCTATCTATTTCTTCACTTACACTGTCACTCTGTTGAAATATGCACACACGTCACATGGTACGCTCCATAGGGTTTGTCACGTAGTGGACCCGTGCGCTGACGTGCACGAACATGTGCAAGTGGCACGGTAACTGGCCAATGAAGTGATCATTATAGCGTTTCAAGTGAGCTCTAAATCAAACATAACTAAGCCACACAGCCAACGGACGGGATGCAGCGCTCGACCAAAAAAAAATATTGCATACTTTCGATATAACGATATTGAGTCGATATATCTTGCGCCCCTCGATATAATATTGCGCAACGTGATATTGCGATAACGATGGAGTCTTGCACCCCTAGTTCTGATCATAGACTCCGAAGGACCATTTTTAAACAATAGTCATTTTTAAATCAATATTTTGTGTCAAATTATTGATTTCTTTAGTAAGTAGCCATATAATAATGTGGGTGAGCGGGTCATTATTATAAATTAAACTCGACAGGGCGATGCAGGACCCTGCCGCGATAATTCTCTATAATGACGCTGAATGATCTGAATGTCAAAACACAACCGGCGGGGTTCTGTTAGCTCACCTGGTTGAGCGTGCTCACCATGTTAGTACACACGCTCAAAAAGACTGAAATGTGATATATATTTAAATGCGTATTTACATGCATGTTACACACAATGTGTGCCCCATGGCCATAAGGCCTGCAGAATTACTGTCTATCATAGGAAGGACCGTTTTTAACAATACTCATTTTTAATGGCAGTGGCCCGGGTTTGAGTCCGAGCCCTTTGCTGCATGTCATTCCCTCTTTCTCTCTCTCTCTCTCCCCTTTCCTGTCTTCAGCTGTCTATCCATAAAGGCCAAAAATTAATCTTTCCTGTCAGCAGAATGATGCTACTGGCCCGATTTCCATTAAACTTGGTGGAAGGGCCAAGGAAGAACCAAGTGAATTTTGAGCAGATGTACAAATTATTTTTCACTTTCGTTAACATTGCGTTATCACGGGTGCTTGTGCTGCATTCATGTTGTGTCTGAATAATCGGAAAAAGGAAAATTCACAATGCATTATCATTGTGGGAATGGGCATGCCTTGGCGCCGTTTTCAGTTTTTATTTTTTTCTCTAAAATTCAAAATGAGCTGTACAAGTTCTACATTTGCCAAAACTAAAGCACATCCTCTACCTTTGCCTTCCTCCTCCCCTACTTTCCCTCTCTCTTTCTAAAAAAAAACTGGATATACAGTATGGTGCTGCAGTATCTTATTGCACTTTTGCACTTTAAGTAAACTTATTATGTTACATGGCATTGTGTGTATTATATTTTTTACTCGTCAGAAACTACTCCTCGTGCTTTTAAATTGCCCCCAGGGGATGAATAAAGTTTCGAGTGAATTGAATTCATTCCTTTCGCTTCTCCGCTCTGTTGTTCTCCTTTTGCCTTTCCATCTGTCTCTTATGTTTCTTTTCTGTTCTTTAATCTCTTTGTCTCTGTCTGTAGGGAGGAGGGAGTGTGCGTGGAGGGCATCATGGACATTTTCGACATGCTGCTGGCAGCCACGTCTCGGTTTCGTGAGCTGAAGCTTCAGCGGGAGGAGTATGTATGTCTGAAGGCCATGATCCTCCTCAACTCCAGTGAGTTTTGCAGACGAAGCACAGTCTTCACTTTGTGTTCCCTGTGACGGATAAGTTAGTTTGTGTCGATCCTGTCCAGTCAGCGCATCAGTGTGTGTTTATGTTCTTACATAACCCCGATTGCGTGGTTGTGGAACCTAGTGGGTCAATGACACCTTCCACTTATCTGATAAAACAAATCTGACCCGACTGAATATCACTATTTAGGTTAAAGGGGCTTTCTTATCTTACAGCCAAAATAGTTTGATTGTCAAAATAATGCTTACTTTTAATAGTACTTTTGAACGTACTTAAAAATCACAAAACATTTGTCATTCTTGTGTCTCCAAAATATATATAAATTATATTGGGCTAAATATAAATATTATATAATATTATTTATATAATAATATAATATTATATTTATAATATTTATAAAACGCATAACATTTTCTCTCATAGTTATGAACTCTGAGGCAAATTGTATCCAAACAGATTTGCTACAAAATGTAACATGTTTAGATTAGATTATGCTAAAAAAAAGTAGTGAGAATAGTTGGAAACGTGGGAATGGTTTTAATAAGTATGAATTTCATTGAAATGTTGAATAATTTGTTATAGTGTATCAAAAAAAAAAGTGGAATATTTTAAAGTTTTTTTCGAAAAGCTGTCGCTGCACTGAATTGCTGGTTAAAATGTGTAAGAAGGTGAAGTTGTAAGGAAAAGTGGAAAGGGTTGTTATTATTAAGTGTCTTAAAAAAGCTGACTAATACCAATATGGTATGGAAGTTTTTGTAAAAGTTGATGCTAAACTGAATTACTGGCTTACATTTGGATGAACAAAGTTACTTGTTCATCCAAATGTAAGCCAGTTTTAAAAGAGTAATGAATGAGTTGGGTGGGTCAAATTGGAAAATCTCAATCAGCTGTATTCAATATTTCCATAAAGCACGAAAATAATTTATAAGTTGTATAAAATTCCCAGTGATGAAAGATGTGGAGCATTTTGAATCCATAAGTAAGACTTGATAGAGCATTAAAAAAGCAGCTGAAGCAGTCTAAATAGCTAAAAAAAAAAAAAAGTAGGAAAGGGATGAAGAGCAAAATAAAGAGTAAGAAATGATGTTTTGCCTATCTGCGCCACTTTCATGACAGCAGACAAAGAAAGACAAACATGCACTGCACAAGTCTTTGGATGTGGTTTCATTGAAAGTGCAGGTGATCCTACCAAAGAAGTTGGATAGGCAGAACGTTTGGTTTGTTTGAAGAAGATTTTGTAGTGAAGACTTTTTAACCTGTAACGTGTTCCTAGCGGTCATGCTGTCCTCACTCAACAGCGGCAGCAGCATCCGCTGTACAGGACTCAAGGAGGTCACCAACCTCTCTGGGCGTCCCTGCAGAGTTTAACAAAGTTCCTCCCTAACAGACGCATGCACCGTCCTCTGCCAGACTCTTGCTTGTTGACTCTGCTACCCTGCAGCTGGGCTGAAAAAAAAGAACAATTGCGAAACAAGTGAAATTGAGTTTGAAAAGTCAGAGAGAACAGGAAGAATTTTAAGATTTATGTATTTGGACAGATGGAAGGTTGTGGCTTAACTGCTCAGTCTGTCCTGTGTGGTGAGTGGATTGGGTGATCTATAGTTTTACATCTGGAATGTCCATCATGATGTCATTCAGGTTCTTTGATGAGCCAGATGTTTACAAGTGGTGGGAACAGGGAATTACTTCTGGGAGGTTTGGTCAGTGTCCCAGTCGGATCCCTTTGTATCACAGACAGCTCACTCGACCAGCGAATGATACTAGTTATTCTCGTACAACATTGACAGGGTGCTCTCATTCAGCAACAGGTTGCAAGCGAAAAAGCCTGGAGGACTGGGTGGCGGATACTCTTATAGCTTTCACCTAGCTTCAGACCCATGCTGCGTTCAGGATCCGCTGTCCAATTGGAAAACAGTGTTCTTGGCGGTGACGTACTTCCGGCCATTTTGAGAACTCTTTCTCATGGAAGTGCAAAGTTTTCAGGCTTTGAGAATTACGTAAGGCCTTTTCTCTGTTTGAGGCCATGTGTTAGGCAACATGTGCTTCCTTTGTCTTGGAGGTCACATGCTCTTTGTTTAAGATCAGTTAAATACAGTCTCGGTTCCAACAGTAGTTAGTGTTTTATTAAAGAATTAATATGTATTTGGTTTTTGGTTGTGTAAATGTTACAACACAAATCGAAACACGGATTGAGTTTCAGTGCCATATATAATCTTTTTGATTTTCATTCCCATCACATGCACGACGTCCACAGCTTTTTAGGTACATTATGCAACAAATGTCAGCGAGCACCATTTAAGGTTATGGCTACTGTTGACCTCAGAGTATCAAAAATGCTGTGTGTACTTTGATTAATCCAGTGTTTAATCAAAGGAGGTAGCTACCAGTTGAACAGTTTTTGTGGATCCGAATATCCTGTTAACCGTTTTATTCAAAGTTGCACGCAAAGCCTAATATTTGTAAAAAATAAAGACTAACGTTTCAACTGTTTATTTAATTTTCCCCCCTGCTGCAAGTAAGTGTAAAAGATGGGGATATAAGATTCATCAGATACTTTGAGATATCTGGCTTCCAACCAGTTATTGGTCGAACTGCCGTAACATTTTCGTTGTGTTTATATTTTGCGAAAGCACCAATAGTCTACATTGATGAATTCTGTCAAATATATTGCGATATTGGATTTTTCCATACAGCCCAGTCAATATTGGCCCGATACTTTAGCAGATGATCAGTTTATCTCCGAAGTAAAAATGACCTGTTCGTGTACCTGACCAGAATTCGCTGTGCCGTGTATTGCAGATGTGGTGACGAGCTCCCCTCAGACGGCTGAGGAGCTGGAGAGCAGGAACAAGCTGCTGCGTCTGCTGGACTCAGTGATTGACGCTCTGGTCTGGGCCATTTCCAAACTGGGCCTGTCAACCCAGGAGCAGACTCTGCGCCTTGGACACCTCACCATGCTGCTCTCCCACATCCGCCACGTCAGGTACTGCCAGAGACTGCAGGAAACCGCAGCCCGAATCCGGAGGAGACGATCGGAAAAGCACATGTGCTCTGAGACATTTAGACACTAGCCAACTTTATGTCTGGCCTTATTTATAGTACACTCTTACAAACATATTCATACATTAATCCTCAACAGGTTTGAATAAGCACACACAGACGTACACTTCAGACACTTTACCAGATTACTTGATTTTACAGTTCTTAAATGATGGAGTAAAGGTGATTGAGAGGAAAATAAAAACAACCTCATTTTAGTTGATAGTGATGATAATAAAACCTGTATAATTTTCACACAGTGCTTTTTATACAAGAAATTGAGAAAGCTGACAAACAATAATTAAAAATTTGACACGTTACATGTTTTTCACACAGATTCACACATTTTTCTTTTGTTTACAATAAATAATAAACAAATACAAATCTTAAAGTCAAGTTCATAAAGTAACTTTCTTTGCATTCATTTGATTCCCAATAAAAATACACTGGTAAGAATTGCTTTCTATTGTTAATATGTACTTAAAAACAGTTCTGAAATGCAAAATAATAGAATTTTAATCATGTGATAAAACATGCAATTAACTATAGAAATTCAGCGATTAATCATTTGACAGCCCTAGTTTAAATAAATCCAAACAACCCAGAGCGTTTTTTTCTCTTATCCCAGAATGCATTTGTTGTGGTTTATCCAGACTTCCACAGCACTGTGGAGATAGGTCTGACAATGACAAGACTATCCTGATACTAAAGTAAAGTCAAAAGCTTGAAATAACAACCACAACTCACTCAAACAATTTGTGGGCCTTTTTTTTAAATCTGCAACATATACTTCCCTCTGTCTTCCCTGTCTATGCAGTAACAAAGGCATGGATCATCTGTCCACCATGAAGAGGAAGAACGTGGTGCTGGTGTACGACCTCCTCCTGGAGATGCTGGACGCCAACACGTCCAGCAGCGGCAGTCAGGCGTCGTCCTCACCCAGCTCTGACGCATACTCGGACCAGTACCAGTACCCTCCGCCCCCATCTCACCCGCAGATGGGCCCAGAGCACACGGCCGCCGTGCCTCCGCATGGACCCGCCGAAGCCCCGACCCTGAACAGACACCTGCAGGCCCCCCAGTCCTCACCTTCATTTCACATGGACAGCAATGAGTAAGTTACAGCAGTAGAGGAGACAACTCAGATGCTCTAGTTCAGTCAAAGTTGTAATGCCACCAGGGAGTTTTTTTTTATTTATTTTTTATTTCCCTTGATTAAAATGTAAAAGGTATTTAACTATCTTTCATGTATCAATGAAGAGGAGAAGAGTTTCTGTATGTGGTAAAAACTCATGGCAGGTGTTCTGGAAGAACAGAATGACAAAGAAAAAGAAAGCACAAGGTAAAGAAAAAAGGGGGGTAAAGAAGGAGGAAGAAAAAGTTAGCAGAGGGTAAAGAAAAGAGGGGGAGAAAGATAGCAGAGGGTAAAGAAAGGAGGGAGGACAGAATAAAAGAAATAAGGACAGTGCAGGGAAGAAAAAGACGGAAGAAAAGTAGCAAGGAAAGAAATTAGAAGAGGTCAAAACTCCAGCAGCACGTTGGCTTGTGCAACAAGTGTTGACCTCTTTAGACTTCTTTCCTCTCTCCATGCACCTTGGAAGTACTATAGGTGAAGTTGTGCCAGGAACCCCGAGTCTTCTTCTAAAGGAAATAAATTAGGACAGATGAAAGGAAGGAGGAGGAAGGAAAAAAACGGATAGGTATAAGGTTGCATTCACATCAAATCGGGCTTGCGGCGATTAGTGCGGTGTTGTGGGACAGTCTGGGAGTGTCCTTTTAAATGGCCCATTTGTGTCTCCGTTGTTGTGTGTTTTGTTGATCACCGGTAGTGTTGATGTTGGGAGACTTCAAAGATGACGACCAGTCCGATCAAATCAAATCAAATGCAGCTTATTCAAACAGTGAACAAACTCTCATGACAATGAGACAACCGTGAGCATATGAAAGCGTCTGCCCAAGGGTGACTAACATGAACATCAAAATGGATCCTTTTTAAACTGTTTTTTTTTTTTTTTTTCCTCACACAGTCGAAGCTATCTATTTTAGTGGAACAGTACACCACACCTTTTATGGAAGATTCTTCTAATAGTCTCACATTCCAGGCTCCAATGCCTCTGTGTGAAGGTTGTAACCAAACTCATAATAGATTCACACATTCTAAGCTAGGTATTTCTGTGAGACAATGGCCCAATCCCAAAGTCCGGACTCACAGACTCACGGACTTTGGTGCGCATTCTTGCGCAATTCGTAAGGGCTTAGGGTTGTCCCAATGTCGAATTTCAAAGTGCGTGAGGGTTTGAGTACACACTTACCGAGCCCTTTCCGTGAGTCTGTGTCGATGCAGACTTCACCAAAGGGAATTACCCACAGTTCAAAGCGTTGTGGCGTTTACCGCGGAGACCATAGGGAAATCCGGAAATTACAAAGGTAAATAACAGCACGACACACGACCACTGAACACAGACCAGCCTGTTGTCCAGCTTGTAAAACAAGAGTTCGAAAAAAATTTGAATCAGGCAGCCATCTCCTGTGCCTTGGCCGTGTGGAAAGCAACAAACTTAAAATGAAGATTCCCAAACCGGCAAGTGTCAGCAACATCTTTGTTATTAAACGTCACCAAGGTAACGTGATCTCGTGAAGTGCTGTCCCAATCCCATTTATACCTATCTGAGCCCATTTGGCCTCACACACTCACTCACTTAGCACCTGAGATCAATTAAGTCTGTGAGTCTTTAGTCTTTAGTTTCCTCAGGGCTCACTTTGGGATTGGGCCAATGTCACCTTAAAACTGATCCGTCCATAGAAGCTCCTTAGAATAGATAATATACGTTATAACACCTGCATGCATAAATACCAAACCTATCAGGTAGGTCACGTCTACGAGTCTAGTGGGACACGAGCGGTCTACGAGCGCTAGTGGGACACCTAGAGGCCAGGAGGCTGCAATGTGCCCTCAGCCCTAAAGTTAACTTTTTTTTTTTCATCACGGCATGATGTCATATTGCGTTTCTTCAAAAGTGGATTCTGTTGAGAGATCACGTGACCGACGAATCGCGTGCCTGCTCTAGGCTAAAGCTCCTCGCTCCATCTCCGCATTTTCATTGAAAACCTGGTCTATTCTTTTTTTATTCAACGTCAATCGTTTCATTTGTCACCACGGTAACTTAGTGGAATGCCTGCAGGAGCGAAAAAGCAAACGCGGATCTACGCGTGGAGCAGGCTATGACCAGGGTCCTGGAAAAGCAACAAAGCGTGAGTGTGGATGGACCCCTTATCTACAGTCCAATGGAGAGAAATAGAGCAAAACCTCACTGGAAGTCCAAGACTGCAAGACCTTGCCTTTACAGGTGTGTGTCCAAAAAAGTGTATGCCCTATGGCCCTATTATCACCAACACATTGACCAACTTTAAACAGGTGGAGGAGCTCTACACCAATAAGTGGCATTTGAACACCCCAATTTGGCACAACATACACGTAATGTCTGGTAACAAACCTTTTGTTTATAACCAGTGGAGTGACAGAGGTATTTATACTCTAGACCAGCTATTCAATGATGAAGGTATGTTAAGTTTTGAAGACCTGAGAGCTAGCTTTATCTTCAGCCCTAAAATGTTATGGAGTACCATGGGAGAACAGTCTGAGATGCACCCAATCATTAAATGGCTTGTTGATTCTCCTGTGAGAGGTGTAGTGTCCAGGATTTATGCTAAACTGATGCAATTAGAACTCCCAGTAAAGAAATGGAAGTGAGAGCTGAGCACGGAGGGGAACGTAATTAATTTGGAGACAGTTTGGGTCAACATTTCCCACTGTTCCAAGAACCCAAATCACCAGCAGATCCACTTCAACATATGCCATGGACTCCTCAGAAGAGATACGTCTCTAAAGTCATTCCTACTCCCTATTCCACGTTCTGCCAACCTGAACAAACTGGTACTTTCCTGCACATGATCTGGGAGTGTGAACAGGTGCATGAGTTTTGGAATAAAACATCAGTAATATCTGATGTGACAGGATGTCGAATTCCTACTGACCCGATTGTTTTGTTACTTAATGACGACTAAATTACACCTGCTTGGGAGACAGAAGAAAATTTGGCTAGCTGGATCAACCACAACCAAGAAAATGATAGCTCAGCGCTGGCTCCCCCCCCCAAACTCGTTTGTGTAAAACAGTGGGTGGTGTATTTTCTAGACAGTTATGCTTGAGCTCTCTACAGCAAGGATTAACAAAGCCAAATCATCAACTAAGACCCATGGAAAAATGCAGCAGCACAAGTATCAGTCCTAATGACCTCAGCATCACAAGAATTAGAGGAGAGCGACTGTGACTGTGACTGTGAGTTCTGTTTTTGTTTATTTGCTTGTTTTTGTTTTCCTCGAGACCGCAGAGGGTGGGAGAGGGTTGTTCAATTGTGTTTTGTTCTGTATGTTTAAAAAATATAAAACAATAAAAACTATCATAAAAAAAGTTGATTCTGTTTCAACTGTTGGCCACATGCTGCTACATTTTTTTGGTCATCCCCTGCAGTTCCCACCGCCGCAGCCTAAACGCACTACCCACATTAAAATGAATAAGGGAACTGCCGTTTTCGCCGCAACACCCGATTTGGTGCGAATTCAACCTAAAGGAAGGGAAGAGGATGACATCACACCTGCAGTAGGTGGTCACAGGGTCTCAGTGCAGGTAGTGAACATTGGAAACTATCTTTTACATATGTATTCAACTTTAAAGTGCTCATATTATGCTTTTTTGTTTTTCCACCTTCCTATCATATATATATATATATATTTTTGTGCATGTTATAGGTTTACAAAGTGCAAAAGCCCAAAGTCCACGATGGAACCGTCAGCGTTCTTTGTGTAATTAGTGCACTTTCCCGAATGGATTACACACGCACGAGCATCGGTCCAAAACCGGCTCGTTTAGTTGTTCTCGGCTTTATGGACACGAGGAACCGTTTTGGGCTCGTTTGCTGCAGTGTTTTTGACTACGTCCTCATTAACCACACTGCTGTTCTCTCGGCATCCCCTGTGGTCCCCACTGCCGCAGCCTAAATGCGCTACCCGCATTCAAACGAGTAGGAGAACTGCCGTTTCCGCCGTGATGCCTGATTTGGTGCAAATGAAGCCTAAAGGAAAGTAAGAGGATTTACCTTACCTCCCCAGGGTTACAGATGGGGAGGGAAAAGGAAATGAGGGAGAGAAAATGAAATAAGTTATAAGAAAAAGTAATAAAAAAAGAAAATCAATATTTTATGCTTGATTTTAAATCAGAATCGGAATACTTTATTGATCCCCTCAGGGAAATTGTTGAGTTACAGTTGCTCACAGTCAAATTCAAGGTAAAAAAGAGTAAGAAAAGAGCGAGTCAATAACACAGGTAAAGTAACATAGGTACAGTAAGAAATAAAAACATTAAGAAGTAAAGTGAGAGGTTAAAAAAGTAAGGTTTAAAAGTGTTTCTAAAACAATGGATTGTACAAATTCTACTGTAGTGCAGTGTACATACAGTATGTATTTGTTTGTACATGAATACAGTACAAACATGAATAAGTACAGTATAATTAGCAGCAGAGAATAATGAGAGATATTGCACCAAGTAATTATTGTACATAATTGTCCAAGAATATTAAGATGTGATGCAGAAATACGTGCTGCGAGGCCAGTTTTGACACTATGATGTTGGAGAAAAAGTTGAAATACTCTCGGTATGCCAAACTGGTCCTTAATGACCTCATTTTCTTCACCTCTGCTAAATAACTGTAATAACTTTCCTCACAGGTACATCCATCCGGAGCAGTGGTCAATGGATACGGGAGACACAGGTCTGTCGGCAGAACTGACAGACTACATCGTCGCCGATCGAGTCGTCATGGAAACCGCCTTAGAGGGGTGACAGGCCTGAAAGAGACTGAGATTGAACCTTTCATGGCTTTCCATCCCCCAGAGATCGAGAAAAGGAAACAAACAAAATTTATAAATAAAAAAAAAAAAAGCAGAAAGCGCTGTCGTGAGGTAAAGTGTTTTTAGTCTTTGAAAACAAAACGTTTTTGATCGAATGTATATTTTACGTGCGTAAATATTTCTTTGTGAATGTGCACTACAGCGGGTGTTCACGAGAACATCGCTGGACCTCTGCCAGTCAGTTTGAGCTCTTTTTTGATATACAGTATTTGTATCTCTTTTTTCACCTCGGTATAACATCCAGAACAAGCCATCTACAATCTGCAATGACTAACAAAAAAGTTGCATGTGGTCCATTTCCATAAGGGATGTTAGTCATATAGCTAAAGAAAAAAAAGGGTGGTGTTTTCTATCACACTGGGGTGTTTTTCTCCTTCACTACTACTTGTGTACTTGTGTTTTAACGGTGCCTGTATATCCAGGATTTTTCTACTCTTTGTACAAACAAGTTTCAGTGGAGTCAAGAATCAGCTGTTTGTGGCCTTTAAACAAAATGACCGTTAACGTGAGCTTTCTTCCCTGTTCGTCTGGTTAAACTAAGGCTGGATTTACACAGTAGGATATGTGGCGAGTTTAGCACTTGGGAAAAAAAAGTCAAATTTAATTCAATACGCTACACGAGTCGACTGCCCTTTTTTAAGGTATTAAAAGTTATTGTGTAAATATATCAACCTTTTTACTGTACATATGTTACATTCCTAACATAAAGTGCTCGGCACCAGCATAAGTCAAATTAACCCAATGCCGATTGTATGTACAATAGATGTATAGTCGTAAATTTAAAGACCCCTTTAAAAGCTATTCAATGAAGTCCTGTCCGCCTTAGCTGTACTTTAGCAAATGTACCAAATGTAGGCATATTATTAATATAACTACCACGCTAAACATTAGTTTGCTTATTGTACACACGTCGACGTACTCACATTATAATGTCAGCACCGTAACAGTCTAGCTCCCTGTGATACTAGTGACTGAAATCTTGTCGGCCGTAGCTTAATTCAAGAGAAAAGCTAACATGATGTGCCAACATCAGCATGTAGCTAAACAAGCTAACATGCCAAATTTACATTCAATGTAACTTTGTAAAATTGTAGTGCGTTTGGCTGCAAAGTTTGCTTTAGTTTATTCAATCTACTTTTTACAGCAAGCGCTCTTTACGTAGTATATTAAAGTACAGTAGACCAGATCTCGGTCATTATTTGCAATTATTTTAGGACACAACTCCTATTGGCCAATTTAAATTAACTACTATCACACCCTAGTGCAAGCAGCGAACATCGCAAACCAAGCAAACACGACGGAACCGTCGACGTTCTGTGTGTAATTTGCGCACTTTCCCAAACGGACAACGCACAAGCATCGGTCCGGAACCGGCTCGTCCTCGGAATATTGGATTTATACCGCAAATGCATAATTGATGTCCTTTTTGGATGTTAAGACGTGACCCGCGCCACTTCTCTGCCAATGTAAATTCAACCTTGGTGCCAGATTATCCTGCCACTGCTAATAGACAGATACATGTTCACTATCTTTTCTGGTGTCTGTACTGTAGCTTGTGCATGCATGCAACACACACACACACACACACACACCTAAATCTGATGCTGAAAATATTTGTGTTTGTGCACCACACACACTCATATTTCAGATCTTGTAGAAGTTTTTGCCGGTCAAACCGATCAGCTTGATCTTAGCTGGTGTCTTTCTCTACACACAGTTTATTGTCAATTGAAAATCTATACATTCCATAAATGACAGTTCACAAAATAAATCCAACTTTACACAATTTATGTATTTTGTTTCTGTTATGAGGGCAAGGCTGAGATTATATACAAATTAGGATCAAACGCTCAGTATCAAATCATAGGCTACTCTTTTACAATTATGATCAATAATAATGTTAATTACATACATATGATGATCTTTCATTGTGCACTTAATTTAGTTATTTCATTCTTAGTAGTTTGCAAGGGCAAAAAAATTTTAATGGTGTTGACGATTTTTGTATATAAGGATATACAAAAATCGTCAACACCATTAAAATGATCTGATAGTTATAGTAGTTGCGTCGGTTACAGAACAGCAGACGAGTCACTGCGGTTTAAAAGGAAAAAGGAATATCTTACAGCTCGTCACTTCTTAAACATCTCTAAATCAAACAGTTTTTTCTGTACAAAATGTGCTATCAACAAGCCGCCTTCTACGAAAAACAGTAAAAATAGCTGCAGCGGTAGAAGATGGCTGGTGTACTCGTCACTTTCTGGAGGCTTTGTTAACAACTGCCCTTTATCCTTCAAATTAGATGCCACAGACTAGAGTGAAGTAGAAAATAGTTATTAAAATACATTTTGTCTTTGCGTATCGAAGATGTTTGGTGGGTTGAAGCGGGATGGCAAACTTACATATAAAAATGACAAAACTTTCAAACCAACCGGTGCTATGGCTTTTATTTTTTTTTCACAACTGCGGAACAACACAAATGATTAATATATTTTGAAATACAGCAAAAACATGAAGTCCAAAAAACAAAAGACGGGCGCTTGTTTTTTCACGTGGGCGGAGGGCCGTCGGTGTAACGGATCGTGGGGTAGAAGGAGCAGGCAAAGTTGTTGGACATCGTATATAATTGCCAAGCCTTCTTTGTCCAGCTGCAAGTATTTCTTTTCAGCAGGGGACAATATGCGTGACATGAAACCCAGGGTTTCATGTCATATCCATTTCCATCATCCATCAGGTGTGATAAAACAGCGCCCACGTCGTACGGTGAAGCATCACACAACAGTATTAATTCTCGGTGTAATGAACTAACACTTCTGCTGAGTTCAGCAGGGCCTTGGATTTCTTTTCTGTTGTAGTGTTGCTCTTCTGTTTTACTCACAGTGCGAACGATGCAGATTGCATTCATTATCAATGAAGTGCGCTGGTGACGCCTAAGTAGTTGTCATTGTTCACAGAAGTCCAATGTTCACCTGTAAGAGCGACGTTCTTTGTTTGCTCAAGCATGTTTATCTTCCGTGCCCTTTCGCTTTCATACATCTCAAGGGTAGATTATAAGAGGTGTGTCCCGATGCAATTTTAATGCTTCTCTCAGTCCATCGTCTTCTACTTTGCTAATTGGGCAGAAGTTTTTAGCTATACAGTTTAGCCAAAGCATTAGTTAGCTTCTCACTTACAGGCTTCGTTATTGGGCCACGAGTACCACACTCCTGTAATGTAGATTGGCGAAGCCCTGTAGATATAGTTAGGTGTTTTGCTTTGAGGTGATATTTCAAAGACAAATTACTTCTGTGGTAATGAAATTTGACCTTGCAAACTGCGCAGATTACTTTAGTTTTCTCCAAAACTTTTTAAAACTTTTTCAAAACTGTGAAAGCAAGCACATTTTATTGTACACAACAGCGGAAGTCGAATAAATACATTTTGAAGTAGGGCAAAAACACGGAGTCCAAAAAACACAAGACGGGCGCTTGTTTTTTCACGTTGGCGGAGGGCCATCAATGTAGCGGAGCATGGGGTAGAAGGAGCGGGCCAAGTTGTTGGACAGCGTACAGCTGCGGTGGTCTTCGGACATAGGCAGCAGGCCGGTCAGAAGCAGCAGGGTGAAGAAGAGCAGGTGCAGCGGGAAGGCGGCGCGTAGAACCCGGCGGAAGAAGGTCTCGCGCCGCGGGGAAGAACGGCACCTCTCCTCCCTGGATGGGGAGGAACTGTTAACGGTGAAGTTTGTCATTTATTTATTGCCAAGATAGAGTCTTATTTACTAAAGTGTGGTTTCAAATTAGCGCGACCTGAAGCCTTAAGCTAATTTGATACACAAAGCGCAGTTTGGGTTTGTAAAAGTTACCTTCCGGTCGCCGGTCGTCCAACTGTGGCGTTTGCATCGTCATCCTCCTCCTCCTGAAGCAACAGACAAGTTAACATGTTAATTGGTTGTTGTGCAGCGGCGGAAGTATCAAACTTGAGTCAAAGTACGTAAGTATTAAAAGTCAAAGTGGTCACAGTTGAGCTGAATAAAGGTCTTTTTCCAATTGACGGCCCTACCAGTCTCCCCCACAGCGTGCGCAGGTCGGTGGCCACCCGGCGCAGCAGCAGCTGCAGTTTGCAGGCGACGACGCGGACCTTCTCCTCAGCCTCGTCTTCTTCTTCTCCGGCGTCCTCCGGCATGAGTCGAGAGCCAATGTCCCGCAGCGAGGAGATTCGGTGCCGCCGGCTGCGCAGCTCCTCTCGCAGAGCCTGTGGAGGGGGATGGAGAGCACAGCAGTCGGTCAGCGGTTAGACTGTGACTTTTCTGCTAAAACAAGTTGTGAACGTGCATGAGGTCCACAGCAACTTTGTGAAAGTCAAAGATGCTGTTGAGAAGCAACAACGGAAAACAGCAACTTTAGTGCATCTGACCTGTGAGACTGATGAGTCCCGATTGGCACCAGCAGGCGCCTCTTTGCCTGAACGAGGACAAAGATGCAGTCCTCCGCACAGGAGTCGCCGCGGGGGACGCATGCACGCAACGGGCAGGTATCGTTACACATACGATACCGCTCAAATAGTATGTGGAAATGAAAATACATCCAGTCGGATCCTCGACATCATCTCCCGATGTGTGTTTGGTTTGACAATTTTTCCGATACTTTGACACACCGACGCACCGGACGCATCGGAGTTTTGTACTCCGAATAACACATTGTGAACTGCACTCCAACACTAATTTTCAAAATACAATAATATGCAAACGCAAGACACTGTCTCAAAATCAAATAATTCATCCAATACATTGACGATATGTGTTCACTTCCAACAGTCAACCGTAGCACATTGGATGGAATTAAGACAATAGTATATATTGTATTGATCATAGATTGTGTAGATTTGTTTGTATCAACAGCTGTTCGCTTTGACTTTAGCCTACACATTAGGTTTACAACATGATTCTTTCTTTTGGCAGTCAAAATCCATTGTTTTGGGCTCGGTTAAGCTTGTTTTCAATTTGTGTCAACTGTATGCATTTTGTACCTGCCTACGCAGACAAATGTTGTGCCAACTGTGTAGTTTAGAGTTTAGGTTCGAGAAAAAATCCCTCCCTCCCTCTACACAGGTATATCTGCACTCAAATCTAAAGCATCGTGTAAAAACTCCTTTTCAACCTACAGTTGCCAGACTGGTCATGCTGGAACCCAGCAAGTTACACAGGTATATCCCCAGTCATGTGTTTAACTACTGGTCGTTGCGCACAGAGATGAAAAAGCTAGAACATACACTCTGTCCCAACTCCAAACAGCCTGAGTCTAAGAAGAAAGTGAGTTCTTTGGGGCAGCTTTGCACACAGGAAGTCCACATGATCACACAATTTTAACCTTCAAGGTTAAAAGCACTTCATCCGAAGTGACTTCCAATTAAGGGGTCAGCTAAATGACACGTAATGTAATGTGGTCTGCTCACCATCAGTGTGTCTCGGTGCTCCAGCAGGATGGAGCGGGGCACCCGGCGGTCGCTGACATTCACGGTGCCGAGTTTGCTCTCAGCCCGAGCGAGCCACAACAGCATGGAGTGCAGCGTCTCATGAAACTCCTAAAAAAAAGAACACCATTCAATTAATTTTAATTTATAGTGTCAAATAACAACAAAAGTTATCTCTGGAAACTTTACAGATAGAGTACACAGAGATCGGATGAGCTGCATTTATCAAATTACATTTTCTAAACCGCGCTTATTAACGGCGTGTTCCGTTTTCCTCAAAAGTGCCAATAACTGTATGTTACTACAGCTTTCGCAACTGTCGTTTGGATTTTGAACTCGGGGTGCCACGAGGTCGTCAGAGTTCCCGAGCACGGAAGGGCGCGTTTCAGACTTTGACCTTGGAAAATCAGACTTCCAAGTGCAAGTTCCAAGTTTCTCCGTGTCACCTGACCTGACACTGCATGAGCGCCTGGTGCAACCTCCTCTCCCAGCTCTCCAGGCCGCCGCACGCCTGCTGCCAGGTCTGATTGGCCGAGCCGAGGGCCTCGTGCAGCTCCCGCAGCTCGGTGGCGTCGCCCGGCGTGAAGTGACGGCTGCTCAGGTTGGCAGAGATCATCAAGCACTTGTAGCTGTTGAAGGCCTTCTGCATCTCCTACAAAGAAGCCAGGAAAGAAATGCATGTTAGTGTGGATTAGGGCTGAACGATGAATCTGTTTCAAATTAAAATTTTAAAGAATGCGTTTAGCTTATCGTGAAGAACGTGAAAATCAAATGTGAATATTAAGTTGAATGTTTGGTTTAACATTTTATATTCCTCTTTTTATTATTACATTTACTGTTTTTTCACAAGATAAATGCAGAAATAATGTTAAAGTGCCCATATTATTAAAGAAATCACTTTTTCTGGGATTCGGGGTGTTATTTTGTGTCTCTGGTGCTTCCACACGCATACAAACTTGGAAAAAAAACATCCATGCTGTTTTGAGTGAGATACGGTTTCTGAATGCGTCCTGCCTTCAGTCTCCGGGTGAGCTGTTCAAAATCGGCAGGGCTTTACGTCACTAGCCAAAACTAGGTGGCTAACACGCTAGCTCGTTCTGAATGGCAAAACACTGCTACAACACACACTAGTTTACCATAATCTACAAAAGAACTACTTACATGTCCCTATTCTGCAGGTATTCCACGCAAAGGTGGAAGTGTGCCCTTGCTTAGAAGAAGTCTCCCGGCTAATCCTGCCTTGTACTACGAATGCTAGATGATGTAATCCTTACCTAGCTACTGCGCATGTGCGACTGCCAACAAAGATGTTCCAGCAGTGAGAGGTCTCACTCTGTAGCTAAAACAGAGACCTGAACACAGGGTGAAAAGAGGAGCTGCAGCAATGTGCAGTACAACAAAAATATGGTGTTTTTCAAAAATTAAACCATGTAAACCTATTCTGGTACAACCTCAAAATACAATTATGAACCTGTAAATGAGCATAATATAGCCACTTTAAATGTCACAGATTGTTTACAGAAATTTTCAGTGGATTTTTCATTATCGTAATTTTTATTTAACGTGATCGTGGAAGGTGCAATATGTAGATTGCTATTGAACTGAGGCGTATCAGAAATTTCAGTTTACAGAAAAGTACTGATATGATTTATTGGATTTCTTATTATTATAAATTTAGCTTTTGTGATAAATGTTTTGTGTTTGACTGTTTAATGTTCCATGCTTATTAAAAGAAAGACACGTATTGCCGGAAATATAGAGTGGTTTTGATGGTGTTTTGTGTTCTAATGCTCCGTGATGTGTTATCTGTTACACGGTGAGTATTCAACAACAGCTATACTTTTAAAAAATAATAATCGCAAATCGAATCGTGATCGCTAGGGTTGGGTACCGAAACCCGGTGCTAATACGGCACCGGTGCCTTAACCGGTATCTACCGGACCGAATAGTAACACAGAAAAAGTGTTTCTCCTCCGTATTGCGATGAGACGTTACCTTCAGTTTCCCGATGTTGGCTTCGATGTCTCGGATGCCGGTGGGCGGTGCGATCTGCTTTAGCCTCTCCAGCTCTGGCAGCACCCTGCCCAACCAGGAAGTGACATTGCAGAGGTCAGAGTTCAGCTTCTGCCACTGCTCCAGGTCCCGCTTGACGTCCGTCTTGTCATTGAACCTCTGCAGCTCCCAGCGCTCGATCACACCTGTGGAGATGCGGTTAATAAACGCTCGTGAACACTGCTGTAAATGTGCCGTGTTCAATTGTTGCGTTTCTCAAGATACCGCTTTTAGTTAGGTCTCTTTTTTAAAACATTAGCAGGGTGACTTGTTTCAATGAATTTATTTTACCCAGGATTTGGTGCACAAGTGTATATGTAAGTGAGCATTTGACCATTAAATGGACATAAATTGACATTTATTTTTTCTTTCGCTGTGTCATTAATCAGGCTTAGATGTTGTTCTTTTAGAGCAGAGATTCCCAACCTTGAGTTGGGGAACCTTCGGTGGAACCCAAGGTACATCTGAGGGGTCTCGAGATGATTAAAATTGATATGAAATACACAAATAAGTTTTTCTGTTACACAAACATTATGTTAACTCTGACTTTTTAAGGAGGACTCCTGTATCGCACCAGGATCGCTTCGGTACTTTACCGTTTAATTAATGGTATGTATCTTTTATGCCCTTGTATGTTTTTGAGCCTGCCTCGTCAAAGACAAATTTATGTCACTCGTTACAGACGATAAAGGTTTTCTTATCTTATAATGTAACTGTGGGTTTATTTAAATTTATGTCACACCAAGCTCTGTGTCATCTGTGGCAGTGGGTTTAAAAGAACGGTGAGTGTGTCCTTTTCGCGTTGTCCGGCAGAGCTCTGTGCACTGCAAGCAGCTTTTTATTACATCTCTAAAAATCTTATCAAGAACGAAAAACCTTGAAAGTTGCAACGTGGTCTTTGTGAGGGGAAAGTAGTCCTCCTTTGGTCACACAGACCAGTCCACGACACTTATAGTACAATCTGTATTTTCTAAAATGTCCATTAGTCAATTCAATTGTATTTATAGTGTCAAATCACAACACAGGACACTTTACAGATAGAGTAGGTCTAGACCACACTCTATAATTTACAAAGACAAACAATTTCCCCCCCTCTGTGTACGTACCTGTGCTGGTCTGCTTGTCGGCCGTGCTGCTGGTCAGACCCGGATCCTCCGGCTCCTCCTCGTCGTTCAGGATCCGCTGGACTCGCTTCACGTTGCTGATGCTGCCGCTGCACTCCGACATCAGCTTAGCCTGAACACACATATATACACACACACACACCACTTTAACCTACAACCCTCATCTTCAGCCACTTAACATGCTGTGTCAAGCTGGATTTCAATTTCTTTGGACGATGGAAGAAATCTTTTAAGTAAATGCAGAATTGGGAAGTAACAAATTGCAATTACTCTTGTTATTGGAATAGTTTTTTGTGTACTTTAACTTTTTAAAGTACTTTTTTAAATTTGTAGTTTAACTTTTACTTCAGTATGTTTTGATTCAAGTATTGTACTTTGCTACATTTGAAATCACATTGGTTACCGAGTTAAAAAAAAAGGAAATAAAAAAAAGGTCTCTGACGTTGTTTTGCACCGTCGCTTTGGCAAAGTATCTGTCAACAAACTAAAATCGAATGTCTTTGTGCCCTTATCAAATCGCAAAAGACTGCGATTTAATAAGTATTTAATAAGTATTTTTATTAAAAGATATTAAAAAGTATGAATAAGTATCTCCCCCTGCTGTTAAAGAGTAACTTTTACTCTGAGTACATTTTAAATGAGCTACTTTTCACTTTTACTTGAGTAGATTTTTATACCGGTCATTTTACTTGTACTCAGACAACCGCCCACCAAGAGTCAGGGTCTGTCCGAGGTTTCTGCCTAAAAGGAAGTTTTTCCTCGCCACTGTTGCACTAAATGCTTGCTCTTGGGGGAATTGTTGGGTCTTTGTAAATTATAGAATGTGGTCTAAACCTACTTACGGGGTTCATTTAAGGACATCCTCAGATCTCAGACTGAGGTGTCAGACTCAAACGAAAAGGCATCAGGTCACAGGCAAATCGGCATCGGAGTAGCCTAAAAGTCACCCAGTCTCAGAAAAACCTCTGTCATCTTTAGACAAAATACATTAGGTCTCGGAAAAAAACGGCCTCGGACCAAAAAGCGTCATGTCTCAGAAAAACCTCCCTCAGCTGAAACTGCTTCAAACCAAACGGCCTCAAATGAAAAGGCGTCATGTCTCAGAAAAACCTCTCTCAGCCTCAGACAAAACTTTGTCAGAAAAAAAGTTGTCAGAGATAACGTTGCCCAGATGAGGGAGCTGTTGACTAGCTTTCTGAATTAGCTAAAGTAGATAGCAGCTTTTACAGTGAATACCCAGTCTCACGGCAGTTAGTGAAATGTTCACGTAATTTAATCTATTGATTTGTGTACCGACATGTTTAATTCGTTTTTTTCGTGATATCAGCACGTTTTTTAAACTAATGTATTTCAATGGTTTTGGTTCAATGGTATTATTATTTCGGTCTTATTGCCAGGGAAGCAGGATTGCTTTGTTGTTTATTGATATTTTTAAAACTATAACGCTACATCTATCAACATTGAGGGAGATTTTGTTTGAAGCAGTTTCAGCTGAGGGAGATTTTTCTGAGACATGATGCTTTTTTGGTCTGACACTTGACTCATAGACTTGACAGACGACGTTTGGTCCGAGGCCGTTTTTTCTGAGACTAATGCAGTTTTGTCTGAAGATGACAGAGGTTTTTCTGAGACTGAGTGACTTTTAGGCTACTCCAATGCCAATTTGCCTGTGACCTGATGTCTTTTCGTTTGAGTCTGACACCTGAGTCTGAGATCTGAGGATGTCCTAAAATGAACACTGTACCTACTCCATCTGTAAAGTGTCTTGAATAACTCTTGTTATGATTTGATACTTAAATTGAATTGAACTGAAAAATTAAAAGATGTCGAAGATGTTGATGTGCGTGTCCTTACATAGCCCTGCTGGTGGAAGGGAGTACTGCTGGTGTGTGTGGGAGACGAGCTTAGGTCCCGGAGGATTTCTCGGTGAACTCGTTTCCTCTCTGGGGAGCAGGGCTGGTGCCAGCTGGGCGGGTCGGTCCCTGACTTCACTGAGGAGAGAGAGAGAGAAGGAAAAAAGTTAAAGTGATGGTCAAAACCAAAAAATAAATAAACCACAGGGACGGATAAAGAGAGAGAAAACAGAGTAATAATGGGGAACAAGGACCGTGCAAGTCTTATGATTCACACAAACCAGCCGACACATGCATAAGACTAAGTATCTGTCAAACGTGCAAAAACAGCATTATATAAACATAAATGGATAGCACAAGTAAGTAACATCCATTGCTGCATGCTTCATGTTTTCACTCTAAAGATTTGATCTGGGTAAACAAACAATCTTTGTAATCTTTAAAGTGGATGATGAGTGGTTCACAGCCACATCTGTCACTCGAGGTACAAATGTGGCAAAACATCTGTGAGTTAGATGAGGGGCGGGGATGTGGGATACAGCGCACAGCGAGGCAGTGGCGTGCAGGATACAGAGTGCCTACCCGAGGCAGCTTTCGCTGCTCTGACAGTCGCTTTAACAAAGCACTCTGAGCTCTCTGACGACTTCGCATCTGGAAGAGAGAGTGGAGGTCAACAGTGTCTAGAAGCTGCTCTGGAAAGGTTGCGAAACTGTTAGGAGAGTTAAAGCGTAACTCTCGCCAAAATGCAACCTAGGGTCTTTTTGTGAATGTACCCGAGTCAAACTTTCGTAAAAGCATAATTGGATAAAACGCCACTTTTAAGATTGACCGTATTTTCATTTTCGGTCAAATGGCCTTTTGAATGGGAGTGCTAGGAGCACTACTATGATTGCATCAAAATCACCATTTTTAAAACACTAAGAAGGCTCGACAACATGAAACTTTGCTTGAAGTATCACCAGGGGCTCTACACATGAACTCAAGCATTGAGAACATTGTTTGTGTACACAGAGTTTACTAAGGTTTCGAATAACTCACTTGGCAGTTGGTTTTTCCGCTCGCCGGCATCTTGCCCGTCAAAAAGTGTCGATCTCTGAATGCGAATGAACGCATCTATTGATTTTAGTATTGTTTCTTATATGAGGCTCCTTTTTCCAACTACAAGGTCAATATTGTTTTTCACTACGACAAAACAATGAATTATCCGTGCATTTATATGGAATTAAGCTTTAGGAGCTTTCCATCTTTACTCTCCTCCCTGTTACGTTGCATTCGGAGATCGACACGTACACCCGAGGCAAATTATAACGCCAAACTATCGATGTAAATGTCTGTTGATATAATGTTAGAAATAAAACTACCCTTGCATCGCATTGCAATAGTTATACTTTGTTCCCTGTAGTTGGTAGCATAGGCTACAGCATCAGCGGAGTGATATTACCTAGGCTACTGAGAAAGCCGGTTTCCATGACAATCACACGAGTTTATTTACCTGCCGCTGCAATTTGCATGTAAACTGGCCGAGCTTACATGACTTTTCTGTCAACAATTATCTAAAGTTAGCGGTTAGCCCAGCCAGGTATCTACCAAGAGTGTAGCTATACCGTTAGCTAACGTTGTCACTCTCCACAATGCATTGAACTGTAATGTCATCTCCACTAACGTTGTCAGTCTCAATCTATCAGTAGACTTGTGGGCCTTTAGATTGCTGGGTTTTTCAAAGTCGTCTGGTCTAAAATGATCACTACACATTTGCCACTTGAGTAGAGTCTCCGCCTTGATGTCCAAGCCAGCAGCAAGAAGCCACAGTTGGTTCCTTTCTGGATCTCCCATTGGAAATTCGTGGAAACTTTGTGGTGCCCATCTGTTTGGTTTATTTTTACAATTTCTAAATGCACACTGAAACACCAATGTTGCCTAGTCTTTAGTTTCCAATCCAGTGCTTCAATACCACTGTACTAGGCTACTACTAGGTGTCCCGACTGTAGTGCGTTTCTCCGTTTACTTTTTGGCACAGTACTACTAACCAGAGCGAAGTAAAATTCTGCCGCTGCAGAGAAACTAGTCCCTCAAAATGTCAAAAATCATTGAGATGGAAGGGTAGTTTTATTTCTAACATTACTCTATCAACACAGACATTTACATCGATAGTCTAGCGTTATAATTTATTTGCCTCGGGTGTACTGTGGAGTGGGTAAGTGTTTTTAGTGGCAGGCTAGCAGATACTGTTGACTTGCGCTAGCCTAGCACCAGCGAACTCTGCAACTGGAAGGACTGGATGAAAAGTGTTGAAAACGGTCTCCACTGATAAATAACACACTGGCTAACTTCGAAATGAGGTCTTATGTTTGTCCACCCCTTTAAATCCACCAGCCATTTTCATATTATACCAACATTTGCAGCATCCTGAGCCTTTTGGAAAGGTTACTAGGAAATCTCAGCCCAGAGTAGTTTTATTCTCCCCAAAACAAGTTTCCTTTTTATTTTTAAACTATACAAAAAAAAAAAAAAAAAGAAATCTGTCTCCCGCAACTTAATTGCAACAAATATACAAAAGACATCACAACTTTTATCGCAATTTTTTTACAAAAGCTCCCGCGAAATCAGGCATTTTGGGCCGTAACAATCTCAAAAAAAGGCCACGAAATCCTGTTAAAACCACGTTAAAAACAAGTTCTGCGATAAACAGCTGTTATCACCTGACAGAGCGCTGAAGAAAGTGGCCTCCTCGTCATCCTCATGTGACGACGATCCTCCCACGTCCACCGTGTGGTCCCACTCCAGCGAGATGGAGTCCACGCTGATGGGGGTCTCTCGTCCCGACCGCTCCAGAGGGGGGGCCAGGAGGTGGCACATGACCTGCAGTCCAGCTGCTGGGCCCTCCGCTTCCTCCTCCTTCTTCCTCACCTCCCCCCAGGACGTCCCGTTGGTCAGATCAGGGGAGTCGTCCAGGTTTGACAGTTCCCTCTCCTCCTCCAGAACCTTCAAAAACATTAAAGAAAAAGAAATTAAGTACCAAACACAAACGCGCACGCACACACACACACACACACACACACACACACACACACTGAGGAGGGCATAGTGCAAAATGTCCATGTGTAATGGACTGTGATGAACAGAGAAATTTCAGGGTTTCCCCCAGAAAAGTTGTTTAGCCTGGTGGCAAGTGTCTTTTTTCAACGAGGGCCCGGCTGGGGCCAGCCACACACAGAATCATGGACGGAATTGAGAAATTGAGAAGAATAAAAAACAAAACAAAAAAAAAAACAAGACAAATTGCATAGGGCCCTACATTAAGTCAGTGCTGAAAGCTAACAGGAGATTTGAAAATATGACTTAAGTCTTAAGTTTCCATCCGAGCCGTCTTGCTGTAACTAGTTAAAAACTAATTCCCAGTGACCTAAGCCCGGTGAAGGGGCAACTTAGGAACGGTGGGCCACCAGGCTTGCAAAACACGGGGAAACCCTGGAGAAATGTGTATGTGCAGTACTGACGGGCCGTCTGTGGACAAGGCGGTGGTGGAAGCGGGCTACTCTGCCAAACACCTCCTGGCAGTACGAGTGCAGCTCCTCTAGCTCGTCCTCGATCAGCACGGCGTCCAAGGGAGCGCTCTTCTGGATCAGGTTCTCTCCGAACACGATCAGGGCGTCGATCTTGTTGGTGTTCAGGGTGATTTCCTGCTGGAAGCCCTGCAGAGGGGGACATAATAATAATAAAAATAATGATAATACTAACTTATTTATATAGTGCCTTTTACGAAACCCAAGGACACGAGGGAAACCGAGCTAGGGGAGGTCGTAGTGTGTGGTGAACAGGTGTTGTTTGAGGGATTTTTTTAAACATGTCCAGGGATGTAGCATTGTGATATTGGGGGGGGCGCTGCAACACTAAAGCTGGAGCCTGTCTGGGGTTTAAATGACATGAGGGGACCAGGAAACATTTGGGACATGTAAGGAGGCAGAGTCACCAACATGTATGTACAGTATGTCAACAGTGTGGGCTAATTTAGGACATATTGCAGGTCAGGGACTTACGTTCAGTTGTCTCATCTTGTCTTCGACGTCGCTCTCGGAGAAATGCTCCACGTTGGTGAGCTGGAGGTCCATCTCTGTCAGCCAGACCAGGAGCCCCTCCCGAGTTCCCTCAAAGTCTTCTCTCTGAGAGGTAAAGTGCTGCAGGAATGCAGAGCACGCGCATCGGTATTTGTTATTTATATCACAGCAATATTTTAAAACAATATCATTTACACCTTATTACTAACTTTGATCAATGTTGATTCCATCCGTGGTCACGAGGGGGACGAGTTGCTGGGGTTTAGGGATTTTTAAATCCCAAAATATCGGATTCTTTTCATATTAGACAGATGTTGATATATGCAAATAAGTCTAAATTTTAAACAGAATTTCAATTACAATTCTAAAGGACATCAAGAAGTTGATACCATGCTGCCGTATGTGATGCTGGGTATATGGTTTCTAAAAGGGACTAAACATCGCCGTTTGTAATTACTATATCACCAGAACTAGAGCTGGGCGATACGGATAAAGTATCACGATATTTTTGACAAAATACATCGATGTTGAACACAATGAGAGTTTTGATAAATAATCACCAATAATGTGGATACAATGACTAAGTGGGAAAAGGCAAATAATAAAACAGCTAGAACAGTCTGGTAAGTTCAGAAAATTACATTGCTTTACTGCCTTTAAAACCAGGAAAAGACAACGCTTATGTCGTATCACGATGTTACCATAATCAAAATCTAAGACGATATCTAGTCTCATATATCGGTGTTGGTATAATATCCGTATATCACCCAGGACTACACGGGATTGGTCCACGCTGACCTTGAGTCTGCGGAGAACAGAAGCCACCCTCTTCTGCAGGACGTCCCACCTCTGGTTCCCCTCGTGCACCGTGACTTTGAGCTTGCTGGCGGCGTCGGTTCGGTTCTCCCTGGCCAGGCGGCGGTACTGCTTGTTGACCAGCTCCAGCTGAGTCAGACGCTCGTGAACCTGCCGCTGGAACGCCTGAGAGCGGAACGGAAAGACATACGAGTACGAAACTGGTAACTCAAAAGATTCAAAAATCCTCCGGTAAAGGAGATGAAAGAGGTGCAGTCCGTTGATACTGTAAACTTGCAAAGTGAAAGACAGCATTCGGGCAGTCCTCTTTTTCAGTTAAAGGCCCACAGATTTGGAATAGCTTACCATCTGATTTAAAAACATAAACTGATCACAAAGTTTTTAATACTAAGGTAAAATTATAGCTTGGCCAACACTAAGTCAGATGTTTGATACAGCACAGTATAATTTACGCTCTTCTTTTTTATTCTTAGTTGTTATTTTAGTAAATGTCTTTACTTATTTTCCTTAGTTACAAAAGTCTGTGTTTGTTTTACTGTTGGTTTTTATGCATTTATGTGACCGTTTGCTTTAATTGTCAGCTTTTAACCATCTAGGTTGCTGCCTCAGTCTGCTGTATCATTCCTCTTTATGCATGTACTGTATGTGGCTGCTGGGCCGTGTTTGCTTTACTGTTAGTTTTTATGCATCAGTGACTGCCTGTTTGTCTGCTTCAATTGTTAGTTTGTATGTCTATTTAATAATGTTTTACCAGGTGTCATTTTTAAAAGCCTAACCAGGGACAAGGACGGCAAATTAATCAACGGCTGAGAAGTCCCGTATACGTTACATTGCATCGGTTGCACTTCAGATGTAACAAGATAAAATAAATAAAATACAAATGTATGAGTCCTCTGTTAAGGTTCTTGAGCGGCCACAGAATTATTTTTCAGGTGTACAGACTGAAAGGGACAGTGTGATATCTGCACATATAGAATATCACTCTGCAGCTTTGGACGTCTGATTTATTTGTTAACATGTCCATGTGGAAAAGGATATGTTGGGAAAAACATCAAAAGAATCAAAAGAAAGTATAGAACATAATAGCGCCATACAATGTAAAAATGTTACGGAAAAAAATCATCCGTTTCCTGAAAGATATGGGAATTTATTGACAAATAGTAGGTTTATCAGAAAGAGAGAGAGAGGGGGAGATTTAAAGAAGTGGCTCCTTAATAGAGAGGCCTTTTGAATTTCTAATCCTAGATTGACTTAAGTAGTCATGGTTAATCTGAAATGTTGCATTTTGTAAAGAGTCATTTGAAAAGCTTGTATCGTTGCGTGTTTTGTAAGTATGGTCATTTTATATTTCTCTAAATGTGTGTGGTCACAAAAAGTAAGATTGTATTTTATGAAAACTTCTTAGAACAGGAATATACACATCTATTTCATTAGACAGGTGCGGGGGAGAGATACAAGCAGGTCCAAAGTCGCAAACAAACTCCCGCACACTGTCTAACTTAAGAAAGATCAATTTGTTTCTGTACTAGACCTTCATCAGGCAAATGCTATGAGACACTGAGAAGCCATCTTTAGTAGGAAGTGGCTATAGGTCTGCACCAATCACATTCTCCACATGAAATCGGGCATACATGCTGTATATAACTTCTGTTTACTGTACATGGAGCTGAAAAGAAGTATGACACTTTATATAGCAACAATACTAAAACATCCCGGCCATATCTCTACATTAGATGGATATGGATCTTGAGGTTTCACCGTTATTTACCTTTTTGTGTTTCAGTACAGATTTTCGATTTTTGAATCGCTCACTTGTAAAACACTTTTGACTATATCACCACATGAAAGATGTACTTGATTGGATCTTGAAGTATCAACTGATTGACTAATTGATTGATTTTCACAAATACCTTTACACTCACAACAAGGTCAGATTATGAACTCAAAATGCCAATGGTCAACCAAAAGCTCTGATCAAGGGCCAAGCCTGGATTTTTGGCAAGGAAGCACACATTGTCTTTTTTCCATCTCACATTTAAATAAGGTCAATATCCAGTCTGACAAGTTAAAGCAGGCTAAAGCAGCAGGCGTCCACTACCAGTTGCTCAGGACCATTAACAACATTTCCCAGTCACTTTATGGTGATTCTAACCATTACGCTCCCAGAGCTTCCATTACAGTCAGTATATAGGTTGCTGGTCTACACTGGATCCCAGTCCAGATTACCAGACACTAATCTGTTTCTAATCCAGAGTGACACATCGAAGGTCAAAGGTTACTTCTGTGTCTCAGAGCAACTGAAGCTCAACTCCCACTGTGACACATAAAAAAAAAAGTGTTAAAACTATCCAGCAAAACAAATTACACTAATCCCATCAAGTGCTGAACTCCACAGCTGCAGGCAGTTTGCATTCCTGCCATTTTTTTTCTAATAAAATAAACAACAACAAACTGGTAACAACCAGATGATAGACACTTCCAGGAGTCAAAATTCTACTGTGTAAAGATGTAAAATATTCATCTTTTGGATGTATTTTAAAGGAACACGCCGACTTATTGGGACTTTAGCTTATTCACCGTATCCCCCAGAGTTACACAAGTCCATACATACCATTCTCATCTCCGTGCGTGTCAGGGTCAGCAGCTGTGTTACATGTAGAATCATCAATATGCAGGTTAAAGTCTCCAATAATTAAGACCTTTTCCAGTTTGATGATAGACGATAGGAAGTCAGTAAAATCAGTAAGAAAGATGCTTGCCGGGCCGGGAGGGCAGTAAATCAACACACTGTAAAAAGTGTTAAAAGAACCTACTTTGAGCATCTGTGATTCAAAAGAGGAAAAACTTTCAGAGTTTATGGCTCTACATATGAATCTGTCACGATGCACAGCAGCAAGCCCACGGCGTGCCATGCGGGGCGTCCCAGTAACAGAGCAGCCAACAGGACAGAGCTCATTTAAGTGAACAAACTCATTTTCCCTTTGCCACGTTTCTGTAAGGAACATAAAATCCATATTCTCACTGGTAAAAAGCTCGCTGAGAATAAAAGTTTGTTAGAAATGGAACGAGCATTGAGCAAGGCAAACCGTAATGATGATGGCAGACCTGCATCCTCAACAGCTGATTGTGACGGAACGGACCGTAAACAGCTGACGCGGTCACGTGATCGCCAGCTGCGGCGAGCGGTCAGTCTCTGGTCAGACAGCACAGCAACCATCTGTAGCGGCAGGTCCACGTTCCCAGCAGCACATCGCTGGGTCAGAAGAGGCACCCGTCCAACGGGCAGAAACATCCGCGGGTACTGCGGCTGGGGAGTAATTACACCCGCTTCCTGGAGGGAAACCGGCCGCAACCACCGGGACCGTTCTCCGCGACAAGGCCAGAGAACCCCCGTCCAGGAAGTTCGCCTCGTCTCGTGACCGGAGTGCCAGCTCTGCAGCCCTGTCTCCGCGCTCCCTTCTTGGGATTACCAGGGCCCCTGGATGTAAACAGGAGCCGGTACTCAGGTGAGGAGGGAGGACGGAAAAGTTTGTCTGAAACTTTCCCAGCTTTCAAAGAGTCCTTCCATAGACACTCTGATGTCCAATAACGAGCGTCGATCATAAGTCCGAGTAGTAGAGATGCAATCGTTAGACGATAGGGCTGACATGACAACAAATAAGACGAGTACAGACATGGAAAGTTGACACAGATGCGATGCAGCAGCGGCCAAACCAAACACAGGAGCCATCTTGATAACCAAGTACTGGTACCGTTGTTACTCTCTGCTCCTCACCATGGGGCTTCTCGTGTGCTGCAAGCAAATCACTCCGCCCAAGTAGCAGCAGTTGCAGTGCTTCGCCTTCTGAGAATATAGTTCCCAGTCTGTATACAGTTAGAAGATGGCTGTGTCTTATGTGACCTTGTTATTTGTACACGCTATCACAACATGTAAATAGGAAAATGTTGGCGTTATTTTGTCACTTATTGGGAGCCGGTTGGAGCCGGTTACCTCCAGGATCTGTGCTATACTAGGCTAGCGGTGGGTGCATCAGACAGCGTTAAGGCTGTTTTATGCTTCTGCATCGAATCAACGGCGTACCCCCTTCCGAGCCCTCCGCCGTAGCTCGACGTGCACCTCCAAAAAAATTTAACTTTGCGTCTAGACAACACAGACCGCAAGGACTGTGATTGGTCAACTCATCCTGTGTGTTGATAGTCGGTGTTTCAAGCAGCCTACTGTGGGGAGTAGCAACATGCTAGTTCACTGACATAAGCTTTGCATATAAACTCAGACATATTTTGGTTACAATGACGAGGTTATCCGTTTGTAAAGTGTCTATATGTCAGTAACGTTTTGAAATTAGCGCCGCCGCTAGCTTAGCGTAGTGAATGGAATCCTATGTTGCTGGTTAGCATGTCGTGAGTAAAAGTGACCCAACAAAAACAAAACTTAATTACTTCTTGTGGCCTGCGTATTCACAACGAGTACAAATAGCAATGCAGATTAAGACTAGACGATTTCCTAGACAGATATTGACTTGGGACTATATTGGGTGGAAGTAGGCTACAGCTGAAGCACTGCTACTCGGGCGCAGAGATACCATGGATACCGCATGCAGGCCACAAGAAGTAATTAAGTTTTGTTTTTGTTGTTGTCAGGTCACTTTTACTCACGACATGCTAACTGGCAACATAGGATTCCATTCACTACGCTAAACTAAACTAGCGGCGGCCGGACAGGACTAAGACAATGCATGCACTGAGACAAAAATGCGTTTGCCCACATATATAAATATAGAGGAGACGGTGAATAACCCTATTCATATGGCATATTCCTTTAAAGGGACACAAAACAAAAAAGACAGCTGATTCAATTTCTTATAATTGAAAGACTGAAATCATTGCTGAATTTCTGTTGGTTGAGATGCTACTTTGTTTTGCGACATCAATTCAATTCAATTTAATTTAGTGTCAAATCATAACAGGAGTTATTTAAGGACTTACAGATAGAGTAGTAGATGTATAGCGTAGATCAACACTGAAGGCTAATGTTTTGGGGTCGTTTTGGACCTTTCCCCAGGTGGCAGTTCACTGGTAGAAATATCATCACGTTCACAAGAAAATCTAAATCTAATGGACTTTTACCGTTAAATTTACAGTCATGCTCCCCAGAGGATGCATCTTTTAGACCACAGACATTATTGGTGCCATCCTTGGGTCAAAAACATACTGAAATTTATTGAGCACAATCATGTTAGTAACTACACTTGATTATGATAAATCTATGCTACATTCAATTCAAACAACTCTTTAACCCTTAAGGGCAATTCAATTTTGCAGTCAACCAGTCACATGAAAACAAACAGACAAGAATAAACACCATCGCTATCATTCAATCAACCAACTTATCAGTAGCAGCAGGTCAACAAATGGGAAACCCAAGCAAGATAATATAGCAAGATAGCACCACCCTGATGGCACTAAAGAGAATCTATTACCCATGATCTTTCTGGACTACCACTTTCTATCAGAGGGAGCTCAGGTCTGGTAACTGAAGTCCACAGATTTCATGATTTCAACATTTCCACCATGGATGAGGCTGGCGTAAGGCTCGAGACAATTCTTTCTAAAATCAATAATTAACTCTTTAATTTTAGCCACATCGAGGTCCAGGTAGTTGTCATCACACCACTGTACAATTGCTGACAAGGCGCAGCCGTGCCCCGATTCTGCCCCCTGAAGAAGAGACAGTAGGGCAGTGTCATCACAAAATTTCATAAGGTAGCTGCCCTCTTGAGAAATCCTACAGCTGCCTGTGTACATAATGAACAGCAAGGGTTCCCCCTACACAGCCCTGAGGCGAGCCTGTATTGGAGGTGATAATGTTTGACCTGTGACCATTCAGAAAAACTTGCTGAACTCTGTTAAAAAGTTTAAAAACAACAATAAGATCTGATCAGGTAAGCGAAAATAAGAGGCAAGTCGCTGAATTAAAATATTAGGCTTATATACTCTGTCTAAAATGAATAACTTAGCATCGTCGACTCCTTTCATATATATAAGATAAAGTCAGGGCCAGCAGCTTTGCGAGTATTCGCCTTCTTGAATAACTTTGTGACACTTTCCTGGGATATCACTAAGTCATTGAGAGGAACTAGAGACTCTCGCAGCTTGGAAATATTATCTTTAAAATCTGACCTTTCAAAACGAGAAAAGAAAGAATCACAGATATTAGCCAAGCTGGCACTATCTGCACCGTTTGTATTGATTACCTACTTGGGCTCACGGGAAAACTGATTAATAGATGCCATGGATTTTATTAGAGATGCACCGATTACAATTTTCTAGGCCAATTCCGATTTTCTTTGAGTTAGGCCAGCCGATACAGATTTTAGCCGATTCCGATTTCACACAAATATTTATTTTCTATCTTTTCTTTAATAGAACATTTTGCACAGAACATAGAACATTTTTTGAACAGATAATGGATCACTATAAAATAGAACTATATAAATTACTCCTGGTGTGGGAAATTCACACACATCTAAAGTGCAATGTTAGAACCATTTCCTTCTTTTCACTTCTAATATCCAACTAAAAAAATGTGATTTTGGTTTTTGGTGTCGTCCCTCCACGCCCTACTTTTTCCTTGCAGGTGTTGCATATTGCAAACTTGTTATCTTCTGCACACACGCTAAAGAATTTCCAAACAGCTGACATGTTGCAGGTTAATTCACGAGGTTCCCTACATGTGCGAGAATAGCGCGGACACGCGCTTCACACCGCGAGCGGGTATGTGCGACACGGCGGAAAAGTTGAGAGAAAGGAAAAAGAGACTGTGCTGTCGCGTCCGTGTGTGCGTGCGTCCTTGAAAACTGTAACACGTATAACTTATGTTGTCAGTTAATTGTAGCATTGACCGGCATGAAATCGACATAAGTCAGACTGACCTGCCGGTCGCCGGTCATGGCCGAGCACGTGAAAACCGGCCAATTCCGGTCACCGGCCGGCCTATCGGTGCATCTCTAGATTTTATACCTCTCCAGGCTCCTCTGAGGTCACCACTACTAAACTGGTTTTCAATTTTATTTTTGTACTTAGACCTGGCTTTCCTTATTTCATTATTAAGTTCTCTGGAAACAGCTTTTATCTCCTGAGGGTCGCCCAAATACAACATTCTTTTCTTTTTATTTATGATGAATTTAAGTTCTTTGGTTATCCAAGGTTGAGTCCTGAGTCCACACAGAATGTTATGTGTGAATAATGTTATATATCCATCTATATACATTTATATCTATATTTCCTGTAGCATCATCATCAGGACTTATTTCTAAGTTTAGTTTGGGTTTTAGGCTTCCTGACCACAGCCTGAAAGACAGTGACCGGACATGCAACAGGTCCTCCTGATAACTCATGGTCTTTCTTGCCATTGCTTTGCCTTCAAGGCCAATTTATGCTCCTGCATTAAATCAATGGTGTGGGTACGTACATACTTCGTAGCCTGACATGCACCTCTCAAAAAAACTAACTAGATACACAGGGTTTTCCCTGCCATTATAAGGTTTAACTACATCACCTAAGCCGAATAAACTAAACTAAAATACTTTTCTCAGAACTAATGATTGTAGTTGGACTTCTTTAGCAAGTTTTGTCTTTAAGCTTTTTGGGTGTTTTTTATTTATTATCTGCTCTAACTTTTCCAACGTTTTAGACCCAGATATGGTGATAATAACAGCCCAAAACAATGTGAAGAAGAGATGCAAAAACTTCCACAAAGGGACACAAACAACAAAGAGATGCCAAATGACCACAGAGACCCAAAACAACCCCAAAGAAAAACAAAAAATACCAAAAAGAGACACAACATGACTACAAAGAGACACAAAATTCCACAAAGACAACATCCCACAAAGTAATGTGGGTAATTGCATTTTTTGTTTTTTTTATAGAAAAACATTTTCTTGAGGATTTATGCCTAAACCCCTCGCCAAATACGCACACTTAAGTCTTCCACAAACCTAGGGAAAACACTGGATACATACATGTCTCTGCTGACTGGGTATCACCTGTGACACAGCCACTGAACGAGAGAAACCTCAGAGACCGCTGCACACCGTTTCACAACGTTTCGAGGATACATACATACGCTAGAACAACGCAAACACCAGCGCATAAGTATGAACCTCAGGCCAATTACGTAGGCTGCGGCGAAAGCTCTCTGCGTAGCCCCCACAGAAACATAAATCCGCCTTTATGCCTCCCTTTTCCAGTATTCTCCCAAACTGACCTCAAACTTCTTGAGCTCCTCCTTGGCGCTGGTGTACAGGGCGTCAGCAGAGTCCGGACTGGCTGCAGTCAGCTCAGCCGTCTTCAGCCAGTCTTCAAAGCGAGAGAAGTCGTCCAGGAACTTACACCAGAGACGCCAGGTCTCCTCAATCCTGAGGGACAAACAACAGAGGGGGCAATATTTGTTTGTGTGTGGTTAAAACCTGAGCAACAGACATAGGTCACTCAAATAAATTCATTATAGAATAAATCTCTATGTTGATTATTTTTTATAAAATATGCAAATAAAGACTGGCCGCTTGATTTATATGCTCATTTATATATTATGTTCACTTTGTTTCTGAGTATTGAGTCACAACAAAGCTTTTATAGAAAGATTTTCATTTCATTTATTCATGACGTACTCTATGTAAAAAGGCCCTCTGCACAGGCTGAGATTATTTTTTTTTCGCTTTTTAAAAAACTACAGTCGTGGTTGATATGTTGCTGTGACTTTAACACATTTACCTGTTTTCCCTTCCATCTTTGATTATACACACACATCTGATCATGATATTAGTGAAGGCGGTGAAGTAGAAAGCTTACTGTACCTAACCTGTAAAACCCTCCCATCCCTCCACATCCTCTCATACCAGAAACCTTTCTCCTTTATATGTTTACATTTGTGTTGGGAGTATTGAGTCACCCTGTCATAACTTGACATAATAAAGCTTTTATAGGTGAGAGATTTCTGCTTATTTTGTTAGGAACTCTTAATATCTTGTTACCTGATCTGTACCTTGCTAATCCTGTTTTCCTGTACCCTACTGCAGTGGTTCTCAACCTTTTTGCGTCGTCACCCCTAAGCATAATGAGGTTGGTGTTCCCCCACGACCCCTCGACAACGAAAAAGACCAGTGTAAAAAGCTGTTTCTACATGCTTCCCCCTGCTGATTTTGAGTGATTTTTGTATATGCTCTGATTAATAAATGTAAACAAATAATGCTTTGCACACTGAGTCAAACTGGATACCTTCCCCTGAATCTCAGAATCTGCTGGATTTCCCAATGCCCCTCTGACTGTTTCCTCGGACCTGGATCCTTCCCTGAACTCTGCCCCTAGCACATTAAGTATTATGTTCAATAAATCTTGTTTGTTCACGTTCACTTCCTGTCTCTGTCTCCAAGTTCTGCATTTGAATCCAAGTCAGCTAACTTAACACATTTTGTGGCACGATGAAGCATTAAGACACAGTCCGAGCACTCACCTCATCCTCCTCTCCATGGACATGGCGCAGATGTTTCTCCAGCGGCGGTCCAGGCTGCGGGTGGTCTGCTGGATCGAGTCGTTCTCCGAGTCGCTGCCGCAGGCGTCGGCGTCATGGAGCAGGATGTCGCAGAGCGTCAGCACTGATGCCACGCTCTCCGTGTGCTGCTCAATGTCCCGCTGTAGATCCTGTGGGTGAATGGCACAGTCGGTAAACGTCGTCCTCGTCTATACAACAATACGGCTCGGAAGGAAGATCGAGGCGCACGTTTGATCGATCCCTGGTATGGTCTCTTTGAGTTTGAGTTCTCAAAACAGTTTTCAGCTGCTCAAATAAAGCAACCCATAATTTAGCATTTGTTCCTGAGTGAAGGGCTGCTCGATTATGGGGGGTGGGGGGGGATCATATTTTCACGAATATTTTGGTTAATATTGAAAATCGTGATTATTTATCGTGATTACTCGTCGTTACTCATTACTTTTGAAAAAGGTGTTGCATCTGTTGAAGTTAAAAAAACAGTAAAACAATCAACAGTGAAAACACCTTGAACTGTGAATGTTCCCTCAATACTTTTCCCGTTGAACTTTATTTTCTCATTTAGAACACAAGACAAACTAAGTGTTAAGTTAGCTGACTTGCGCAGGCTTAACTTGACGTCAAAGTATAAGCGGAGCATTTGTTCCATACAATTATTTATTTAATATGCACATGTTGCAGATGTTCATCCGTCTCAATCATTTCATACAAGTGAACTCAACTGGCATACACACAGGTATGAGAAAACGCAATACCTTACGTAAACGTAAAACCGTAATACCTCAAATATAACAGCCAGCACTATTACCGTACTATATTGATAAGAGCGTTATCCAAAAATGATATTTAACTAGAGAGAACATCAAAACGCAATGTGCCAAATAATCTTTTTTTATTTTTTTTATTTATTTTTTTATGAATCCGTTTGTTGTTGTGATCGTTAAAGCCAAAATCATAATCATGATTAAATATTCGAGCTCAGTACAGCAGCGGAATAGAGAGTCCTCAAAGCAGCAGTGGAGTTACAGCAGGAGATAACAAGAGTCCGGATGGTTTTCACTGTCAGCCGCAGAGTCGTCCTGAGGGATTATTACAGTACTTCAACGCCAGATGTGATTTTTGGTGTCTGTGTGTCTGAGTGAGAGAGAGCCAGATAATCAGAGCGTTTCGTTGGTTTGTTTGTTCGAAGTTACAACTCTCCGGGTTGCCATGGTGAGAGATGAACGCTTAAAGAGCCCATCCACGCGGGAGTCATTTCAGCCATCCTTCATCCACTAATGGAGAGAGCTGCAGCCTTTTTTGAGGAGCCGTCTCTTTCAGCCAGCATGGCTGTGCGCTCCGTTTCTTTCTTAACTTTTACTTGTTTCTGCCTGTCTGTCATACATCTCTCCCTCTCTTTCATGAACCTTTTCCTTCTTCAATCATTGTATCGGATATGTATCTGTCTAAATTCAGCATAGTAAGTAATACGTGTTTTTGGAGAGGAGAGAAAATGAGGTAACACTTTACTTGAAGGTATACATATATACATAAGAGTGACATGACACTGTCATGAACACATGACACTGTCATGACACTTGAACCCTAACCGTAACTCTAACCCTAACTTGTCATGACAAAAAACCCGAATGACATTGATGACAGAAGCGTTATATCATAAACGTGTATGACTTGTTTATAATGTTTATGACACGTTCACGGCAGTGTCATGTCACTCTTATGTAGATACCTTCAAGTAAAGTGTAACCAAAAATGATTAAATCATCATTGAAATCATCAGTGCTAGGGTGAGGCGATGGTTTCTATTGTTAAATCCGTCCAATCGTAGCCGATATGGGGTCTGATCGCAGGGGGCGGCGGCGTGGCTCAGCATCTGACGGAGCTTTGATATAATCAGACCTTTAGGCTTTCTGCAGGCAATACAGTTAGTTATGTGAATGATCATTTATAAAAGAAAAGAAAAACAAAAAAAAGAAAACGGGCTCCTTTCAAAAGTCTGTGTGTCAGTACCTGGCGCGATAATATACCAGCATCATGTTCCGTTTAGTCTATATCCACGACGTTCCACTTCTGGATTGCACCGTTGCAGCCGGAAATTTCGCCGGATGTCACTCTTTTCGGCCGGATGTCCGTTACCTTGCACTTTCTTTGTGTTGGAATTTTAAACTGAGGTGGATTTATAAGGACTATGATTAACTGCTCCTCAGATCTCTGCAGGGTAAAAACAACCTTTGAACATTCCACCAAAACATTTCTTTCCCGAGGCTATTTTGCAGTGGCTCCGTCCGGCACTTAGCGGTGCCCATGACGATTGTGATTGGTTTTAAGAAATGCCAATAAATCAGAGGACGTTTTTCCTCCCATCCCGGAATGCTGTGTGGACTAGCCAGAACCTACTCCGCGGCACTGTGGAGATAGGTCTGGCAAAGCGAGACTATGTGCAGTGTAACATTATTATCTTTAACATCACAATCCAAAACCTATCCATAATTTTAACTGTTCTTATGGAGCGCAGAGCAAAGGGCATGGAAAACAGAGATCCACCGGAAAAATTTCTAAATGCACAGTAGGGCGCAGATTTAGAGATAAAAAAAAATTATTAAGATATTACTTCTGATAGTAAGTTAGTTAAAATCGCCTTAATAGCAGCCTAGAAAAAACACTTCTTCTACATCTCTTCATGCATCCATACTTGGGATCGACGGATTATCCCGGCAGATATTTGGCAATTGGCAGATTATCTGTATCTGTGTTTTATTTTAACCAATGACCGATAAAGGTAATTATTAGTGCTGTCAAACTATTAAAATATTTAAAACGCAATTAATTACATTAATATCATAGTTAACTCACAATTAATCGCATATTTTTATCTATTCTAAATGTCCCTTGATTTCTTCTTGTCCCATTATTTTTTTGTCATTTTAATGCTCTTATCAACATGAAAAAGTGGATCGGCTTACTTTGTGCAAATGTTTTTTTTTATTGAAAACAACATTGGCATACTGTAGTGTTTAATTTCACACTCACATTTTCACTTGGAGCAATCATTCACACTTGGAGCAAATAATCTCTCACACAATGTAACGGCTTTGACGAGGGGGCGGAGAATTCACATCAGCTGTGTGCTTGGCCATCAAGTGGTATTTCAGACTGGACGTGCTGCGATGATTGCTCATTTCACAACGACAAAACACACAGATCACTTTGGTCTTGTCAATGGA
Source organism: Sander vitreus (assembly GCF_031162955.1). Lineage (NCBI taxonomy): Eukaryota > Metazoa > Chordata > Actinopteri > Perciformes > Percidae > Sander > Sander vitreus. Next base: position 2,468,358 of record NC_135874.1, on the reverse strand, counting down.
ACCATTTGGCAACTTCTTAAAAGTAAACTTTCCATTCAGAATCTTATTGGCATCCATTTCAGCGTCTCGCGCCCGCCATCCACTCAAAACGTAACGTTATCCTATTACTCTTTGGCTGGCTCGCAAGCCCAAACAAGTGTGTGCGGCGTGCCTGTTTTGTTTCCGGTCTGGCTAGATCCGGTGTGGTGTTGTAGTTTTTCTAACGTTACTAGTTGTTGCAACAGCATGTGAAAAAAACTACAAAGTTAGCTAGGCCAAAAATACGGTGGCCGACAGGGGGCAAACACCCTGCAACTTAAGAAAACACAAGCAAATAGACAAAACACAAGCAAATTAAGAAAACAACTTAATTAATTTGACAACACATGCGCAGCATTCAACAAACGCGCTGCAAATGCACACAACACAGCCAAATACATAAACGCGCTGCAAACAAAAAACGATGCAAAAAGAAAAGCACACAAACCCTGAAAAAAAGAAGCGATGCAAAAAGAAAAACAACTTCATTAATTTGACAACACATGCGCAGCATTCAGCAAACGCGCTGCAAATACACACAACACAACCAAATACATAAACGCACTGCAAATACACACAACACAACCAAATAGATAAACGCACTGCAAATACACACAACACAACCAAATAGATAAACGCGCTGCAAATATGAAACGATGCAAAAAGAAAAGCACACAAACCCAGAAAACAAATGCAACAAAAAAACACAGCATCCAGATTACACAACGGAAGTTCCCCAGGCCTCTAGAGGGAGCAGCTAAGTGGAACAGCTTGATTTTCGTCCCCACGGGGGGGAGAGCGCTCTGCCTTTTTATTAGAGTCGGGTATGGCTGCAGCCTGGCGAACTCCATAGACTGTATATTAAAGTCATATTATTATTATTATTATTAACATAATATATTAATAATATACAGTCTATGCTCCAGTCTCATGCCATCCCGGCTGGTGCCATCCCCGAGCTTCGGTTTTTCAAAATAAAAGCTTGCGTCTGGTCCGCTATGTCTTTGTACTTTGGTGTGTTGGATGTTTGTGAACTAAACAGTACGGCAATCATGCTAATGAATACAATAACTTTTTCAGCAGATGTCTTACTTACAACACGGAGTTAGCAAAGCAGTTTTGGGTTTATATGTGCGAGCGGGATTTATTCAGTTTGATAAATCCCACAGTAAATTGGCTGGTTTACTAAACAGGGAGGGACTATAAATCGTGTCTGTTTTTTGTATTTCAAGAGCGAATTGCTCCACAATATGAATACAGATTGATCACTTATTTTGTTGGTAACCGTAACAATATTACACTTGAGGAGGCCTATACTTCAGTAATGCGCCTTTCGGACCTCGAAATTAAACCCTCTCATGTTATATGGCTTAAACAAACGTCAACATTAAACGCTGATGCAGTTTTAAATGTTTTATTACCACGAGTTTACAGACATCTCTGCTGATTGAGTATCACCTGTGACCTGAGCCGAGACACACCCACCAAACAAGAGAAAACATATCTCAAACATAGACTTAATATTTACAGTCTATGCACTCTCTCTCTCTCTCTCTCTCTCTCTCTCTCTCTCTCTCTCTCTCTCTCTGTGGGGTCGAAAATCAAGCTGTTCCACTTAGCTGCTCCCTCTAGAGGCCTGGGGAACTTCCGTTGTGTAATCTGGATGCTGCGTATTTTTGTTGCATTTTTTTTCTGGGTTTGTGTGCTTTTCTTTTTGCATCGTTTCATATTTGCAGCGCGTTTATCTATTTGGTTGTGTTGTGTGTATTTGCAGCGCGTTTATCTATTTGGTTGTGTTGTGTGTATTTGCAGTGCGTTTATGTATTTGGTTGTGTTGTGTGTATTTGCAGCACGTTTATGTATTTGGTTGTGTTGTGTGTATTTGCAGCGCGTTTGCTGAATGCTGCGCATGTGTTGTCAAATTAATGAAGTTGTTTTTCTTTTTGCATTGCTTCTTTTTTCGGGGTTTGTGTGCTTTTCTTTTAGCATCTTTTTTATTTGCAGCGCGTTTATGTATTTGGTTGTGTTGTGTGCATTTGCAGCGCGTTTGCTGAATGCTGCACGTGTTGTCAAATTAATTAAGTTGTTTTCCTAATTTGCTTGTGTTTTGTCTATTTGCGTGTGTTTTCTTAAGTTGCAGGGCGTTTGCGTACAAAAAGAACGTTAATCTCGCGTTAAAACAATTGATGCCGTTTGCATTAACGCCGTTAATAACGCGGTTAACTGACAGCACTAGTAATTATTATAGTGCGCTACAGCTCTGTGAGCAGTCTGCAACACTTGCAACTAACTGTTGTTTTAGGCTTCAGGAAGCTATTTTTGTATTGATTTATGGATTTTTTTGACTGTGTATTAGGCTTAGTGTTTTCGTTTTATTACATACTTGCCTAAAGCATTTAAACAAACTTTTGTGTTGGAGTTTGCAACATTCCAAAATGTGAATTTTTACTGTAAATGCATATCGGTTCCAAATATCCCTTATCGGTTTCATTAACTATAAATAATCGGTATCGATATCCGCCCTGAAAAAACGATATAGGTCGATCTCTAATCGATACCTGATCCAATCGCCAATCACACTGACACACTATCGCCTAATCAGTGCATCAACAAAATGAGCACAGTCTCCTCCATTGTTAACGTTTTGTGAAATGAATGCATCTCCGCTGCTCTGAACCACAAATCATAATAAAACTAGAAAAAGAAATATCCAAACTCTCCTGCAACCTGTGGGTATAGGCAGCACCAACAGGTTCTGGTTTCATAACGGTCAGTAGCTTTTTGTGAACACAAAAATTGTTGCGTGAAGCACTTTGCCTGACATGCTTTTGATGGAGCAGAGAACTTTCAAAGTTTAGAAGATGTTGAGCTTCTCAGAAAAAAAAGCAATGACTCGTCAACCAACGTTGAGCACTATGGAGAAACCATGTTCATGCATGCCGACAGTCCACAAAGATGCACAAGTGCTGGCAATTTGATTTAAATAACAGGGGGGAACTGTCTTAAACGTGTTTCGACAAAATACTTTTTAATGCAACAATTTTGTCAGCAATCCGGTAACACTTTACCTGAAGGTATCTACATGATATGACACTGTCGTGAACACATGACACTGTCATGACAGTCATGATCCCTAACCCTAACTTGAAAAAAAACAGAATGACACTTACTAAAAGAAGCATTATGTCATCAATGTTTATGTCATGTCGCTCTTATGCAGATGTGACATGACAGAAGTGTGACCAGCAATTCTTTTAAATTTCAGTTCCATTTATTAGAACTACTGTCCTAGTTGATATGTTGCTGTGACTTTAGCAAATTAACCTATTTCCCCTTCTATCTTTAATTAAACACAAACACACAAATCTGATCATGAAGGCAGTGAAGTAGACAGCTTATTGTACCTAAAAGTTTAAATCTCATTAATCTTCTCTCTATGAACCTTCCCATCCCTCCTCAGCCTCTCATACCAGAAACCTTTCTCCTTTCAGTAAAGTAGCAGTACGGCAGGCTGCAAATGGACAAACGTGGACAGGCTGACGTCCATTTCCTTTCTTTGGACTGCCGGCTGAGGCCAAGCTCGCAGTGCATTTAGCGTCTCTCCCTACCCCTCTTCCTGCAGCTTGCTGAGATTTTACTTTGCAGCACACATTACTCTACTCTCCTGTTATTACGCTGTGGATCACTAAAGGGTGGCCGGAACATAAAGGCTTTAAAAGCAGGCGTGCATCACTAGTGAGCTACTTCCTTCCCTAAAGTCCACTCAAAGTGCCCTGCAGTGTATCCCCTCAAAGTGGAGTCTCTATTCTTCCCCGCGCCATCATAAAGCTTTTTAAGCCTTTAGTTAAGCTCACCAGTTATAGGTGCGAGGTCTGAGGAGGCGCTGTTCCATATTTTTTTACCGCCGTCAAATACCATTTGGAAGTTTTCTTTCACTTGTCAAAACGAACAAAATGTATTATTAATTGTCACATACACACAGTACAATGTAGTGAAATTCTATTTCTACATTTTAACCTATCCTAAGTATTAGGATGCAGTGGACAGCTATACATAGAGCATCCGGGGAGCAACTTGGGGTTCAGTGCTCAGGGACACTTTGACATGTGGCCAGATTGAACCGCCAACCTTGAGCCACAAGCCACCCCTTTACATAGAAACATCAGAATGTCTCCTGTTGAGGTTTAATAAGTTTAACTTTGTTCCTGAGAGCTCCCTTTTTTCTGTCAGTGTGGTTTGGTGAATGGCTCTAAACACAACAAAACCAATGAGCCTCAGTCACTGTGACACTGGACTCATTTAACATTGTCTACGCATTAACTGAGAAGCACTTTTACAAGCAGGGCCCTGGCTGCCTGATGAAAACTTCTCCCACCTTGCTTCTCTATTGAACCGCAGCTGACTTGACTTCCAGTCTTGGTCTTCATCACTAAGACTCTAAACTGAAGAAAGCTCCACGTTTTCCTCTCCATGCAGTTCCGTCTGCGCCAGTGCTCAAATTATCTTTTTGTCTTTAAGGGGGTCTCTCTATCTCATAAAAAAAAAGTTGGCACACCCTGCACATAGCCTAATAAGGCTATACAATTAAATAGCCTAGGCGCGAGTGGCGCTTTTGCGCAGTATATGCGCACGGTAGGCCTAGGCTATTACTTGACACATGCACACAACAGACAGATTTTTTTTTTTTTTTTTTTTTACAGAAATGGATTCCTTTTAATTTATTTCAACATATTATTGATTGTAATAGTCCATATTTCATTTCAATTTCGCAATACAAAGAAATAGACTTTAACGATTTATTCTGAGTGTCATTCTCAATTTCACAATGAAATAAAACGTAACTCATTTGAACCAGACCACCGTCTCAGATAGCCTCAGTGTCAATTGCATGTAGTCTTTAACTTCTACACAGGGAAAATGCACTAACTGGCATAAATGAATAAAGCCATTGCACAGCCAAACTACGTTCTACTCTTATAATGTACACGTAGTGGTAACAAAACCTGGGTGTTCAGTCATCTCGTGTGTTGAACCGTGGAAATAAATAGACGAACAATTTTGGAATTTGCACTGAGATGTTGTCGGGTAGCCTATTCACTGAATATTCCGCCATCAGAGATTGCATTGTATTGCTGACAGGTGTTTCAAAATATCTGGGAACTTTTCCGGAGCTCTGAATGGCAGAGGATAGCTACAGATTTATTTATTTAAGATGTATTGGTGGTATTTACCTCAAAAGCACATTAAGCTAAAAGCAAAGTGACTTCTTCGGACTTGCGAGTGCTGTCAAATCGATCGTAGCCTATGCGGTTTGCTCACATAGCCTAGTGGTGTGGTGGTGAAGTGCAGTCATGCTGCGTTCATGAGCGTAGGGTAGGCTCAGGTCTATAGCCTATATTTTAATTTAACGTCTTTAATGGTAAGAGGACCGCACAGGGATGGATAATGAGCGTTGTTTAAGATTAAAGTACAATGCCACATATGGCAGACACCTTCAGATATGAGAGACCCCCTCAGATTTTTGACTTTGTTGCTTTCATAGGAGCCAGTCCTCACTCTATGGGAGCTCGGCTCCCTCTGGCTCCCACGTAATTCGAGCACTGGTCTGCGCCATCTTTTGATTCCTGTGAGACTTCGGTCTCAGTTTTTGCCTGGCACACATAACTCCTGGCTACCCCCTTCCTGGATTCCCAACTTCAGTTCCCCACCTTTTGGATTTAGTTAACTCCCTGCTTAACTCTGGTTTGTAATAGCCTTGTATTGCCAGACCTCCCTCCACAACGCTGCGGAGGAAGGTCTGGCTAGTACACACAGCATTCCGGGATAGGAGAAAAATGTGCTGTGGTTTATTGGCATTTCTTTAAACTAATCACAATCGTCATGGGCGGTGCTAAGCAATGGGGCCTCTGCAAAATAGCCTCGGGAAGGAACTTGTTTTGGTGGAACATGTATATGCTCAAAGGTTGTTTTATTTGTGCAACAGAAAACTCATAGTTTAGTCCATAACCATAGTCCTCATAAATCCATCGGAGTTTAGAATTACAACACAAAGAAATCGGAAGGTAACGGACATCTGGCCGAAATGAGGGACATCCGGAGGAATTTCCGGCGGCACCTGAACAATCCCGGAAATGAAATGTCCTCGATATAGATTAAGTTTGTAATAAACCTTCCTTCAACTATACTCCTGCCTCCTGTCCCCCCCCCGTGTCTAGCGCTTGGGTTTCCTAGCTCCGCCTTAATACTCATTAAACATTAAAATCATTAAAACAAGAATCATTCCGTCTTGGCCTACCTGCTGCTCAGCCAGTTTCTTCTGGATCTCGTCGCTGTGGCAGACGTTGTAGACCAGCGGCTTGGCCAGCTCTGCCTCGATGCAAGACAGCCATGTCCGCAGGTTGCTCATGTTCCTATCCAGCTGCTGCACCGTCACCAGCGTCTCCTTTAGCTTCCTCACCCTGCGGAGGGAAAACATTTTATGTTATGGAAGGTGTCGCTGGAGTTTCGCTGGTCAGAGGCGATGAAACCTGAAACTGTTTTATTCCTCTGATCTTCCTCTCATCTACATAACTAGTTTGAAGAAAAGCCTGCACAAGATAAAACCTGGCAACATATCCTCCTGGGGTGTTACTAGGTCTGGGTACCAAATTCGATAGGCACGACGCCAATTTTAGGCACCGACCAAATTGCCTCTAAAGTATCGGGTATCGAAAAATGCCTCGTCATTCAATACCTAAGGAGTACATTTCATCAGTGTCAGTGAGCCCGTACGTGCAGAATGCAGAATGCTAATAATGTTTGTGATTGGCTGTTTAGCGTTACACGTTGTAGAGGCAGGCAGAAAAAAACTCTACGTTACACAGAAAGACGGAGCTCACATAGTAGGAGCTGTATTGGTACTGGTTATTTTTTAACAATACCCAGACCTAGGTGTTACTACTCTATTATGAAATGATTTAAAATGTTCATACAGCTCTAATCTCAATTTTCATCTTTCCTGCAGGTTCCTGAGGGTTAACCAGCAATTTGTGCAATTTTTTTTCTTTAAAGCTATAGTAGTTTCTGTCTCCCCCATGAGGAATTCTAAGTAATGACAACAACTATTACAAGTCATACGTGATCGCGCCCCCACCCCTCCTCCACGCAGTTGCTAGTATGCAAGGAGAACACAGAGGATTGAAAAAATATGATGGACTCTTCAGAAGAGGTAATTATCTTCACTCAAGTTTCTGCACGTGAAAGTCGCCAGACAACACAATCTTCTGAACATAGCCATACTGACAAATACAGAGAGAGTTGTGTGGAGCTGATAGTCTTAATTAGCTTTGTAGCAACTCATTTGGCAATTTCTTGAATGTAACGGACATTCAATAATATAAAATAGTTCTAGCACTATAGTTTTAACATTGTGGAGATTAACTCATTTTTTAGTCTCTTACACTGACAGGGGATATTTAAAAATTGTTCTCATTGTCAACATACTTCCCATGAAAACACTAATGTATCCACTAACGTATTGTGTGTGATATATTTTCTTCCTCTGTGCCATAGAGCTCCATTGTTGTCCAAAAACTATTAAAACCACATCAATTGAACTGAAATTGAAAAGAAGCCACTTTCCTAGTTCAAACACATCTGATGTGTGAGAGGAACATAATCAGAGTGGGGACACTTTGAGATGCAGTGTGAACACATCCTCACGTCATGGTGCAGAAATGTCGAGCGTGGCCGTCCACAGTGACAAACCCACCCATCACCCTGCCATTGTTAGCACTACGCCGCAGATTAGCACTGGGGCAGCTCGGCACAGTGTGTGGGAAGTGCTGCTACCATTCTCACGTATGACACAACAGGAGCCATAACAGGCTGACCTACATCTGAGAGACTGCATTCCAGTTCAGCTCTCAGGTCAGTGAACTACAAACAAGCACAATGACCGGTGAGAGCCATCCACCAAAATCCACCTCTGAGTATCTAGTGTGTAAAGAATTCAGACATGTGTGTGTCTGTGTATGAGTGATTGAGACTGCACTCGAGACACACCCAGAGTTCAGTGTGTCATTGCTCTTAAACAAGGTTATGTCACTCTAATTGTGACACTGGTGCACTGTTGTGTGTTCTATAAATATTAATTAGTACAAAGATGGAAATCACACTGACAATGACATTTATAGCAGTGGAGGAAGCTTTTCTCAGCTTTCTCCTCGAGACGGAAAAACTTTTTTGTTTTCTCTGAAGTTCAACTGGAAGAGCAAAGAAAGGTTGCCTGGGAACTGGACAAACCTATTATTTTTAATAATATTATTATTATCATTAGCATATGTTAGCAAATTAAGTGTCTACTCTGCTCTCCAGTTAAAATTGTCCATCTCAATTTCAGCTTTCTACAAACCAACTTCTTTTTCATCTTTTTAAAATGTATATAAATAAAAAAAATCCCCAACATTAGAGAAACATGAGTTTGACAGGAGGACAGCGATATTAAGGTCAGTGCATCTCGCGGTACAGGAAGCAGCAGGTTGTGCAGAAAGACTGCGCCTCAAACGAACACATCACAATATTTTCACAGTTTAATGGTGATGTTCTATCAACATTAGCATAAAATAACATCCCCATTAGCTGCCGCCTAGACGACCAGTTAGTGTGTGTGTGCCTGTGTGTGTGTGCGCGTGATACTCAAGGAATCCAGTGTCCATGTAAGCCAGCACAGCAGAATGATGCAACAAAGCAGCAACAACAAGCTGTCATCCAACCGTTGCTTAGCTGCGTTATGCTTTACTTTCTGGCCACACTGAAAAATGTAGGGGGACGTTCTTGATCTATTTTTGTTTGTGTTTGTGTTTGCATGCAGGTGTCAGCCCTGCTCACAGTTGCATGTATCTATAGTATGTGAGGACGTGGCTGAGAGTGGAGGGGCGTCAGCAACATCAGTAACATATTAAAACATGCTGCTGCGATCATAGAAGGGCATGTATCGGGTCTTTGCATCCACAACCATGCGCGCGCACACACACCCCTGCTGTCCAAGCGGCCATCTAAATACCGACACACACAAGACAGCTCGAGCTGGCGGTCTCAATTGAATTTGCTCTGCATGCGTCTGCCTATCTACATGCCTACACCGACAAAGCCCAGCCCATCCCCCTTTGCTACAGCTCTCTGTGTCTCCCTTGCCTCCTCCTCCTTTTTTATCACAACAAAACAGCCGATCTGCTCCCATATGCCCCGCTGGCCTCCTCAGCCTCATGCTGGCCGGGTGTGCCGGGGCACGATGAGGGCGAAAGCTACTTACGGGCTGCTGAGGAGGCTACTCCATGGTGATGGCTCGTCCGCTAGCAAGAACTACCCCCCCATTCCACCCCCATCCTTCCTCTGCAGTCTGCCTGTCTCTTCCCCTCTCTCCAAACATCTGGATGCAACAGCATCAGGTTCACTCAAGGACACACTGGAACAGGATCTCCTTTGGAAAATAACCAACAATTATTTTCATTATCGATTCAGAGGTATTTTTTACGATCAATATATTAATTAATTAGTCTGAAATGTCCCACATCATTCTCCCCTTTTTTCCTGTCTTTTTTAAATACACACATGGTTTAACAATAAGGCGTTGCCCAATGACCCGGGGCAAGTAAAAAGCCACTTAGGACAAATTTATTATAACAACCCACAAAAAAAGGGGTTCAATCATTTTTCCTGATCATCAATGTATCATAAATAACATTATACAGGATTGGAACCTGCTTACAGTTCCACATTGATTTCCAGGTCTTTTAATAAACGATCCTACGCTATCAGTGCTGTTAAAGTGTTTGCATTAAATATTGCTTATTTGCAGTTATTGTAGGAACTAAAAAAATACAAATGTTACAACTCAAACTCTTTGACGTAGTGGAAATAACGGGACCTAAAAATGTATGACGTCAAAGAAATTATAGATAGAAACTAATAAAAAACAAATATTTGTATAGGGGCCAGTCAAAATTGACTTCGGGCCAGTAGAATCTTTTTTCACTTGCCCATGTTGAATACAGATTTATTTTTTTGTTCTATCAGATAGTCAGTGAATTAGACAGTTTAAACAAGTGAGTGTGATGAATGTTATGTGTTTAAAAAGACAAACATCCTAGAAATAAAGCTTTGAAAGTGTGTGCAAGTCTCTCTGTGGGTCTCTTTATATACATGTTTGGATTAACAACTCAGCAGGACCAAAGATCGTCTTCGAGGCACTTAAGAGTCGAAAAAGTACATATTTAGGCTGGAAACAAACCATCTATAAAACTGTAATAGCACTTATCCTGCAACAACAAACAGCGCCAACAAGCAGGAACAAAAAAACAAAAAACAAAACAGAAGCCCATTAAAGTTAGTCCAGGTTACAGGTGCAGCTGTCGACCGCTGTTACTGTTATTGGATCCGACCTCAGACGGTAGCGCCAACAGGGCTGAAGCTGCTGACACAGACAGACCCAGCGGGGAACGTCAGTGTGGAAAACCTCCATCTGCCACCTTCTTCCATTTCAAATAAAGCAGCCCTGGGATTCAGTGCACTAAGGGCAAGTAATGCATCACAGGACTGAATGATAAGAGTGACAACAGGTGGAGAAGGAGGAGGAATGACACACAAATACACAGAAAGAAAACCATAAATCTAAAGCCCCTTTCACACACGGATAACATAACATTGCTGGCTTCACCTGTTACAGTAGAGGCGTTATTCAGACATGAGCTACAATGACCACCTGATATTTAGCACCTGGTGTGAGGGAAGGAGCAGTTGCACGTCTGACAAAACAGCACGCGTTAATAAAAAAAGAATAATAATATCAGTGTGGCCGGGTTGGCTCAGTGGGTAGAGCAGGCACACA